>NC_087365.1:46737575-47040606 GCF_030014295.1 Loxodonta africana
CCTCAAGGCCACAGTATTAGTTACCTATTGCCCTGTAACAAATTACCTCAAAGCTTTGAGAATTAATACAATAAACATTTATTATCTCACAGTATCTGTGGGTCAGGAGCTCAGGAGTAACTTGGCTGGGTAGTTGGGCTCAGGGTCTCTCATGAGGTTGCAATCAAGCTGTTGGCTGGGCTGCAGTCATCTGAAGGTTTGACTGGGGCTGGAGGATCTGCTTCTAAGACCACTCTTGTGGTTGTTGACAGAGGGTTTTGTTTCCTTGCCACATGGGCCTCTCATTAGGGCTGTGAATAGTGCAGCATCTGGCTTCCCCCTAAGCAAGCCACCGGAGAAAGTGAAAGAGAGACAGCAGCCAAGACAGAAGCTGCAGCATCTTTTATAATCTAGTGACACACTATCGCTTCTGCCCAGCTCTGCTGGTCACACAGGCCTTCCTGGAATGATGTGGGAGGGACTACATAAAGGTGTGAACACCAAGAGGCAGAGTCACTGTGGACTATTTTGGAGGCTGGCACCACCAGACTAGCTGCTGTCAAGTCCATTCTGACTCGTGGCGACCCCACATGGGTCAGAGAACTGTGCTCCGTAGCGTTTTCATTGGCTGATTTTTTGGAAGTAGATTGCTAGGCCTTTCGTCAGAGGTACCTCTGGGTAGACTCAAACCACCAACCTTTCAGTTAGCAGCCAAGCACTCTAACTACTTGCACCACCCAGGGACTCCTACTGACTCCATATTTTTGTATGATTTCTTATCTCATTTTAAATAAATATTCACTTTTGTTCCTAATTTTGTACTTAAAATTTTATACTTTTTTTTTTAAGAAGGCTCCCCAAAATGGCCTAAGATTCAGGTCCCACAAAACCTGGGTTCATCCCTGGTCCTAAGACTTGCCTTCTGCTTTTCCTGACTCTGGGAGTGTTGGGGATTTGGCGCAGAGTCTGAAGCACGATGCAGGCTAGGGAAAAATTGTTTGCTGAGGACCTGCCGTGCCTGGGGGAAGGTGTAGCTTTCAACTCCTCCCTCTCTGCCTTCTCTCAACACTCCTTTGGAAGCTTAAACTGCTGGAATGAAGCCAGAAGTTTTGATGAGTGGCAAAGAGATAAAGTCCTGTTTGCACACTGTAACGGTGTGTTTAAACATTTTGACAATTATCACCTGAAATCCTCACTGCTACTGAGTCCACTCTTGTGAGAGTGATTGTACACTCCAGGAGAGCCCCTTGCCCATGTGACTGGCAATCCTTGCTTACTTCCAGTGAATGGACTTGTTTGCTCTCTTTCCTCTTAAGCCACTGGAGTGATGAAATGTAGTTTTTCTTCTTCATTTTCTTAATGCGCCAAGCAGAACAAAGCTGGCTTTTAAACCCTATAGCATTCATCAGCTTTTGAAGCTCTAGCTATGAGTTAGCAAAAAACAAAAACACAAAAACCACTTTATGGTCATAGCTTAAATCCCTATGATCTGAAATATATCAGGCTTCCCCCTGCCCCAAAGTGGGTACTGAACGTGGAGTTAAACCAAAACCAAACCCCTTGCCTTCAAGTTGATTCTGACTTAAGGTGACCCTGTAGAACAGAGAACTGCCCCATAAGGTTTCCAGGGCTGTAACCTTCATGGAAGCAGACTGCCACATCTTTCTCCCATGAAGCAGCTAGTGGGTTCGAACCACTGACCTTTTGGTTAGCAGCGGAGTGCTTAACCACTGCACCACCAGGGATCCTTTAAACATTGTGCTGGGATTTGTTTAAAAAAATAATGGCTACCATTTATTGAATGACTATTTTGTACTAGGGTGTGTACATATATTATCTAAGTTAACAACACCACCCATGTAACATGTACAAGGTAAGCTTGATGAGCCCCATTTTGCAGTAGCTTTGTTGTATGTTATTTTGTTGTATGTTGTTAGGAGTTGTCAAGTCGGCTCCAACTCATAACGACCCTACGTATAACAGACTGAAACACTGCCCGGTCCAGCACCACCCTCACAATCATTGCTATGTTTGAGTCCACTTTTACAGCCACTGTGACAGTCCATCTCATTGAGGGTCTTCCTCTTTTTTACTGACCCTTCTTCAGGGATTGGTCTTTCCTGATAATATGTCCGGAGTATCGGAGACAAAATCTCGCCATCCTTTTTTCTAAGGAGCATACTGGCTGTACTCCTTCCAAGACATACGTGTTTGTTCTTCTGGAAGTCCATGGTATATTCAATATTCTTCACCATCGTCACAATTCAAAGGCGTCAACTCTTCTTCAGTCTTCCGTTTTCATTGTCCAGCATTTGCATGCATATGAGGCAGTTGGGTTAGGCTTGGGTCAGGTGCACCTTAGTCTTCAAAGTGATATCTTTTTTTTTTTTTTTTAAGATTTTAAAGAGATCTTTACAGCAGATTTGCCCAATGCAGTATGTGGTTTGATTTCTTGACTGCTGCGTAATTCTTGTTAAGTATTGTGATGACATTATATTGTACCAGTTATCTTTTGCTGTGTAACAAACTACCGTAAAACATAGTTGCTTAAAACGTGGTTTCTTTTTTAGGAGACGGGTTGGTTGGTTGCCTGGTTCTTCTGTTGGTCTCACCTGGGATCTCCTTGCAGCTGCGTTCAGCTAGAGGGTCAGCTGGGGGCTGAGCTCTGCAGGGACAGCCAGATGGGCCTCTCTCAGCCTGTGGTCTTTCATTCTGGGCTTCTTCATGGCATGGCAAACTCAGGGCAGTGTTCCAAGAGAGTGGAAATGGAGCTGCAAGGCCTTTTAGGGTCTAGACTCTAGAACTTGTGCAGTGTCCCTTCTGCCACATTATATTGGTCAAAGCAAGTCCAGTAAGCTCCATATGGTTTGAAACCATGTTAGTCTTTTCATAGCTGTCTCCCCATGCCTAGAATGGAGCCTCCTACATAAGAATATTTTTTAACTAAATGAATTGAGTTTATCACAATGTTTTTTCACCTGACACCATGGTGTGTACGTAGTAGTAGCTCCCTAAACCCAAAACCAAACCCATTGCTGTTGAGTCGATTCCAACTCATAGCCACCCAATTAGACAGAGGAGAACTGCCCCATAGGGCTTCCAAGGCTGAAGTCTTTACAGAAGGAGACCTCTACACCTTTCTCCTGCGGAGCAGCAGCTGAGTTCGAACCACCAACCTTTCAGTTAGAAGCCAAGCACTTTAACCACTGTGTCACCAGGGCTCCTTCGTACTTCCTTAATGGTGGCTATTATTTTATGGCTTTCTCAGGTATATTAGTTTCCTAGGGCTGCTGTAAAGAGCCCTGGTGGTACAATGGTTAAGCGCTTGGCTACTAACCCAAAGGTTGTTGGTTTGAACCCACCCAGTGGCTCCGAGGCAAAAAGCCCTGATCATCTGTTCCCATAAAGGTTACAGTTTAGAAAACCCTTGGGTCAGTTCCACTCTGTTGCACGGAGTCATTATGGGTCAGAATCGACTGGATGTCACCTAACGAACAAAAGGCTAAGAAATTACCACAAACTTGGTGTTTTGAAATAGAAATTTATTCTCATCATTCTGGAGGCCAGAAGTCTGAAATCAGGATATTGGCATGGCCACGCTCCCTTGGAAGTCTCTAGGGAAAACCCTTCCTTGCCTCTTGGAGCTGGTAGGTGGTTCTTGGCATTCTTTGGCTTGTGGTGGCACCACTCCAATCTCTACCTCCATCTTCACATTGCCATCCTTTCTGTGTCTCTACGTGTCCCCTCTGCCTCTTTTAAGTACACTCTAGTTGGATTTAGGGCCGACCCTAGTTCAGTATGATCTCATGGTGATCTTTATCTTACATCAGCAAGGATGCTAATTCTAAATAAAGTCACATTCTGAGATTCCAGATGAATGTGAATTTTTGGGAGACACTCTGCAATCTACAACATCTGGGAGATAAATAATATAGATGATTCGTTATTTCTAGGGACACCTTGGACTTCCACCAATTGAGCACTGATCTTCATTGTTCTCCCCAACCTACCCCCAATTCCTTGTAATCTGATGCTTAGTAAATTGCTGGAGGCTCAATGTCAAGTTAATAGAGAGGCAGTAGAAAATGATGAAGAGTGTGGCTCTGAGGTCCATTTGTTGGGGTTCAAATCCTGATGCCACCACCAAATTCTGGGTGGCACAAACGGTTAAGTGCTCAAGTACTAGCGTCAAGGTTGGTGGTTCGAACCCATTCAGAGGGGCCTTGGAAGACAGGCCTGGTGATCTGTTTCTGAAAGGTCGCAGCCTTGAAAACCCTATGAAGCAGTTTTACTCTGCACACATGGGGTTGCCAAGAGTTGGAAGTGATTCAATGGCAACTAACAACAACAATGACTATTTCCAAAGACAGCGCCAAATTTTGGCCCAACCGTTTACTATGAGACCTTGGATGAGTCATTTAAACTTTCTGGGCTTTTATTTCCTCATCCGTAAAATGGGCATCATGATAGTCTATATTTCTTAGGATTGATGAGAGAATTAAAAGGGTTAATATTTGGAAAGTATTAATGACAGGGTTCAGCGTGCAGTCCCTGCTTTATGAGAGTTAAGTATTATTATTTTAAGTTACTAGGATCCTGACTTCAGATTTCCAATGAGTCACTTTCTCAGGATATCACAAACACTTTTGAGAGGCTGCCGTTCTCTGCCAGATCTGACAGTCTCCAGGGAATCAAAAAAGCCTTCAACATGAGCTCTGAACAAGAGTGAAAGCAATCTCACCCAGTTCATGGTTGGGTAGCTTTCAGTCACCAATTTCTGATTTCATATATAGCTTTGAGATTTTTCTCTGTGGTTTTCTATCAGTTGGTATGAACAAGGAGGTCTTTCATGGGGAATTGACTCTATAGGCTTAAATAGAAAAATTATACCCCAGCATGGAACTGTCGTTTATTGTGTTACTATTATTTTATTAAAAAACATTTCAAAGATATACAAAAAGAGAGAAACTAGTATTACAAATGCCTGTATTCATCATCTGGTTTCAACAATTACCAACTCACGGCCAATCCTGCTTCACCCTTCCCCCTACTCTTTTTTCCTCACCTCTTGGATTATTTTGAAGCGAATCCCAGATATCAGATCATTTCTGTAGATACTTCAGTACCTACCTCAAAAAAATAAGGACTTTATTTGGGTCGGAATCATAATTCCATTATCAGACATTCAAAAACTTAACCATTATTTCCTAATATCATCAAATATCCATGTAGCATTCAGATTTCCCAAGAGTGAGCTTTTCTTTGCTGAGCTCACCATTCTCCATAATGTTGGAACCCACTCTTCAGCCACAGCTCTAGAAGCCAGTGATTGAAATGTTAGGTAAGAGGACACTGGGGATAAAGGAGCTGGTTTACCTTTAGTTCTTAGTTAACACAATCTTTCAACAATTTGTTGGAACTGCCACTGGAAGATTACATGTGGCGTGGACGTAGGCAGTAAGGTACAATGGTGAGCATCTGGCTTGAGTGAGGCATCTCCGCTTCTTAGCCACTTGAATGTCTCTCAGCCTTGCTTTATTCACCTATAAAATGAGAATAATTACAGTGAGGCAGAATCTATTCTTAGCATCCATTCAGTATCTCTTCTCTTCTTCATCCTGTTACTGATAGAATCCAATGTTATGGATTGAATTGAGTCCACCCCTCCGCAAAAATGTTGAAATCCTAACACCCACTCTCCATTCCTGTGAATGTGATCCTATTTGAAAATGTTGGTGTCGTTAGGTGCCATCGAGTCAGTTCCAACACATAGCAGCCCTATGTACAACAGAATGAGACACTGCCCAGTCCTGCACCATCCTCACAACCATTGCTATGCTGAGCCAATTGTTGCAGCCCCTGTGTCAGTCCATCTCACTGAAGGTCTTTTTCGCTGGCCCTCTACTTTACCAAGCATAATGTCCTTCTTCAGGGGCTGTTCCCTTCTGATAACATGTCCAAAGTACATTAGATAATCTCACCATCCTCACTTCTGAGGAGCATTCTGGCTGTACTTCTGAGACAGATTTGTTCATTCTGGCAGTCCATGGTATATTCAATATTCTTCGCCAACAGCATAAGTTGAAGGCATCAATTCTTCCTTGGTCTTCCTTATTCATAGTCCAGTTTTTGCATGCATATGAGGTGATTGAAAATAGCGTGGCTTGGGTCAGTTGTACCTTAGTCATCAAAGTGACTTGTTTGCTTTTTAATGCTTTAAAGAGGCCTTTTACAGCAGATTTACCCAATATAATTCATCATTTGATTTCTTGACTGCTGCTTCCATGGGCATTGACTATTGATCCAAGTAAAATGAAATCCTTGATAATTTCAATCTTTTCTCTGTTTATCATGATGTTGCTTATTGGTCCAGTTGTGGGGATTTTTGCTGTCTTCATGGTGTAATCCATATGGAAGGCTGTAAAAGACGATGCTGAAATAGATGACAGAGAAGCTCAAAATCATCAGTCAGAACAAGGCCAGGGGCTGACCGAAGAACAGACCATCAAATTGCTCATATTCAAGCTCAAGTTGAAACTGAAGAAAATGAAAACAAGTCCACGAGAGCCATAGTACAACCTTGATTATATTCCACCTGAGTTTAAAAACCATCTCAGGAGTAGATTTGACACATTGAACACTAATGACCAAAGACTAGATGAGTTACACGATGCCATCAAGAGCATCATACACGAAGAAAGCAAAAGGCCATTAAGAAAAACAGGGAAGAAAGAAAAGACCAAAATGAAAGTCCGAAGAGACTCTGAAACTTGCTCTTGAAAGTAGAGAGCTCTTGAAAGGAAGAAATGATAAGTAAAATTGCTGAACAGAAGATCTCAAAGGGCTGCTTGTGAAGACTATGGAAGGGTTCCAAAACCTAGGTGCCTGCATGCCTAGGGTGGCTGGCTGAGATGTAGAGCTGACTCTATTTTGTGACTTCTGCTTCTGCATTCCTGAGAATGTAACCTTGACTTCCTCATATGCATATGGCCTTGGGTCTCTGGCTGGGTGGAACCAGCTGACTGACTTCTTCCCATTTATATGCATATGACCTTGGCCCTCTGGCTGGGTGGAACCAGCAAACTGACTTCTTCCCATTCATATGTTTATGACCTTGGGCCTCTTCTGGATGGTACCAGCAGGCCCTGGCCCCCTAGCAATCATCTCCTGATCTCCCTGTGAACAGGTACTTCTGCAATTTTGTGAGTGTACTCAGTCCCCTTAGTCCACATGTACTCTCTCAACCAATTGCTGTAAAGTCCCCTTGCCCCCACCTCCTTGGAGTTGTCCCACCTCCTGCTTCCCTGGTCTTGCAACTTCCAATCAGAATATTGTGGTTTTAGTTCCTGATTTTACCTCAAAATTTCCTCCTGTGACTATGCCATTTTGGAGCGTTTGACTTCATTTTGTGAGAAGACACATGTCCCTTGTTCGAACTGTTTTTGAACCTTCAATAAATCTTTTTGGTTTTATTTTAACAGAATACTGTTTCTTACTCTTTGACAAGACAGAAGAAAGTATTGTAATGAAATGTGCAAAGACCTGGAGTTAGAAAACCAAAAGGGAAGAAGAGGCTTGGCATTTCTCAACTCAAAATAGGGGAACTCAAAACAAAAGCGAGACAGCAGCTGAGCTGCGAGGTTTCTCTGTGAGGGCTGGAGGGAATAATAGGATTTATCACGTGGTCATTTGCTATGAGAAGAGCTAGAATTTCTCACTACTTTGAATTTAACAATTTAATGTAGAGCTTCTTAGTCTTTTCCAGGATTTAACTAAACCACAGGACCCAGGGCCTGATCACCTGATGCCCACAGCTCATTTGCAGCAGAATTAGCCCAGTTATTGTTGTCATTTGCTTACTTTCTGGAATTTTCAGATAAGTAGGAACCTACATGTGGAGGGGTTTAGCTGTCCACTGCTAACTGAAAGGTCTGCTATTTGAATCCACTAGCGATTCGGCTTCCATAGAGACTACAGCCTTGGAAACCCTATGGAGCAGTTCTCTGTCTTATAGGGTCACTATGAATTGGAATAGACTCAATGGCAATGGGTTGTTTTTTGATTTGTGGTAGTGAAGGGAGCCCTGCTGGCGCAGTGGTTAAGAGTTCAGCTACTAACTGAAAGTTTGTTGGTTCCAACTCACCAGCTGCTTCGCAGGAGAAAGATGTGGCAGTCTGCTTCCGTAAAGGTTTCAGCCTTGGAAACCCTATGGGCAGTTCTACTCTGTCCTGTAGGGTCATTGAATCATAATTGACTCTGCAGCGATGCGTTAGGTTTTTGGTTTTATAGGGTGACTGGAGTCCCTGGGTGGAGCCAACAGTTTAGTGTTCACCTACCAGCTGAAAGCTTGGTGGTTCGAACTCACCCAGAGTTGCCCCAGAAGAAACGCCTGGCAATCTACTTCTGAAAAATCAGCCATTGAAAACCCTTTGGAGCACAGTTCTGTTCTGACAAGTTGGAATCAACTTGAAGCGCACTGCTTTGGTTTGGTTTGGTTTGGCTTTGGTCGTATAGGTGGAGCAACTGTCTGGGTTTGCCTGGGATTGAGAGGGATTTCTAGGTTGCAAGACTTTCAGTGCTAAAACCAGGAGAATCCCACGCTAACCGGAATGAGTTGGTCACCCTAGTACCAGCCCAGATTTGGAAGAAGAGGGCAGATTTCCAAAGACCAAGATAAAAGCAGCAGTGTTTCCAGCTTCTGAGATGCTTTTGGTTTGGTGTTCTTTTCCTAAACCATTTGACACTTCATGTAGACTTCACCTCTAAGTTCCCCAGTTTGTATTTCCTAAGAACAAGGGCCTTCTCCTACCTGACCACAGTACCATGTCGTCATCACACTCAGGAAATCTATCATTAATATCAAACAATTTGCTAATATACCCATTATGTTCGAATGTCCCCAATTGTCCCAATAAGCTTTTTTTTTTTTTTCTGTTTTGATACAGGATGTAAAGATTGCATAGTGCATTTACCTGTCGTGTTTCCTTGTGTCTCTTTCACTAGGACAGTTCCCTAGCCTCTTTGTCTTTTAAGAAAATGATTTTTTTTTTCAGAGCCTAGGCCAGAGTCTAGTGTTGCCATGAGTTGAAATCAACTCGTGGGAATGGTTGTTTTTTTTTGGTAGGCCAGTTCTACAGAATATCCCTAAATTTGGATCCGTCTGATTGTTTTCCATAGGTTCAGATTCAGGGTAAACATTTGTGGCAAATACTACAATGGTGATATGTCCAACCCTTTTGTTGTTATTGGATGTTGTTGAGTTGATTCCGACTCATGGGCACCCCATGTGACAAAGTAGAACTGCCCCCCTAGGGTTTTCTTGGCTGTAAATTTTATGGAAACAGATTGCCAGGTCTTTCTTCCCGTGGAGCCGCTTCATAGGTTCGAACCTGCAACCTTTCAGTTAGCAGCACAGTGCTTATCTGTTGAGCCACCAGGGCTCCCTTTAGAAGGAAAAATATTGAAATCACTGAAATGAGAAGTATCTTGCCCAAGGTCATCTGCTCTTCTTAGTGACCTCAGTCTTGAATCCTGGCCTGCCAAATCGCTCTGCACCTGTTCATTGTTCTTCTGTCAGCTTGGAAATTACTTTGGTTTGTTTTTTCCAAGGCATGATTTATCTGGTCAGAACTCTGCTAAAAAAAAAAAAAAAACACTTTTTTTTTCTTATTACTTTTGCACACAACTCCACTCTCTCCAACAAGGCCTGAACTGCTATTGTTTGCTTCAAACTTCCTTGCTTCCAATCCTTCCTCTTTTCAAGATAAGGCCTGTTTATCCCAGGGCTCAGGGGAACCACACCTACAAGAGGCTGCTCCAGGCAAGCTTAGCATTGTTTCTCTTTCTCTGATAAGGTTCCGTTGCTGGGAACACTCTCTTTGTCTCTTACCTGTTTCCACTTGGCTCTTAGATGTACTTCTAGTTTAGTTTGGTAGTTGGCTTTTCTCCTTTAGTTCTTTCTGAATCATACAAGCATTTGATTTTAAGTCCAGCACTGACCAAGAACATTTAGATCTGGTTCCAAAGGGTTGTTCTTGTGACCACCAACCTAGGGGCAGGCCTGATACTCAGTAAGTGCTCTTGAAGATTAAGCAGCTTGCTGCTTCTGGAATTAAGACCAAATCATAACTCTGCTGGTGCAGGACCTGGAGATTGCCACTTCCAAGCCTCAGCGCCTGCCCCTCGCGTGTTTCTATTCTGTTCTCAGGCCACAGTGGTCCTATTTTAGTTCTTCATCACCCCTCCCCGATTCAGTGCCCAGAGACTTCCTTCTTCCTGGGCAATCTCTTGATACTGCAAGCCTTTCGTTCTCATTCGTTCTTTGAATGAATTACTGTGTGCTTTTTTTTTTTTTTGCTACAGCAGAAACTGTTGCTTGTCAACCCAGCAATTATTCGCATCTTCTTTCTGCAAAGAGAACCCCAGTTTTGTTCAAGTTTTAGGTGGCTAGATGCTCAAGGGTGGCGATTCTTTCTTTAGAAACAAAGAAGGAACCAACAGCGGTCAAAGCTAATCATGGCAATCCCATTGCATTTCTCTGTGATTGGTTTAGTGATGGGCATGTGACTCATATCTGGTCTGTTGGAAGATTCTGGGAAAGGTTTTTCTCTCTGTTTAGTAAGAGAGATGCATGAAGAAATTTACCCTTCTTGCTTTTGAGTTTTGTAACCTAAAGACATGTTGTCTGGAGCAGCAGCAGCCATCTTGCGATCGCGAGGAGACAAGATGAAGGATCAAGATTTTATGGTGAAGTGAAATGATGGGAAGACCTGGGTCCTTACTGACTTCATGGAGCTACACAAGCAACCTTGGAAGTGTTTCAAATAACACCTGTACCTTATATCTCATTGTCACCTTGAAATCTCTTGCTGTGCTAAAAGCCTCAGCTGTCATTTCATCCCTCTTTTATGAATCATTCTCTGATTTCATACCCAAAACCAAACCCATTGCCATCGAGTCGATTCCAATTCATAGTGACCCTAAACTGCAGACCATGGGAAATACTTTCTTGGTCCCATGTCTGTCTACTTCCCAGTTCTGATGCCCTGAGGTTTATACCCTTAGGGCCTAGCACACAGTAGGGGCTTACAAATCATTTGTTGAATTGAATTCTGTCAAATGGACACCAAGCTACTGACCTTTGCTTCTTCCCTACTGGGTGCACTAGTTAAGGATGGAGATGCCCAGAATGTCACCCATACAAGGTGGGAAATGGAAGGGAAGGAGACTACGGAGTTTAAAGTTGAAGGCAGAGTAACTCTGATCGCAGGCTAACAAGACTGGAAGGACTCCTAGACATATTCAAAGTCGTATGGCTTTAAAAAACCACTCAAATACTGAAAACACTGAGATTTATAACTTCAGCCCTGACCTGTGTGCTCAGGTTCAGGATCTCATATCCAACTACTAATTTAGTATCTGTACTTGAATGTCTGATAGACATTTAACTCATTGCTGTCTAGTCAGTTCCAACTCATGGGGACCCCATATGTTACCGAGTAGAGCTGCTCCATAGGGTTTTCTTGGCTGCAATCTTTACAGAGGCAGATCATCAGGTCTTTCTTCCACAGAACTGATAAGTAGGTTCAAATGGACAACCTTTTGGGTGGCAGCCAGTGATAAACTGCTCGTGCCATCCAGGGACCTAATAGATGTTTAAGGTGTCTGAAATAAGTGTTCTGCAAATTGATCTAAGCCATTTTGGTGACAACTCTTAGGCTCTTTTTGGTAGCCACCAACAAAATTTCAGGTGGTGAAGGTTAGCTCAAACCTCACCATTTATTAGTCATTATTATTCATTCAAGGAGCCATGGTGGCACAGCGATTAAAGTGCTCAGCTGCTAACTGAAAGGTTGACAGTTCCAACCCACTAGCCACTTTTCAGGAGAAAGAAGTGGCGCTCTGCTTCCACAAAGATTACAGCCTTGGAAAACTGATGGGGCAGTTCTACTCTGTCCTACAGGGTAACTGTGAGTTGGAGTCTACTTGACGGCAACAGGTTCGGTTTTCCGGTTATTATTCACTCATTTCATTATTATAACAAAAGCATGTCTGAGACCAGATTCTGTTACACATACAAATATTCATTACAAACAGTCATTAGCAATCAGGCCCAAAACACTTGATATCATCCATTTTGGATATTTGACGAATTCTCAGCTCTGTTTCCCTTTAGGCAGCCCAGCTACTCCTTATAAGAAAAATTCACTAAAGGCAGAGACAACATTCTAGAGGCAGGATTCTTGTCCCTCCAGGCAGAATCAGGGACCAGAAATCCTCCTCCTCTCTTGCCCGAACCAAGGTATCCCATCACCATTACGGATCAAGCTTTGGATGCAACTCTAAGAGTTCAAATTCCAAATCTCCTTCTTTGGATCCTTATACTCTGGTTCCTACAAGGGTATGGAGGGTCTTTCAAAGATTTTAACTGATCTATGTGTCTTGGATAATTTTTGTTTTATCGAAAAGAGCTCATTTCTAACACTTACCAAGGAACATCTAATTTTGATATTAAGTATGTTAATTAGCAACGCGGAGGTTATTGGATGAGATGTGGCTAGCAGAAGGAATTGTAACCACTTGGGGAGTGTGGCTGTTTCTAACATGGTGCTAGTTAGTTAACTCTGGATAGTTCAGTCAACAGTAATAACCAGTTAGCTTTGATGATCCCTAGAAACCAGTGGCTTAAATCAATGGCTCTCAAACTTGAGTGCACTTTAGAATCACCTGGAGGGTTTATTAAAACACACATCCCTGGGCCCCATCTCTAGAATTTCTGATTCAGTAGCTCTGGGAGGGATGGAGAATTTGCATTTCTAACCTGTTTCTAAGGAGCCCTGGTGGAGCAATGATTAAGCTCTTGGCTGGTAACCAAAAGGTCAATGGTTTGAACCCACCAGGTCCTCCTTGGAAGAAAAGTCCTGGCAATCTGCTCCCTTAAAGACTACAGCCTGGGAAACGCTATGCGGCAGTTCTGCTCCGTCCTATAGGGTCACTATCTACTCAATGGCACATAATAACAACAGCAACCTATTCCAAGGTGATGCTGATCCATGGACAATACTTGAGAATCATTGGCTTGTGTATATAATTTTATATAATAAAGTATTTTATAACATTTATCATCTGATATTATTTTGTTTAGTTATTGATTTACTTTGGGACTGTCTGCACTCCTAGCCTCCCCACCCCCTGGAATGTGAGCTCCATGAGAACAGGTCTGTCTTATTTACCCTTCCATATCCTATTCTAGAATAAGCACCTAGAAAGTAGTAGACACTTATAAGAGGCAGAATAATGGCTCCCCAAAGATGTCTACATCCTAATCCACAGAATCTGTGAATATGTTCTCTTACCTGGCAAAAGGGATGTTGCAAATGTGATTAAGTTGAGGATCTTGAGTTGGGGAGATTATGGTCGATTTTCTTGGTGAGCCAGATGTAATCACAAGGGTCCTCATAAGTGGAAGGGAGAAGGGCCAGTTAGAGAAGGAAGAAACCAGAGGTTGGACTGATGAGAATGATAATTTTGAAGATGGAGGAAGAACCATTAGCTGAGGAATGTGGGCAGCCTCTAGAAGCTGGAAAAGGCAAAGAAATGGATCTTCCCTAGATCCTCCAGAAGGAACACAGCCTTTGATTTTAGCTCCATAAGACCCATTCCAGACTTCTGACCTCCAGAAATGCAATGCAGTAAAGTTGTGTTGCTTTAAGCCACTAAGTATGTGGTTATTTGCTACAGCAGCCTTGGGAGACAAATATAGCACTCAATAAGTACTTGGTGAAAAGATGTGTGGAAGAAAAAGGCCTCGTGGAGACTTTAAAGTCCCCCAGAGAGCTTTGCTGGACCTGACTATGAAGGTGCAGCATCTCCCTCTAGTTCTAGCAAAATCCAGAGCTCTGCCCTTACAGAACTTGGTTACTGTCTCCATTTTGGATTCTATATGGGTCATTTTTTTTTTTTTTTTAATAATTTTTATTGTGCTTTAAGTGACAGTTTACAAATCAAGTCAGTCTCTCACACAAAAACCCATATACACTTTGCTACACACTCCCAATTACTCTCCGCCTAATGAGAAGCCCTCTCTCTCCTTCCACTCTCTCTTTTCGTGTCCATTTCACTACCTTCTAACCCCCTCCACCCTCTCATCTCCCCCCCAGGCAGAAGATACCAACATAGTCTCAAGTGTCCACCTGATCCAAGAAGCTCACTCCTCACCAGCATCCCTCTCCAACCCATTGTCCAGTCCAATTCATGTCCGAAGAGTTCTCTTCGGGAATGGTTCCTGTCCTGGGCCAACAGAAGGTCTGGGTGCCATGACCACCGGGGTCCTTCCAGTCTTAGTCAGACCATTAAGTCTGGCCTTTTTATGAGAATATGGGTTCTGCATCCCACTGCTCTCCTGCTTCCTTAGGGGTTCTCTGTTGTGTTCCCTGTCAGGGCAGTCATCGGCTGTAGCCGGGCACCATCTAGTTCTGGTCTCAGGATGATGTAGTCTCTGGTTCATGTGGCCCTTTCTGTCTCTTGGGCTCATAATAGCCTTGTGTCCTTGGTGTTCTTCATTTTCCTTTGATCCAGGTGGGTTGAGACCAATTGATGCATCTTAAATGGCTGCTTGCTAGTGTTTAAGACCCCAGACGCCACTCTTCAAAGTGGGATGCAGAATGTCTTCTTAATAGATTTTATTATGCCAATTGACTTAGATGTCCCCTGAATCCATGGTCCCCAGACCCCTGCCCCTGCTACACTAGCCTTCGAAGCATTCAGTTTATTCAGGAAACTGCTTTGATTTTGGTTAAATCCAATTGTGCTGACCTCCCCTGTATTGTATGCTGTCTTTCTCTTCACCTAATGTAGTTCTGATCTACTATCTAATTAGTAAATGCCCCTCTCCCTTCCCCCTCCCTCCCTCCTCTCATAACCACAAAAGAACGTTTTCTTCTCAGTTTAAACTATTTCTCAAGTTCTTATCATAGTGGTCTTATACAGTATTTGTCCTTTTGCAACTGACTAATTTCACTCAGCATAATGCCTTCCAGGTTCCTCCATGTTATGAAATGTTTCACAGATTCCTCACTGTTCTTTAACGATGTGTAGTATTCCATTGTGTGAATATACCATAATTTATTTATCTATATGGGTCATTTTGTTCTCCTCCGGCCACCCACCAGCTTCCCTCACCCTCTGCTCTGCTTGGTTCTTTGTCAAACTCACTTGGTCTTTTTTGATGATATATTGTCCCTTTCTCATATTTTGGTCCCTTTCCTTGTGTCTTTAGTAATTATAAATCCACATCTTTCATGGTTTTTATCCAAATATTCTCTCTTCTAAAGTTCCCAGGGTCTAGTAAAAAAAAAAAAAACTATTTTTTTTTTAGTCCCACAGTTGGCTTGATCTGCTGACTCCAAACTCAAGGAGAATTGTTTCTGTGTGTTCCAGATTGTATGAACCAAGGCCTCATTTCCTACCCTCATGCTTGCATTTCAACCCAAGGTGTCATCAGTCTAAAGTTTCTGAGACCAATGATAGCTGTCTTTTTTGGCAGTCATAGTTGCTGGGCAGTACCAGTTCAGTGCATTTCAACCCCAAGACCCTAGGTTTCTGAGACCAATGGCACCTGCCTCTTCTGTCAGTCATAGTGCCAGTTCACATTTACTGGTTTGGTTTTCAGTTCCATTTTTGTTTTTGGCATCTGGGGATTTCCCTTACTTTCCTGTGAACTCAGTTATTCATTTGAGAGAATATTTGTTATCTTTTACCCAGAATTTCCACGTGTTTTTTTGTGGTGGAGGGCAGGGTGTTTCGGGTTACCTAATCTGCTTGAATTCAACGGAAATGGAACTTTTTTTTAAATATAGTATCTTTTCTCTACCTCATCTTTTTGAGTATGCAGAGTTTCTGTTCTTTCACGGTCCATTCTACTTGCTCCTTTCTCATGTGTCTTCTGTCCCTTCAGGTTCAAATCTTCTTATTAATTAGCTGATTCACTCTATAGTTTCTGTCATGGATTGAATTATGTCCCCCCCCCCCCCCGCAAATGTGTGTATTAACTTGATTAGGCCATGATTCCCAGTATTCTGTCATCCTCCATTTTGTGACTGTAATTTTATGTTAAAGAAGATTAGGTTGGGATTATAACACCCTTACCAGGTCCCATCCCTGACTCCATATACAGGGAGTTTCCCTGGGGTGTGACCTGTACCACCTTTTATCTCTCAAGAGATGAAAGGAAAGGGAAGTAAGCAGAGAGTTGGGGACCTCATACCACCAAGAAAGCAGTGCAGGGAGCAGAGCATGCCCTTTGGACCTGAGGTTCTTGTGCTCAGATGCTCCCAGACCAAGGGAAGATTGGTGACAAGAGCCTTGCTCCAGAGCCAACAGAGAGAGAAAGCCTTCCCCTGGAGGAGTTGACATCCTGAATTTGGACTAGTAGCCTACCAGACTGTGAGAGAATAAATTTCTCTTTGTTAAAGCCATCCACTTGTGGTATTTCTGTTATAGCAGCACTAGATGACTAAGACAGTTTCTAACTTAAATTCTCTCCAAATGAAAATCTGATGGGTCAATGTGTTTCCTGTTTGGCCAGGTATTTCTTGTGCCCAGCCACCCCATAAATTACTGACCAGCCCAGGCGCTGGCTGCCCTTGGGACCGATGCCCAGTGCTGATCCAGTCAACCGTGGGATGAGCAAAAACTGTCAGTCCTGTGGTACCAAAGATTGTGGCTTATGCCCTTCCTTTGGAGGGGCTTATGGGGGAAGGGGAGGGTAAGCATCATGGTTAATGTGTACAGTGACTTATCCTTACCAGGCTCTGCAATGTAGTTGATTGATAATAGCCAGAGGTTTTTTTTTTGTTTTTCTTGAAGCTAGAATCTTAACTTGGCTTATACATTCACCCCTGGCATAGATATTGTTTTCATGTCCCAACACATCCACTCCTCCGATGTTCCTACTCTATAATTACAAAATAATTGGAAGAGGGTTTATACTGTTAAATAAGCTCCCTGTCATCACTTTAAAACCCAACTTCACTTAAAAAAAAAGAAAGAAAAAGAAGCTGTCTAATTTCAGGGCCAGGGTCAGCCTACCTTTAAAAGCCCTGAGGCTCCACAAAGCCGTGCAGCTAATAAAACATAATGAAGCTGCACGTTCCAATATGAAAAGATCTCTCAGATACCTCAAGTAAAAAAGACAAAAACAAACAAAAAAGGGACAAAGTGGTGTGTATTATCTCAATATTTGTGTTAAATTTTTTTTGTGTGTGTATGTTTATTAGTAAATGCAGCTCTTAAAGAACACCTACAAGATTGGTGACAGTGGTCGCCTCTGGGAGAAGAATTGGGTGGCTGAGGGACTTTACCTTGCACTACCCTAAACCAAAAAAAACCCATTGCTACCAAGTCACTTCCGACTCACAGTGACCCTGCAGGACAGAGTAGAGCTGCCCCATTGGGTTTCCAAAGCTGAAACTTTTATGAAAGCAGATTGCCCCATCTTTCTTCCGTGGAGCAGCTGGTGGGTTCAAACCACTGGACCTTCTGAATAGCAGTCAAACGCTTTAACCACTGCACCACCGGGGCTTCATGCATCTCCTTAGTAGAATTTAAAAAGAAAAAAGGAGAAAGAAAGAAAAGAAAGAAGGAAAAAAAGAGGAAGGGAGACAAAATGTAATAAAAGTCTCCAAGCCAAAGTGAAGAGATTGTGTTGAAGAGTGGCTAGTTCTCAAATTTACATCTTTCAAGAGAAGAGTGGTTGAGGATTAAGCTGGTTCCTCAAAGCTAAGCAGTTGCCATCCATGCGATTTCAACTCATGGTGACCCTATGTGTGTCGCAGTGGAACTGTAATCCACAGGGTTTTCTTTTTCTTTTTTCTGCTCTGTAGGGTTTTTGATGGCTGATTTCTGGGAAGTAGATAGCTAGGGTTTTCTTCTAAGGCACCCCTGGGTGGACTTGAACTTCCAATCCTTTGGTTAGCAGCCAAGTGTGTTAACCCCTTGTACCACCTAGGGACTCCCTTCTCAAAGCTATCACCGCATAAATCATTACCCTTCCCAGTGGCAGCATACCCAACTTCTCAATTGAATTTATGCTCAGGGGTATTTGGTTCTCAATTCTATATACTAAGCTCGGTGAAAAGCTTTGAGATTATGAAAAAGAACCTAGAGAACAAAGACTCGCCCTCCCAGCTCAGTGTCTTTAAGTGTTTGACTATAAATCACAGTGAAAATTATGTTTTGCATCATGATTCAGTGTACATAGTTGTACTTCTATATCTACTTGAGATAAATTTTTTGGGAAACGATGCATACTATGTGAAATACTACTCCAATATTTTATAAAATTCCACTACAGCCCCTGGCAACCATTAACTTACTTTGTTTCTGTAGTTTTGCCTATTCTGGACATTTCATATAAACAGAATCATACAATGTGTGACGTTTTTATATCTGACCTCTTTTACGTAGCACAACGCCTTCAAGGCTTATTCATGTTGTTGCATGTATCAGTACTCCATTCCACCATATGGAGATATCATATTTTGTTTATCCATTCATTACTTGATGGACATTTAGGTTGTTTCCTTTTTTTGGCTATTACGAATAATGTTGTTATGAAGATTCACAAACAGGTTTTTGAGTGGATGTATATTTCCAATTCTCTTGGATATATACCTAGAAGCGGAGCTGCTGGGTCATATGGTAACTCTACATTTAACGTTTTGAAGAACTGCTGATTTTCCAAGGTGGCTGCACCACTTTACAATCCCACTGGCGATGTACGAGGGTTCTAATTTCTCTACATCCTCATCAACACTTCCTATTGTTTGTCTTTTTTATTTTTGCCATCCTGCAGTGGGGATTTTTTAAGCAGTTGAGAGCAAATTATATTTTCCCAAAGCAAACAAATGTAATATGGAAGTACCAAAAAGAAAAAAAGGAACACTGAACTGCGTTTCCAATTCTTTCAGCTGTAGAAAATTATTTGCAGGTTGTGGGGAGGGGCAGCCAGCCAGCCCAGGTGCCCATTCCAACTGGCTCATGTGCCATCTTTGGCACAAAAACCCCAGGTTGCCAACCACTGATCTAGGTTTAAAGCAAGAGGGATGAACGACGTTACTCTGGGTTTAAGCAATCAGACTGCTTATTACCAAGAACTTGCATTAAATGTGATTCTTCTCAGAGGTGTTTTATTCCCCTCTTAAGCAAAACAACAAATAAAGCATTCATTGGCTTTAAATCTGTCCTGTTTGTCTGTCTGTCTGTCTCCCCCCACCCCCCAGCTGTGTGAACTACCTGGGAGAGTGAAGTGGTTCAGAGTACAGTCTGGGGGTGGAGTCTGGGCAAGTGCCAGCTCGTTTTTTCAGATTAGGTATTTTGAAATAGAGTTTTAGGCATAAGCAAGACTTGGGTTTCCACCCAAGCAGTCTATTTTCACTCTTAGGGAAATTTCAGACTGTAATAACTATAATGAGGCAAAATAGAGAGGGGGGAGGAAATTGTTACTAGCCCTTGGATATTAAACCCTACAAACCTCAAGTTTGGAACTGCCACACACAATCATTATTAACATTTATTGAGTGTGTATTTTGTGCCTGACACTGTTCTTAGGGCTTTCGCCATATTGTTTTATTTAATCCTCACATTAGCCCTATGAAGTAGAGATTATTATTGCTGTCATTCCCATTTTAGGAAACCCTGGTGGCGTAGTGGTTAAGTGCTACGGCTGCTAACCAAGAGGTCGGTAGTTCAAATCTGCCAGGCACTCCTTGGAAACTCTACGGTGCAGTTCTACTCTGTCTTATAGGGTTGCTATGAGTCGGAATCGACTTGACAGCAGTAGGTTTTTTTGGGTTTTCCCATTTTAGGAAATGCAGGCACGGAAAGTTCAAGTAACTGGCCATCATCACACACTTTAAAGCAGCAGAACCAGCTTAGCCAGCCAGGTCCTGAGCGCCAAAGCTGACACTCTTAACCACCAAGCTATCATGTCACACTATAAAAGGAGGGAGATTACAGGAGACTGTGAGAGTGACAAGGACAAAGCAGAGCCCCTTGGCTGGCCTAGACAGCTGAGAAGCACTCACTCATCCAACTCACTTGAAGCCCATGGATGAAAATAGCAGGCACTTGCTTTCCCAGATTCTCTCGCAGTTAGGGGTGGCCTGGAGACATATCTAAGGCATGGCAGGTATGGCACGTGCCCTGGGTGCCATTTGTAGGGGGGAAGGCGCCACTGAGCAGTTTCTATTGCCATCGCTGTTTCCATCGCCAGCCGTGAGATCATTCAGCAAGTTAAAACTAATACTTTCATATTTGAGCGCCTCCATGGGTCAAGGCAGACTGTGTGATCTTGCTCTGCTGAGTGTAGAAAGAGAAAAAAAAAAAATTTTTTTTTTTTTTTTTTTAAAGAGAAGCTGACAAAAAAAGAAAGACTCTGAGCACATCATAGACCAATGTTCATCAGTGAAAGCAAGGAAGGTGCCCTTGTCATTTTCACGTAGTGCTGTCATGGGTTAAGTAAAAGATTAACGAGCTTGACCTGTATTTTTGAGCTGATATTATGTACAGTTTTCTAAAAAATGGGTGTCAGATGTTTGGACTGGGGTGCAGAGGTATAGTGAGGAGGGGCAGAAAGCGCCACTCGTTCCCAGGCACAAGTCCAAGGGGGGACCAGACGAGGCACAGAATGACATTCTGAGGCACCACAAATACGAAAGGTGTCTGACTGAGGCAGCCAGACAAGAAGGAGGGATGGGACTTCTACAGGGGAGTTGCCACTATCAGTGTCTATTCATCCTGACATTTGGAGGGGGGTGTGTGCAATTTAGAGGTTGCCCCTGGGTGCTCCTTACCCCTCCTAAGCCTTTGCAAGGATGCTATTTTAGTGCTTGCCATAGGCGTTGTATTCCATAGATATGCCTCTGCGGTGGCCATGTGGCCCAGTTCTCCACAGTAATGAGAAGTAAGAAGATATCTATTTGGGTAGGGGGTGAGGATGGATTTTGAAAGAGTTTTCTACATGAAAAAAAAAAAAAAAGAGATACAGTGTATTTTTTGATACCTATTCACTCCTCTGCTTCCTGCCTTTGTACTTAATTTTGAGTTGATGTGATGCTCCAGTTGTAGCAGCCATCTTGTGACCATGAGGCCATAAGGTAGGGCCAGAAAACCAATTTGCTGAAGATGGTGGAACAGAAGGATTGTAACATGCTGGCCCTTGATGAATGCACCTTAGTACTGTCTACCTCTAGACTTGTTATGTAAGACAATTAATGTCTGTATTGTTTATGCCTCTGCGGAGAGGCAGTAAAGCATGATAGTTAAGAACATGAGCTAGCAAGCCTGGCTTTATATTCTGACTATGGACACTTAGTAGCTTGTAACTTTGGACAAGTTCAATGCCTGTTTAATGCCTCCATTTCCTTATCTGTAAAATAGAAATAAAAAACCTACTGCCTAGAGTTATTGTGAGGGTTAAATGAACAATATATGTAAAGTGCTTCAAATAGGCCTGGCAAGTATAAGGTCTCTATGAGTGCTGTCTAGTAGTATATTTTTTCTGCTTTAAGCTTCCTTCTCAACTTTTTATGTTAGAAAATTTCAAATACGCAGAAAACTTGCAGAATAATACAGTAGACACCAGAAAAACGGAACCTAGATTAACTAATTGGTAACATTTTGCCACATTTACTCACATTCTCTCTCTCTGATTTTCCTGAAACATTTGAGAGTACTATATTTTTATGCAAATAATGTATGCGTTATGTTTTTTGCCAACCGTGCTATCCCCTTATGCATTATATAGGGTTTCCATATAAAAAATATATAGGCTCCATCAAAACCCTGACAAGAGCCAGCAGAGAAGTTGCTTCTTCCTGGAAGCCTTCTCTGATGTCTCTTGAGTTAGAGACCTGTCCTTGGTGGTTCCCAAACAACTTGTACACTTTTTTTATTGTTGCCATCAGTTACACTTTCTGTGAATTTATGTATGTGTTTGAATCAATAGGTTGATTTCCTTCCTTCATTTCTTTTTCCCTCTTTTCGTCCCTCCCTCCTTCCACAAATATTTATTAAGTGCCTTCAGAAGGAGCCCTAGTGGCACAACGGTTAAGCGTTTAGCTGTTAACTGAAAGGTTAGTGGCTAGAATCCACCAGCTGCTCTGTGGGAGAAAAGACCTGGCAATCTGCTCCCGTAAAGATTACAGCCTAGGAAACCCTAAGTGGCAGTTCTACTCGGTCCTGTAGGGTTGTTATGAGTCGAGGGCACACAACAACAACATAGGCCAGACACTAGTCTAGGTGCTGGAGATACTGCTGTGAACAGACAAATTCCTTGCCTTTATGGAGCTTGTAGTCTGGAAAGGCGGACAAAAATTAAAAAAAAAAAAAAGAAAAGAAAAATTTGGGTTGTGTTTATTGCTATGAATTAAAGCAGAGTGATATGGCTGGAGGGTATATTTGTGTGCTTATAGGGTCACTATGAGTTGGAATATGACTCACAGCAATGTTTTTTTTCTTACCCAAGAGGAGACATTTCAGCAGAGATCTGAATAACAAGAGAGAGCCAGCCAGAGGGAAGAAAATTTCAGACAAGGGGAACAGCAGTGCAAAGGCCCTGAGGCAGGAATTGCTTTATATGTTCAGGAAATATCAGAAATGTTAGTGTCTTGTTTGTGGTAAGAATGGGGAGAGAAGTAATTCCTCGAGATCAGAGAGAGAAGTAGAGACTAAATAACTTAGGGTCTGGGTTTTATCCCAAATGCAATGGGATGATATTAGAAGGTATTCAGGATGGAACTAACATAATTTAATATAAGCTTTTTTAAAGATTCCTCTGCCTATTGTGTGGGGAGAGGTTTGTAGGGAGGCTGTGGGAGAAGCAAGGAAAGGAGCTGGGAGCCAGTTGCAGAAGTCTAGGTGAAAGGTCATGCAGGATCTGGATGTTTCACGTCTGGACTCTCAGCAGCTAACATAGTATTTGGAGACCCTGGTGGTACAGGGATTAAGAGCTCGGCTGCTAACCAAAAGGTCAGCAGTTCGAATCCACCAGGCACTCCTGGAAATCCCATAGGGCAGTTCTACTCTGTCCCATAGGGTTGCTATGAGTTGGAATCTACTGGACAGCAATAGGTTTGGTTTGGTAACATAGTATTTATTATCTGTTGCTTGGTGAGGGAATAAATTTATCCATGCAGCAAATATTTACTGAAATATACTATTGTTAACTGTGTTAGGTGCTGGGGATACATCAGAGAATAAAAGAGAGAAAAAAAGCCTTGTCTTCGAGTCTTCATGGAACTTTCATTCTAGTTAGGAAAGGAGATAAGTAAGCAAAACTATATGGTGTTCCAAATGATAAAAAGTGCTAAAAAAGAAATAAAGCAGGGAACAGGGACAGGGGAAGCTGGGATTAGAGTGGGCAGGAATTTAAAATAGAGCAAGCAGGGAAGTCCTCACTGAGGAAGTGAAATTTGGACAAAGACCATGGGGAGATGAGTGAGCTATTTGGATTTTCCGGGAAAAGTGTTCTAACCAGAAGAAATAGCAAGGGCAAAGTCTCTGAGGCGGGTATGTGCTAGACATGTTGGAGGGACTCCAAGGAGGCCAGTATACCTAGAGAACAGGAGTGAGTGGAAGAAGTGGGTGAAGAGCTTAGGGAGGGAATGAGAGGGGGAGAGAGAGGTTGTGTGGGGCTTTGCAGGCTCCTGCAGGGATTTTGGGGGAAATCATTCGTAACCTGAGTAGCAATTTTACCAGGATCCCTCTGGCTGCTGTGGTGAGAATAGACTCCAGGGGGTAAGGGTGGGAGCAGGGAGAGCAGTGAGAAGGCTACAGCCACAGTCCAGGTGGGAAATGATGGTAGAGCTAGTCAGTGGTCAGATTCATTTTATTTTATTCATACCCAAGACGTTTCGTGTTATTCAACATTATTATTTAAATACGGTCCATATCAAAATTTCCCCCAAAAGTCCATTTTAGCTTTTTTTTTCTTTCAATATTCTGGATCCAATCAAGGCTCCCCTCTCTTTAGTCTTCCAGGTTTTGCTATTTTTTAAGAGGCCAGGCTAGTTGTTTTGTCCAATGTCTCACACTCTGGATTTATCTGATTGTGCTTTTCACGATGAGATTCAGGTTAACTATTTTTTGGCAAGAATACCACAGAGGTGGGTTATGCCCTCCTCATTGCATTGTATCAGGAGACACATAATGAGGGCTTGACCCATTGTTGGTGATGCTAACTTCCATCACTTGGTTAAGGTGGTGTCTGAAGATCTCTCCCTGGTAGAGGAAGCTCCTCCCCTTTGAAAGTGACAGCACTCCGTGGGATACTTCGGGATTCAATATGCTGAGAGTATACTGTTGCCCAACAACAACCTTTCACCCACTGGCTTTAACATCTAAAGAACAGTCTCGTGGCGCGTGACCTTGTGTCAAACATCTGAAAAATGAGGACAGTAATGGTACCGAAGGGAGGCTTGTTTTGAGGATCATGCTTGGCACACAATAAGCGCTTCACGAATGTTAGCTGGTAACACTGGATGAAGGCAAGTCTGAAAAAATGAACGGCAGGGCTGCCAGCGCAACACATCTTCCCCCACCCCACAGCAGCTCCCAGGCGGTGAGTGAAAGACGCCCTAGGGTCCCACGTGGCCACGCCCCTGCGCCCCGCCCGCCGGGGCCAGGGCGCTGGAACCCAGCGTGCAGGCCGCGCAAGGCCCCCTGGGACTAATAGAGCTGGGCGGGGCCCCGGGACTACATATCCCAGCGGCTCCCGCGCCGCAGCTTCAGCCGCTGCCGCCTCAGCCCCTCCACAGCGACGGTGGTGGCCGAGGCTGAGTCGGTGGCGGCGCCGGTGGCTGCAGGCTGAGCGGCGAGTTTCCGATTTAAAGCGGAGCAGCGAGGAAAATGGCGGCGGTCGGTGAGTGGAGATAAAGGAGGCGGCGGCGGTGGGCGAGTGGGTGGGGTGCGAGGCCGAGAGAAGAGGGCGAGTTCCCGGGGCTGCCGCGAGCCGGCGGCTTGGGCTCCGCGGAGGCGCTGAGGGGCGCACCGAGAGGGGGACGCGCTGAGACGGCTTCGGGGTGTCGGGGGCCGCCCGGCAGCCGGTGGGCGGTCCGCGGCCAGAGGAAGGGCGCCGGGGCTGGGAGAGAACCGCTTGGGGGCCCGAGGGAGTCTCCTCGCGGAGGGGTCACCCCGAGAGTTCGAGGGGAATCCCGGGGGCCCTCTTTCCCCTCCTGTCCCGAAAGTTTTGTCTTCCTTTTGCCTCCCGCAGCCTTTGGGGCTGCTTTTCAAAGGTCCCCGCGTCCCCTCCGCCCTCTGCCTTGGCTTTTTGGCTGTTTGTTACTCGGAAGAATTGAGAGAGGAAAGCCGCACAGACCCCCACCCAGCCTCCGAGTCGTACTCAGAATCGGGTGGGATTTTGTTGCTGTGTTGCCTCCTGCACTTGGCATTTTTCATTTTTTAACATGAATTATCTGCAGAATTTCCATTTTGGGCACGGATGGGTTCTCAGTCAAAAGGCATTTTCCTACCTCTGGTGTGAAGGCTGGGAAATGGCAAGTGGGAAGTTGGTGGATTAAAATTGAGGTTTGGCCGTCTTGATTATTACATTTTTTTTTTTTTCCTTTTTGGTGTGCTGTAATGATTTAAATAAACTGCCTTGCACATGCCTTCAAAAAACAAGCCGTGAGTCTTAGTGCTTCCTAGGCAGTTTGAGGGCAGCTGGGGTGGAAAAGTTAACCGAAAGCGGGGGGAGAGAGCATCGTCTCGAAATCTCACTAGCAGGGGCTCAGGATTCCAAATGGAATGACACGAAAGGTTATGAGATACACTTGAAGTTGAAAGTTTTTTTTTTGGCCCTCCCGAATGTGAAGACTTCCTTTTTGCAGTTTGTGAGCAGCGCTTCAAAGCCAGCCTGTTTTTGTTATTAAGCCAGTACTTTAAAGAAACAGGAAGGCGAGGACCAGCTGTCTCTCGCTGCAGCGGTTTTAAATGGAGTTGAACGAGATGTGTGAGTGGTAGTAGTATTGAGTAAGATTGCTGCAGCTCCTTGATTTAAATGCCTGGCCTCGGGTCCACCTGATTCCTGGCTGCAAGAAAGCTTGGGTATTTGTTGCAGCAGGTTGTTTCGAGGACGGGAGAAAATGTATGTCTCCAGTCAGTGCTACCTACAATAAACTGTTAGTGGAAACCTGTAAGTTTGTGAACTGTTGTTAAAAAAATTTTAATGTGTTGTTTCTTTAGAATAGGTTATATACTTCGTATGATATGCAACTGGCAAGACACAAAAACATTGAAAAATTAGTCTCTCTTCACTCCAAACCCTCTAATTTGCCCCTCCTCACAGGTACCAACTGTTACCAGTTTCTAGGGTACCCTTGGTCTTTGGAGTATTAATCTTAAGATTTTCATTTGAAACACACCCCTGTTGGATACCTAAAGCGGGGAAATGAACAGAAGACCATTTCGACTGTCTAAAAATGTTACTAGTATTAGAAAAGCTATTCTGAATTTATTGCTTATGTTGCCTTATCTAGTAACACCCTTAAAGAATTAACAATCTGTGGGGCTTTAGGATGAAGAACCCCGCCAGGGTTCATTGTTTGTATGTAAGCTGAATCCTCTGTTGATGACATGTAAAACCATATTGAACACTATAGTTCCTGTCACTGGAGGTTGCTTCAGGTTCTGAATTTAAATGAGCAGTAATCTGAATTGCCTGTGATCCTAAATTATAGGGGTATTTTATGTATGACTGGAAATGACTTAATTGTCCAATCAGCATTTAAAAAAAGGCACATGCCAGCTTCTGGCATATAGAAGTGTATTCTGGAGGTGGAGATTGTGGGATTAAGTGGGAAGCTCTAGCGCAGCTATAGGAACTGTTTCTACCATAAAATAAATATTCCTTAAACTACAGGGGCTTTGAAAATACAAAACCAGCATAATCCACGGGATTTCTGTTTTTATAAGTTTCAGAATGATTGTTTTCCATCTACTGAGAATTCATTTTTTAAAATTAAGTATTGTCAGATCTAGGTTATTAGAGATTATATCAAATAATTCTTTATTTTGGAAGTGAGTATACCGTACGTTTTTTTCACTGTGTAAGAATTCTATAAAGTACTTTTCTCCCCTCTCCCTCAAGCAAATAAGTTAGAATTCATTCAGTAAGGAGTGAGTGTACTCTTGGACCCTGAACCCTTTTTCTAGATGTGTAAATAAAAAGTAGTTCTTGAAATGATGGCCTACTAATGCCTTCTTGACTGGTCTTTTGAAATAAGCTTCTTTGCTGTCAGGGACGTGACATTAAAGATAAAAAAAAAAAATTAAAAAAAAATTCAAGCCTTTGTGCATTAGTCATATGATTCTAGAATAGTTCCTTTTAACTTGAAGACTGCTATGTTTTTGAGAAGCCTTTTTAAGGAATAATTAAAAAACACAGACAGTCTCTGGGTTACAAACTTGGAACAGCTTGTACTGGCCCTTTAATGCTGTGTAAACTTGCCCTCGGTTTGGAACGACTGAGCCAGCCCCTAGGAGCAACAAATGCTTCATTACAGTCGCCTTCACTTGCTGCACGTGCAGCTTTTAAATCATTGAAAAGGCTTTGAGCCTTTTCTTGCACTAAAGTAAAGCTAAATAAGAACTGTGTGTACCTGTTCTTACTTACCTACAAATTCTTAAAGATACACTCAGGAACGGATCTTCTTTGTAACCTGTATCTTTTTAGTTTGGATAATAGGGTAAGATTAAAAAACCACCACCACCAAACTACTATTGTCTTATCCCTAATTGGTAGTGAAAAGAAATGGCTGTAGGGTTTCTTTCTTGCATTTTTAAAGACTATATGATTTCTGAGGCCAGAGGCTGTAGAGTGCTGTTTAAAACTTTTAATTTGTTGTGAAGTTTAACATGGCTATTTTTTTTATAGCCTCCGGTGGCTGTTTGTCTATACAGCAAAACTGCCACAGTTTAATACAATTGTTACTCGGTGAATGCTAACTAGGACTAGAAAAGCAGTTGTTAACCAGGTTTCAGGAGGTACTGTAGTATCTCAGGTTAAGGCAGAGATTACTTGTGTGTACCAGTTTGGTTGAATTTGCCATACTCTGTAGTATAGAAGGAGCCCTGGTAGTGCAATGGTTAAGAGCTCGGCTGCTCAAGGTTGGTAGTTTGAATCCACCAACTGCTTCTTGGAAAACCTATGAGGCAGTTCTCCTCTCTCCTTAGAGGGTTGCTATGAGTTGGAATCAACTCGACGGGCAACAGGTTTGGTGGTATAGAATATTTTTATTGAATGATTAAAGATCTGGGAACAGGAAATTAGTATTGGAGACGTAAACTTTTCTGCTCCTCGTAGTTCAACAGGTGGAAGGAAATAGGTGACTATATGTTACTTTAGATTATCAGGGATAACACTGAGATTGAGTGCTGCTGTAAAGGGTAGGCACTTTCTTAATTTTACTAATGCTTTTTTGGGTGGGGGAGAGGATTCTAAAATGAACACATTTCACAGTAAAAGTGGAGGAGAGGCTCTGTTGTAATAAGGTTTATTCCTTCACTTCGTTAGTGTTTGCTTGGTAAATTCATTTGACTCATTGTCTTTCTGAGAGGATTTCTGGAAGAGGATGGAATTGAATTTAATCACGTTTTCCTTTCCTATCTTCGTGTGGAGAGTTGTTAAACGAGCAGGAAAATGATCAGAAGATACACAGCAGGGAGTAGAAAGGGAGACCTGCAGTGTCTAGTGGGCTGATTTATCCACAAACTGGATAATCTTCCTAGACTGCGTACTGGCCGTTCTCAACTTTGTCAACATTAACTCAGTTTGGTAGGTACCTCCAGCTTAGGTCAGTTCACAGAGGGGACAGTGATAAAGGTTTACTTAAGTAACTGTAGTAAACTGGCTTAGAGGCCTGACGAGCGAAGGGGTTTTACCTATTTAAAAGAATATTCTAAGAGCAAATGGACCAGCATTTCGTTTTTCATTAGGGATACTTGTGTCTTATTTTTATCTTTTTTGTTAATAATTTTCTTTTATGTTTTGGGGAAGGGTGTGACTTTTTTTGTCTGCTGTTCCTAGGAAGGTATTCTTCTGAGATGTTCAGTTTCCTTGCTATGAGTGGCGGTTATGAATCTTCACTTTTTGGAAACCGGGCTGACTAGATCACTTGATGATCCACGTACTGCTGAAAGGGGAGCACTGGCCTGGTAGGTAGCACATAGTAACAGATAACACGCTGCTCCTTGGGGCTCTGCCTTTGGTGGCTGTGGCTGCTGAGTTGGAGTGCTTAGATGGATAGATGGGAAAGGACTGCAGACAAGTCAGCATAATCCTCAATTAGGATAAGCCTTATCGTTAATTGAATGTTGAGTGTACAGGTTAAATCCCATTATAACAAACTCCAGGGAACTAGCTAAATTATTTTGTTATACTGGGATTAGGCTTTATTGAATATTGTTTAAAATAAATTAGTCAACTGTTAGAGTTTTTTTTTTGTGTGTGTTAATATGGAAGTGTTAGAGGTTTGGGAAAATTTTTCATTTGTTGTAACAATTTGACCTTCCATTTTTAATGCTTTTTTCTGAGAAAAAGGAAAGAGCCCATGTTGAGCCGGGCAGATAATGTATTCTCACTTCTACTCCTCCCCCCACCTCCTGGCTCTGGGAGAATGTCTGAGTAGTTCATTGGTTTATTTCCACAACCAGATAGGTTTATTAGTAAGTACTACTGCCACCATTAAAATGTGGTTAGAGAAAGTGGGAAATTCCCCAGGTTTTCAGGTGACTGCTGCTGGTAATTTTTCCTGCCCCCAACAGCTTCTTAAAAAAACTGAATATACTGAAAAATTTTAGTGTGAACTTCAAGTCAGTAATTGATTTAGCCCTTTCTATTCAGCCCAGCGTAGTTTGAGACCTGTAGATATCTACATGGTATTATTAAAAAAAAGTGTTGGTAATATTGTATTCTTTAACCTTAAGATACTATTCACATAAATAAGGAGTTTTTCAGGAACTGAATTAATTTATGCATATGAGAAAAATATTTTTATGGTTGGCCAGAAATATACTTCTTTCTTTCTGTCTATACTATTAGATTTGTGTTTGCCAAACTTCAGGTGTGTATATACCATATTCATGTACAAGGCTGGTTTGTACCCAATCATGATTGGGTCCAGCAAGACATTTTTGAAGTCATTCTTTTAAACAGATGTTCCATGAAGGAGGGAACATCTGAAAGAGGGAATTTCAAAGCAACCCAAGCAGTGTTTTGAAAGTTCTCAAGTCTTAAGAATAATGACTGACTAGTAGGCATTTTTTTTTTTAGTAGGCAGGAAGCCTGCAGTTGTATTGTGGTAGTGTTCCTTCATCTCACGCCTTTGAGAACTTCAGTACAAAAGAGGAGAAGGCATGGGGAGGGGGAAGAAAGGGTTTTAACAACAACAAAAAGGGCGGGGGGAGGTTTAGAGTAAATATTTTTTTGCCCTTCTGTTTAAATGAAATCTAAAACCAAACTGTTATCACATTGAGTTGAAAAGAAATATTTGCTTATTATACTCTAAATGTCCTAAACTGACATTTTTATGAATGAGTTAGTTGCTGTTGGTGGAAAAACAGCATGGTCATATGCTCAGTTTCAAATCAGAACTTTAATCAAAGGATAGCTACACATGTGAAAACCTTTAAATATTTTCCCCCTTTTGGTACCTGTTCAGTATCATTTGTTAGCTTTGAGAAGAATACTTATCACTGAAACACTGAGAATAACTTATCAGCTACCATAAGCTTTGGGCAAATCAGTCTCTAGGTCTGTTTTTTCATTTATAAAAGAAAAGGGGTGGACTATGTTGTCTTCCAAGATTCCTTCTGTGGAAATTCTGTGTAGTTAAGGAATCATATGGATATGTAGAATGGCCTTTTATTTAAATTTTATTGGCAAAGCACTGAGTGGATTAATGTATTTATACCAGATAATGATGTGAAGTCAGATGAAGCTTTCGGTGCTGATTCATCATAAAGAGCTTGGGAGCAGAATGACTTTGAACTACCAAATTCACCAGACTATGTGCTATAACCTACCTCTATATAAGCAGGCAAAAACTGTGTTGAATCTTCTCAGCCCTCCTTCTGGTGTGAGAAAACAAAGTAATATTTTCTTTACTCTCAGAGAATCTGTCATCAGTAAAATGAATTATCGACTTTAAGTTGCCCTGTAGAGCAGTTGTATCAGCTTGATGATTTTGTTTCCAGATTGTATTTTGGCAGCTTTATTTGAAAGTGTTTTACAGGATTACCCACTATTTTCTTCAACACATTGTGTCTTTAGTCTGCATCCATCCAAGATCCATCTGAGCTCATCTTTCTTTTTTTTTTTTTATCTGCTTGGTGGTGGTTGTGTTTTATGACAATACGTTTTCTCCAGCCGGTTGGGTTACACTGGGATCAGAGCAAGTATTTGGCTGCATTTAGGAAAACCCGACTGTACACACATGTATCCACTGGAGGGTCAGTGATTTCTTCTTGTAATAAGAGAAGAGAGGACTATTACTGTACTAGGTTTTTAAAATCGCTTTATCAGGAATCAATAAAACAGAGTTCAGGAAGCTGCTTTTATTAAGGCACTGTGGAGTTAAAAAGGTTTCTGCTGTCCAAGTGCACAGAATCAGTCAGGCTCTCACATCGCTTCAGTACAGGGCAGTCTGTGATTAAGCCCATTTTGTGTATGCAGATCACAGAAGTTTAGAGGAGGAAAGGAACTACTTCTGACAGGTGATCAGGGCAGGACTTTGAAGAATGAGTAAGATTTTAATATGAAGAGAGCACATAAAATATACACAGCAAAGCATACACCTATTCAACAATTACTACATGTACAAATTCACTGACATGGATTACATTCTTCAAGTCGTACTATTATTCTCACACTGCTTTTCCCAATTGTTCCTCCCCCGTTAACATCAACTCACTGCAACATCAGCTTCCCATCAAACCTTTTCAGTTGCTGTTGTCCGTTTTGATCCCATATGGATAGTTCATTAAGAGCACATTTCTTGTTGGTGGGAGTAATTAGTAAGACCTAACCAAAACCTGTTGCTGTGGAGTCCATTCCGACTCCTAGCGACCCTATAGGACAGAGTAGAACTGCCCCACAGGGTTTCCAAGGAGTGGCTGGTGGATTTGAACCGCCGGCCTTTTGGTTAACAGCCATACCTCTTAGCCACTGTGCTACCGGGGCTCCATTATTAGCAACGGCAGCAAGCAAAAACCAAACCCATTGCTGACTCATGGTGACACCACGTGTTTCAGAGTAGCACTATGCTCAACAGAATTTTCAATGGCTTTAATAATATTAAGGAAGTAAATTGCCAGGTCTTTCTTTCCTGGTGCTGCTGACTGGATTCAAACTGCCAACCTGTGGTTAGTAGCAAACTGATTGTGCCACTTGGGGACCTAGTAAGGGCACAGAATTAGGAAATTGCATGACTCGATCATTTAAATATTCAGTGAATGTTGAGTGATAAGTGTTTCGCTAGAATGCTACCGATGCATTTTTCTTAAATGTATTTTCTTTACAATTCTTAAAACTCTAGGTCAGACCTTTTACTTTGTTTCTGAATCAGTCTCTAATGTTTCCTTAGTCCTTCTGTATACTTTTGGCAGTTGAATTTTATTAAAAACCATTTTGATCACATTTTTGATTAAAGACCTATAGGGTACAGTCCTCATTACAGTTTTATAATCAGTTATTCCAACTTTGTTTCAATCATGCTAATTTTTTATTAAAAACCATTTTGATCACATTTTTGTTTAAAGACCTATAGGGTACAGTCCTTATTACAGTTTTATAATCAGTTATTCCAACTTTGTTTCAATCATGCTAATTTTTTATTAAAAACCATTTTGATCACATTTTTGTTTAAAGACCTATAGGGTACAGTCCTTATTACAGTTTTATAATCAGTTATTCCAACTTTGTTTCAATCATGCTAATTTTTTCTATCTTTTCACTCTTACTATCTAAACCAAAAAAAGAAAAAAAAAAAAAGCAAAAACCCAAACCCTTTGCTGTCAAGTTGATTCCAACTCATTCTGACCTTACAGGACAGAGTATAACTGCCCCACAGAGTTTCCAAGGAGGGCCTGGTACCTTCAAACTGCTGGCCTTTTGGTTAGCAGCCATAGCACTTACCAGTGCGGCGCCAGGGTTTCCCCTTGTTATCTAGTCTGGTCATTAAGGTCCAGCTCAGATCCAATCACATTTAAGTAAACTCCTACTACTGAAAGTGCAATTCTCATTTCCTGATGTGAGTCTGATATTATCTGTTCATATGCATGTGAGTCAGTATTTATCTGTTGGTAGGGAGGATTCAAATGGTCTGTTCCTTGAAGGTAGGGGCCATTTCTTCAATCAGGTTTTAAACCCTGTGTCCTTTCAGTTACATTCATCTTAGCTCCCCTTCCCCCAAATACTTGCTGCTTGGATTTGAAGGTTTCTAGTTTTTTTTTTTTTAGTGTTTAACTCTAGCCATGGTGGTGCAATGGTTAAGTGCTTGGCTGCTAACCAAAAGAAAGGTCGGCAGTTTGAACCCACCAGCTGCTCCAGCTGCTACAGGGGAGAAAGATGTGGCAGTTTGGTTCCCTAAAGATTACAGCCTTGGAAACCTATGGGGCAGTTCTGCTTTGTCCTATAGGGTCACTGTGGTCGGAATTGACTCGAAAGCAATGGGTAGAGTTGAACTCCAAAGTCAGTTTTTCCACCTGGAAGTTGAAATAAAATTAGAGTCCTAGGGGTTTTCTTAAGGAGTCTTGGTGGCCCAGCTGCTAATGGGAAAGTTGGTGGTTTGAACCTGCCAGCTGTTCCTCAGGAGAAAAGACCTGGCGCTCTGCTCCCATAAACATTACAGCCTAGGAAACCCTATGGGGCTGTTCTACTCCGTCCTGTAGGGTCGTTATGCATTGGAATCAATTCGACTGTGAAGAAGGATTTGTTTGGGACCTATGTCTCCCTCATAGAATTTTTCCAGGTAAGTCATGTCTGGTACTTAGAGTATATCATATATTTCCTAGTTGTCCTAGGACTGAACAGTCCTGCAAAGTGTTCATATTATTTTTTATTCTTTACTAGTATTCTTTAAAGAATTGTGTTAAGTATTGTTGGCATTAAAAAAATCCTTTTGTGATCTAACCAGAAAAGCCCATTGCTGTCCAGTTGATTCCGACTCATAGTGACCCTAGAGGACAGGGTAGAATTGCCCTGTAAGAGTTATGAAGGAGCACCTGGTAGATTTGAACTGCCAACGTATTGGTTAGCAGCCGTAGCACTTAACCAGGGATTCCCTTTGTGATCTAGGAGTTTATATTCTAGTTGATAAGTATAATTGAAAAAAACAATTGTAGTAGCAAAGATAAGTGGTTCAGAAGTCCAGAAGGGATTGTTAAGGGAAACTTTATGGAGGAGATGGAATCCATCTTTCATTTTGTAGTGTTCAGGCGTATACATGGTAAAGTCTAAGTAGTACAAACAGGCATACAGTGAAAACGTAAAGCTGCCTCCTACCCCAGGTATTGGGTGTTTACAACTCTTCTTCCCAGGGGCTACTACTGTTGAAGAATGTTCTGTACATATGTTCATGTATGAATCTCTCTTCCATTTGTTTTTCCCTATTTTCTCCCCCTTTTTATTTTTTAAGTGGGAGCACAGTGGGCTGCCACTATTTTCACTTAGCAAAAGAACTTGGAGATCTTTCTTTACTTCTTTTTTTTTTTTTTAAATTGTGGTAAAATGTATATAACAAAAAGTTTGCCTTTTTTAACCATTTTTAAGTAGACAACTCTTTGAGATTAATTACATTCACCATGCTGTGCTCCCGTCAACACTACCCATTTACAAGTGTTTTTCATCACTCTGAATAGAAACTCAGTGCCCCTTCAGCAATAGCTCCCCGTTTTCCCCATCGCCTAGCCCCTGCTGTTTTGAAATGACAGAAGGTCAAATCTTTGGCCAAACATAAGAATAAAGGTATGGCAAGCGGGTCTACCTCATATTTTTAAAAAGCTGCATAGTATTCCATTGTACAAATGGATTTGACATATTACTCCTCATTGCTATTTCCAATCATTACGATTTTGTATGGTGCTGCGGTGAACTGTGTATAGATCTGTATGCTGGTGTAAGTATATCTTAGTACAAAAATTTAGGAAGTAGAATTTCTGAATCAAAGGAAATGTATATATAAAACTTTAATGGCTCTTTCCTAGTTGTCTCCAAAAAAATTATATTCAGTTTATAGTCTCACCAGTTCAGTGGACAGCCTATTTTATCCCTTCCCGTTGCTTGACTGTGTGAACACTTGAAACTGGTCAGTGTTCTTCATTGTCTAAGTTAGAAGCTAAACTCCTTTTCATAATCTGACTCTAATCCATATCTCCAGCATCATCTCCTTAATTTTATTATGTTTTATACTTCAGTAGCTATTAAGTAAGGCCTTGCTTTGCCTTCCATTCCCTTATCCCCAGTAAAATTCCCTTTCCTGTGTTCTACTTGATATTTTGTTCATATTTTTAAGTACATATAATAATCAGAGCTACCATTTATTGGGTGGCTGTGTTAAGTACTGTGTGCTTAATGTCCATTTTCTCATTTAATAGTCTTGAGTTTTTCAGACTTCTTGGCAGCAGAGCCTTTTTTTCAAATAAAAGGTACAGAACCCCATTCAAAATAGAAAAGGTGATTCTATTATCACAAGGATTTCGTTTTACTTGGATACACAATCAACGCCTGTGGAAGCAGCAGTCAGGAAATCAAATGACACATTATATCTGGCAAATCTGCTTCAAAAGACCTCCTTAAAGTGTTAAAAAGTAAAGATGTCACCCTGAAGACTTAAGGTGTGCCTGACCTAAGCTGTGGTGTTCTCAATTGCGTCATATGCATGCGAAAGCTGGACAATGAATAAGGAAGACTGAAGAAGAATTAATGCCTTTGAATTATGGTGTTGGTGAAGAATATTGAGTATATACCACGGACTGCCAAAAGAACAAACCTGTCTTGGAAGAAGTACAGCCAGAATGCTTCTTGGAAGCAAGGATGTCGACACTTAGTCTCAGATACTTTCGGCATATTGTCATAAGGGACTAGTCCCTAGAGAAGGACATCGTGCTTGGTAAAATGGGAGGTCAGCGAAGAGAGGAAGACCTTCAATGAGCTGGATCGACACAGTGATTGCAACAATGGGCTCAAGCATAACGATTGTGAGCAGTGTTTTGTTTGGTTGTGTATAGTGTCACTATGAGTTGGAACTGACTCGACGGCACTTATCAACAGCAACGTTATTATAAATTTATCTTCTAAGTTGAAATCGATAATGCTTACCAGTTATAAAGGCAGTGGAAATGAGACTGTTGTGTTGAATGTAAAATTTGAAATTAAGAGCTATTGTGGACCTAAATCCGTTTCTGTCTCTAGTTTATTTTTGCACTTTTTTCTTCTGTGGTATCAAGAAGATCCTGACTCATATAGAGATAGAATTGTAAATGGCCTCAGTTAAAAATTTTTGGAATATGTATCAAGTACACGTGGGACAAATCCAAAGGCACAAAAAAGGGATACAGTGAAAAGTAAGTCACCCTTCCTCAGTTCTTTCCTCATCACCTCCTTCATCCCCTGCTCGGAGGCAATCACTGTTACTCTAGCCTTGCCATATACGTGCATATACACGCATATACTTAAAAGCTTTTAAGCTTAATGCATTTCTTCCACATTTTTTGATAAACATTATATTGGAAACCCTGGTGGCATAGTGGTTAAGTGCTGCGGCTGCTAACCAAAAGGTTGGCAGTTCGAATCCACCAGGTGCTCCTTGAAAATTCTATGGGGCAGTTCTGCTCTGTCCTATAGGGTTGCTATGAGTGAGACTTGACGTGACTGGGTTTGGTTTTTTTTGGTGGGGCTATATTGAACATTACACCCATTCTGGGCAGTGTGTAAGTATAGCCCAATGAATTTTTATAAAATGAAAATACCTATGTAACTGGCACTAAGAAACCATATCCTGGACTGTATATACTTTTCAAATGGCCTTGTGGAAAGTTTTATTATCAGTATTTACGGCTCCCTAATTCTTCTTAAAAGCAAGGATGGCGAGACTGCATCTCATGCTTAGGAGGGATCAGTCCCCGGAGTCTCAGACCATTAAGTCTGATCTTTTTATGAAATCTGCACTCCACTGTTCTGCTCCATCAGGAATTCTCTGTCATGTTCCCTGTCAGTGCAGGCACCATCTAGTTCTTCCAGTCTCAGGCTGATGTAGTCTCTGGTTTATGTGGCCCTTTCTGTCTCTCGAGCTCATATTTATCTTAGGTTTTGGTGTTCTTCATTCTCCTTTGTTCCACGTGGGTTGAGACCCCTTGATGCAACTTCGATGGCCGCTTGCTAGCGTTGAAGACCCCAGACGCCACTCACCAAAGTGGGATGCAGAACGTTTTCTTAATATATTTTCTTATGCCAGCTGACCTAGATGTCCACTGAAACCATGGTCCCCAGACACCCGTCCCTACTGCTCTGGCCTTCAGAGTGTTCACTTGTATTTAGAAAACTTACTTGCTTTTGGTTTAGTCCAGTAGTGCTGACCTCTCCTGTATTGTGTATCGTCTTTCCCTTCACCTAAAATAGTTCTTGTCTACTGCCTAATTCATGAATACCCCTCTCCATCCCCCTGCCCCGTAACCATCAAAGAATATTTTCTTCTGTGTTTAAACTTTTCCTTCAGTTCTTACGGTAGTGTTCTCATACGGTATTCGTCCTTTTGCTGCTGACTGATTTCACTCAGCATGATGCATTCCAGATTCCTCCATGCTGTGAGATGTTTCAGTTCTGGATTCATCGTTGTTGTCAGTCGTTGCGTGGTGTTCCATTGTGAATATACCGTAATTGATGTATCCTTTCACTGCTAATGGGCAGCTTGGTTGTTGCCATCTTTCTGCTGTTGTTAACAGTGCTGCAGTGAACATGGGTGTGTATATATCTGTTCTTGTGAAGGCTTTTATTTCTCTAGGCATATCAAATATTTTGCGTTTAAAAAGCCCTTTCACGTTTTCTTCTAGTGCTCTTATGGTTTCTTTGTATGCAACACACACACACACACACACACACACACACTGTCTGTCTGCAGTATCAGGATATCAGAAGTTATTGAGGTGGTAATCTCCAATACATTTTTCCTTTTAGGGTCTTTAAAAGTGTTTTAAATGTACCCATATTACATTTGAGTATACATTTTTTATTTAAAAAAAAAAACTGCTTTATTGAGATACATGTAATAAAGCTATGATTTGTTGAGTGCTTATATTAAATACTGTGTCATTTTATATGTGCAGTTTGAGTTTTGACAAATGTAAACAGTTGCATTACCACCACCACATTCAAAACAGCGAAACATTCCTGTCACCCCAGAAGGTTTCTTCTTGCCCATGTGCCAATCGTTAACATTTTGTGGCCCCAGGCAACTACTGACCTGTTTTCTATCACTATAGTGTGTTTTTTCCTTACCTTTTTGCAGCTTTATTGAGGTATAATTGACAGAACAGTAAATAGCATATATTTAAAGTGTATACTTCGAGTTTTAATATATGTATACAGTTGTGAATCCATCATCACAATTACCGTAATGAAAATACCCATCACTTCCAAAAGTTTCCTGTATCTCTTTGTAATTCACCCCTCCTCCCCGATCTGCTTTGTGTCACTATATTAACCTTGCGTTTTCTTAGAATTTTATGTAAATAGAATCATACAACTGTAATTTTTAGGGGTGGGGGAGTCTAACTTCTTTCAGTGTAGTTATTTTGAGATTCATCATGCTGCATATATCAGTAGATTAATTCTTTTTATTGCTTACCATTATTCCACTGTATAGATATACCACAATTTGTTTATCCGTTTACCCACTGATGGACATTGAGGTGGTTTCCATTTTTGACTATCAGAAATATAGCCTCCATGTACTTCCGTGTACAGGCTTAGTGTGGACATACGCTTTTATTTCTCTTGGATAAATACTGAGGAATGAAATGGGTTGGCTGGGTTCTATGCTAAGTGTATGTTTAACGTTGAAAAATTTTAAGAAACTGACAAACTGTTTCTTAAATTGGCTGTACCATTTTGCATTTCTCCCAGCAGTGCATGGTAGTTACAAACTGTTCCACAATTCCACCAAGATTTAGGTCAGTAATTCTAATGTTAGTCAGTCCTTTGGGTATGTAGTGGTATCTCGTTGTGGTTTTAATTTGGAGTTTCCCTAATGATAAATGATGTTTAGCATCTTTTCATATGCTTATTTGCCATTGGTAATATATATTTTGGTGTATTTTTTTTTTTTTATCTGTTCATATCTTTTGACCATTTTTTAAATTGGGTGTTTTATCAAAATGTAACAGTATATACATTCTAGATACAAATCCTTTTTTGGAGATTTATTTTGCAAATATTTTGAGTCTGTGTCTTTTTAATTGTAATAATTTTCTAAGAGCAAAAGTTTTTAATTTTATTGCAGTCCAGTTTACTCATTTTTTTTCTCTTATATAGTTTATGCTTTTTCATGTTGCATTTAGCAAACCTGCCAAACCTGAGGTCATTAATATTTTCTTTTATGTTTTTTTCTAGTGTTTTTATAGTTTTAGCTGTTAAATTTAGGTCTGATCCGTTTTGAGTTAATTTTTGTCTATGGTATAAGGCAAGAGTTGAGGTTCATTTTTTTGGTATGTGGCTATCCATTTGTCTAAAACCATTTGTTGAAAAACTCATCCATTCTAGAGACCATGGTTTCAGGGGACATCTTAGGTCAACCGGCATAACGAAGTTTATTAAGAAAATGTTCTGCATCTCACTTTGGTGAGTGGCGTCTGGGGTCTTAAACGCTAGCAGGCAGCCATCCAAGATGTATCAGTTTGTCCCAACCCACCTGGAGCAGAGGAGGATACCAAACACATAAGGAAGATACTAGCCCAAGAAACAAAAAGGGCCACATAAACCAGAGAGATTCCATTAGCCTGAGACCAGAAGAACTAGGTGGTACCCAGCTACCACCAGTGACGGCCCTGACAGGGAACACAACAGAGAGTCCCTGAAGAAGCAGGAAAAAAGATCCTAGTAAAAAGACCAGATTTAATGGTCTGAGTCTGGAGGAACCCCAGAAGACATGACCCCTGAACTCTCTGTTAACCCAGAACTAAAACCATTCCCGAAGCCAACCCTTCAGACAAGAATTAGCTGAACTGTAAGACATAAAATGATACTTGTGAAGAGTGTGCTTCTTAGTTCAAGTAGATACATGAGACTAAATGAGCAGCTTTTGTCCAGAGGTGAGATTACGAGGCAGAAAGGGACAGGAGCTGGTTGAACAGGCACAGGAAATCTGGGGTGGAAAGGAGGAGTGTACTGACGTATTATAGGGAGAGCAACTAGGGTCACGTAACAATATGTGTATAAATTTTTTGTATGAAAAACTAACTTGAGCTGTAAACTTTCACTTAAAGCACAATTAAAGGAAAAAAAAAAATGAAAACCTTATCCATTGCCTATTAAATTGCCTTGGCACCTTTGTTGAAAATCAGTGAACCATGTATGTATGAGTTTATTTTTAGAGTCTCTTCTGCTCTATGGATTTATATGTTTGTATTTACCCTAGTACCGTACTGTCTTTTTTTTTTATCTTGAGCATTTTATTGCTTAGGTGAAACGTTACAGAGCAAATTGGTTTGAATGTATGTATGAATTCAACAATTCATACATAACTCGTTTCATAACATTGTTCCAAAACCCTGAATGTGTCAGTATTCTCCCCACTTCTTCCTTGGATTCCCCATGTCCATTTGTGCAGCTTTCCTAGTACCATACTGTTTTGATTATTGAAGCTTGAAATCAGATAGTGTAAATCCTCCAACTTTGTTCTTCTTAAAATTTTTTTGGCTATTAAAGGTCTTTTGGATTTCCATGTAAGTACCAAAATAATTTGTTGATTTCTGCAAAATTTCCGTTGGCATTTTGATTGTGATTGCATTGACTCAGTTGGTCAATATGGGGAGAATTGACATCTTAATAATATTTCATCTTCTGATCCATGAATACATAATGTATTTCTCCATTATTTTATCCATGTCTATCTAATTATCTTTCTCTCAGTACTGATAACTACATGGTATAGTTACCAGTGTGCGATCTTACACAGCTTTTGTCAAATTTATCACTAAGTATTCTATATTTTTTAGTGTGATTTTAAGTATCACTGTTTTTAAAATTTCAATTTCCAGTAGTTTGTTGGTAGTATATAGAAATAAAATTGATTTTTGTATATTCACCTAATACCTTGTAACCTTGCTTGACTTGTTTATGAATTTTAGAAGCTTTTGTGTAGTTTGCTTAAGATAGTCTACTTAGATGCTCTTTTTGTCTGTGAATATTGACCATTTTATTTTTTCCTTTTCAATCAGTGTACATTTTCATGCTTTATTGCACTGGCTAGTGCTTCTAATTGAATGGTCTTCTTTGCCTTGTTTAAAATCTTCAGGGTAGCATTTAATCTTTCACCATTAAGAAAAATGTTAGTTATAGGTTTGCTGATCTGTGTTGTATCGATATAGCTTTGCCTTTTCTAGAATTCCACAAAAATGAAATCCTGTAGTATGTCAGGCTTCTTTAGCTTGGCCTTAATACTTTAAGAATTATCCTATCAATGTTATTTACATGTATCAACAATTCATTTGTTTTTATTGCTGAGTAATATTCCATTGTAGAGATATACTACAGTTTATTTACCAGCTGAGTGTTGTTCGTGTCGTTTCTAGTTTTTTTTCCTTGGGGGAGGGGGCTATTATGGATAGAGATGCTGTGCACATTTGAATACAGGTCTTAGTGTGAACATATGGTTTCATTTTCTTAGACAAACACATAGGAGTTAGAATTGCTGTATCATATGGTAAGTGTATATTTAAGAAATTGTGAAACTGCTTACCTAAGTGGTTGTACCATTTTGTCAGTTTGTCACATTGTCGTATTGTGGTGGCTTGCATGTTGCTGTGACGTTGGAACCTATGCCACCAGTATTTCAAATACCAGCTGGATCACTCACGATGGACAGGTTTCAGCAGAGCTTCTGGACCAAGAGTAGGAAGAAGGACCTGGCAATCAACTTGTAAAAAAAAAAATTGGTGAGTGAAAACCTTATGAATAGCAGCGGAACATTGTTTGATCTGGTGCTAGAAGATGAGCCCTTCAGGTTGGAAGGCACTTACAATACAACTGGGGAAGAGCTGCCTCCTCAAAGTAGAGTCAACCTTAATGACATGGATGGAGTCAAGCTTTCAGGACCTTCATGTGCACAACTCAAAATGGGAAGAAACAGCTGCAAATGTCTGTTAATTGGCATGTGGAATGTATAAAGTATGAATCAAGGAAAATTGGAAGTTGTCAAAAATGAAATGGAACGCTTGAAGATAGATATATCCTAGGCATTAGTAAACTGAAATGGACTGGTATTGGCCATTTTGAAGCAGATAGTCATATGGTCTACTATGCTGGGAATGACAAATTGAAGAGGAACGGCATCTCATTCACTGTCAGACAGAACACTTCAAGATCTATCCTCAGGTAACAACGTTGTCAGTGATAGCTTAATATCCATGTACAAGGAAGATCAGTTAGTAGGACTATTACTTAAATTTACACACCAACCACTAATGCCAAAGATGAAGAAATTGAAGAATGTTGCCAATTTCTGCAGTCTGAAATTGATCAAACATGCAATCCTGATGTATTGGTAATTTTACGAGCGACTGGATGCAAGAGTTGGAAACAAAGAGGAAGGTTCTTTTTTTAAATTTTTTTATTGTGCTTTAAGTGAAAGTTCACAAATCAAGTTAGACTCTCATACAAAATTTATAAACTCCTTGCTATATACTCCTAATTGCTCTCCCCCTAATGAGACAGCACACTCCTTCCCTCTATTTCTTTTTGTGTCCGTTCGGCCAGCTTCTGACACTCTCTACTCTCTCATCTCCCCTTCAGACAGGAGATGCCAACATAGTCTCATTTGTCTACTTGATCCAAGAAACCTCATTCTTCACCAGCATCATTGTCTATCCCATAGTCTAGCCCAATCCATGTCTGAAGAGTTAGCTTTAGGAATGGTTCCTGTCTCGGGCTAACAGAAGGTCTGGGGACCAGGACCTCTGGGATCATTCTACTCTTACTCAGACCATTAAGTCTGGTCTTTTTATGAGAATATGGGGTCTGCATCCCACTGCCCTCCTGCTCCCTCAGGGGCTCTTTGTTGTGTTCCCTGTCAGGATAGTCATCGGTTGTAGCCGGGCACCATCTAGTTCTTCTGGTCTCAGGCTGATGTAGTCTCTGGTTTATGTGGCGCTCTTTCTCTTGGGCTTATAAGTACCCTGTGTCTTTGGCGCTCTTCGTTCTCCTTTGCCCCAGGCGGGTTGAGACCAATTGACGCATCTTAGATGGCTGCTTGTGGCGTTTAAGACCCCAGACTCCACTCTCAAAGTGGGATGCAGAATGTTTAAGAAGGCGGTTCTCGGTGGTAGAAACTACATGAGAGAGCGCATGATAGAAATTTGCAAGACCAATGATCTGCTCATTGCAAATACCTTTTTTTACAAACATAAATTGTGACTAGACAAAGGTGGAATACACAGAAGTCAAATTGACTACGTCTATGGAAAGAGATGATGGAGAAGCTCAATATCATCAGTCAGAACAAGGCTTGGGCTGACTGTGGAACAAACTGTCAGTTGCTCATATGCAGGGTCAAGTTGAAGCTAAAGAAAATTAGAGCAAGTCCAGGAGAGCCAAAGTATGACCTTGAGTATACCCAACTGAATTTAGAAACCGTCTCAAGAATAGATCTGATGCATTGAACACTAATGTGCCCGGAGACCGGAGAAGTTGTGGAATGACATAAAGGACATCATACATGAAGAAAGCAAAAGGGCTTTAAAAAGACAGGAAAGAAAGAAAAGACCAAAATGGATTTCGGAAGAGATTCAAACTTGCTCTTCTTGAATGTAGATTAGTTAAAGGGAATGGAAGACATGATGAAGTAAAAGAGTTGAACAGAAGATTTCATAGGGCTGCTGGAGAAGACAAAGTAAAGTATTGAAATGTACAAAAGACCTGGAGTTTGAAAACCAAAAGAACATGCTCTTGGCATTTCTTAAGCTGAAAGAAGTGAAGTCTTTCATAGTACAGATATTAATTGGTGATCAGTAATTTGGTAGTACAGATATTAATTGGTGATCAGTAATTTGGTAGTACAGATATTAATTGGTGATCAGTAATTTGGTAGTACAGATATTAATTGGTGATCAGTAATGTCTCTGTACTAATGCCAGGTTCTTGGTCAGATGTATATTTTGGGAAAGTGTTTTAAAGCTTGAGTAACAGTTATGCAAACATGTATTATAGATCCTCTTTCTTAATGCATATAAATGGAAAGAAAAATGGAAAACTGTTAATCTGGGGCAGATCAGTTTTTAAGCATAAGTTATTTTCTATTATGTTTAACTAAGTCATTTTAAAATTAAAACGTATGGTCTGGAACTTTAAATCCTTATTTTTTTTTTATCTCTTTAATAAAAATGAAGTAATAAATCCTCATCTATTTCCTAATTTATTATTACATCAGATATATTGGTCTGGTACAATCCTAATCAAAAGGTAGAAAACCTGTCTTAAAAACACTGAACCTTGTCTGTGAGCTTTTGTCATTGTTCTTTCTTTAACCCTCATTGAAAAACCCAGTCTTTATGGCTTACCTCCCTTAGTATAGAATGAATTCATTTCTCACCAAGTTATATTACATTATCTTGTCTTTTCATGGTTTCCATGCTTACCTTTTCTACTGAGCATATCAGCCTTTGAATGCTTGCACTGTAAGCTAATGAGAAAATACTGGCTTCACAATGTGCTCTTCGTCGCATTTAGTATTAAAGTATTGTAACCTTAAATAACCTGAGTATCTCCCTGGACACTTTTTTTTTTTCCTTCTTACTCAGGAAGGATAACATTCACCTCAGTTTACTTATTAAACTCCTCACTCTAATTTGAAGATAAATAATTTCTTTTCTGTCTGAATTTATTCTTTCTGTCATGCTGGAATTTTGGAACATTTTGCGATTTACATTTAAGAAGGCTAGTTAAAAAAAAAATTGGTGGAAATTTCCAGCTTAAAAAAAAAAAAAAATCCAACTACTGGTCTAATAACGGCTTTGCAGGAAGAAAGAAATATGAAAAAGAACCGCAGACGTTCTGGATGTCAGCCTGTGAAATTTTCCACTGTTTCCCATAGTAACATGCAGGCATGCTTCTGCTGCTGGTACTCAGTGCGACTGCAGCTGCCCTCCGAGTGGGGTGTGAAGCTGCCCTCTCAGTGACAGAGTGGCATCTGACCAGCTTTTAGGGAACAGCGCGTAAATTCACACCTCTAAGGTCCTGTATGTTTGATATCTTCCTGAGTAGTGTGGCCATAAACACTGAATTTATACATTTATTAAAAAAAAAATTCTATAAAGCCTAGCTGTTTGTTTTAAGTGAATTTTTATTTTTATTTTAGTGGATTTGTTGTGAATCTGGGATTAAATATGTACACTAATTCTTTTAGTTACACTATACAAAATTTTTATAGAATTTTAATGCTGTATCAGAATGCTCAGAAAATTAGAACAGATTTTTAAAGGATTTGTATAAGGTCAATATTAATTTGGTATGTGTGTTTCAAGAAGCATTTTAACCTCATTTCAGGTTTCTGTTAATTTTTCAAAAGGCCTGTAGGCTTTATATTAAACCTCATAATTGTGTTATTTGGCTTTTTTAGATTTAAAGGCAGACAACATTATGTTTTCATAATGACTGTGGTCCAAGTTTTCCAGTCCTGAGAATTGGAAGAGCAGAATGATGAAGAATTAATTACAAACACAGCATAATCTCCTACTTCTACCTTCTTTCATGACAACTGCCCAACAGTGGTGTTAGGGAATGAGATTATTGAGAAGCTCAAGCTTTATAAATTAACCTTTTAAACTGTTAATGCATTTCTGCAGTGAGCAGCTTGAGGGTTTAAGGTAATGCATCAGATGTACGCATCTTTGTATGTTTTAACACTCTCAAGTCATTTCATTTACATATTGGAAGTAAAGGCATATTAAATACATATTTTTCAGGACTGTTAGGTTTTACGCTGGAAACCCTGGTGTCGTAGTGTTTAAGCGCTACGGCTGCTAACCAGCGGGTCGGCAGTTCAGATCTACCAGGCGCTCCTTGGAAACTTTGTGGGGCAGTTCTACTCTGTCCTATAGGGTCGCTATGAGTCGGAATTGACTCGGCGGCACTGGGTTTGGTTTTTGGTTAGGTTTTATATTTGAACAAAAACAGTGTTAGAACAATGGTCTCCGCCCTTTCCGTGTGATGTGCTCCTCCCATGTAGTCTCATCCTTCCTCCTGACCTTTCCTGTGTCTGTAACTCTGTTCCTGTCCTTTCCATACACTTCCCTCTCGCCCTCATCCTATCTTTGTTGTATCTATTCCCTCTCAGCCTAACTTTCCTCTAGCCCACAACTTTTTTTTTTTCCTTGTCAACTTCCCCATCCTTCAAGTCCCTACTTTTCCTAGTTGCTTACTGTTCACCAGACCTTTTCCTTGTCTTTGGAAGGCTTCTTTGCTCCAAATGAATTCTCTGCTCCTATCAGATCCTTCCCCTGTCCCCAGAACACACACATCCTCATACCCTCCACAATTCCTTAACCCTCCTGCCTGCTTCTGGGCTTTAATTTATTCCACGAAGACTTACTGAGGCAGCCATGCCATGCGGAAGGCTATTCTTTAGCTCTTACAGGAATACAGTAGTGACCAGAATGGCTGTGGGAAAAAAATAAAGCAGTGTAAGGGAACTGGGGTGGGGTGGGGAAAAAGAGAGTGTGTATGTGTTGGGAGGCTTGCATTTTAGGTGGATAGTCACCTAAGTTTAGTTGAGAAAGTAACATTTGAGGAAAGAGTCCAGGGAGTAAGCGGAGTGAATATAAGGGGTTATGACGGGGTGAGCCTTCTGTGCAGAGTGAACAGTCAGTGCAGAGGCCCCTTTGGTAGGAGTGTTCTTGAAGAACAGCAAGGTAGTCAGTGTGAATGGTGCACAGTGAACAAAGGGGTAAGTAGTAAGAGAAGAAATCTGAGAGTAACGGTGGCGCTAGGTTTGGGTAGGGCTTTGTGGACAATTGTAAGGACTTCAGCCTTTACTTGGTGAGCAATTGGGGAACCACTGCAGGTTTTTTATTTTATTTTTGGTTCTTCCAAAAAGATCATCCTGTGATCATTGGTTTTTTTTTTTTTTTTCCTCTCCAATTAAAGCGTTTTTTTCTTCCTGATTATAATAGTAATTTATTCATGTGGAAAATATGAAAAATACAGGGAAGTACAAAGAAGAAAATAGATTATCATCCATTATTAAAGCTTTTGTGTATATCTTTCCAGTTTTTTTTTTTTTTTTGTGCTTGTATATACACACACACAAGCACATGCACTGTAAGGTTTTAGCAGATAAAAAGTAAACTGAATTCAGTTTTAAAGAGATCCCTCTAGCTCCTTTGTGAAGTGTAGCCTATAGGAGGGCACAGGAAGAAGCAGGGAGAGATCTACTAGAAGGTTATTGTAGTAATCCACATAAGAGATAATCTTCGCTCAGACCATTCTGGTGCAGTAGAGGTGATAAGAAGTGGCCAGATTCTGTACTATTTGAAGACAGAGGCAACAAGATTCTGTGATGGGATTCCATGTGGGGACAGAGAAGGAGAGAGAAGAATCAACGGTGACTCAAGTTTTTGGCCTGAGCAGCTAGAAACCTTTGGTTTCATTTTTCTTTCTTGTCAAACTACCCACTGGGGTTCAGTGCTGGCTCTGTCCTTGATGTGTTCTTCCTGTTCATTTGAACTCGTGATTCTTTTTTTTTTTTTAATTGTGCGTTAGGTGAAAGTTTACAGCTCAAGTTAATGTCTTGTACAAAAACTTACACACATATTGTTATGTGACACTAGGTGGAATCCCTATAATGCGTCAGCACACTCCCCCTTTCCACTCCGGGTTTCCTGTGTCCGTCCAACCAGCTCCTGTCCCTTTCTGCCTTCTCCTCCTGCCTCTGGACAGGAGCTGCCCATTTAGTCTTGTGTATCTTCTTAAATTAAGAAGCACAGTCTTCACGAGTATTATTTTATATTTTATAGTCCAGTCTAATCTTTGAAGAGTTGGCTCTGGGAATGATTTTAGTTCTGGGTTAACAGAGAATCTGCATAATGCCTTTCAGATTCATTCATGTTGTGAGATATTTCATGGAGTCACCATCGTACTTTATCATTGCATAGTACTCCATTGTGTGTATATACCATAATTTATTTATACATTTGTCTGTTGATGGATACCTAGGTTGTTTATGTCTTTTTGCTACTGTGAATAGTGCTGCAGTGAACATGGGTGTGCATGTATCTTTGTGATTCTTTCACGAAGCTTCTTTGTCTGTATTGCCCAGCTTGACACTTGGTACCCACCACAAGATGCTGTATGTAATTAATTGCTCTGCTTTCTAGAAGAGCTGTATGTCTCACCAAATTTATTTAATCAAAATTATTATTCCTGTTTTTCAAAGAATGTAATATGTTTTATTACCAGAAACTAAAGATAATATGTCCCTCTTTTTTTTTTTTAATTTTTATTTAATTCAAACTTTTAGTATCTGTTCTGGCTGTTTTACGTTTCTCAGACTTAAATTTCGAACAGTAAAAAGCTTCATGCCTGCTTCTAGGACTTCACTTTGCATTTTGATTAGGTTTGCACGAATGGTTTGCCTCGGTAGTGTTGTATTTTATTATCTCTCTTGGCTGGTTTAGTATTTTCAATCTTGGGGACAATTTGTGGACCCAGTTTTGAATTTTGACATTTCCTTTCTTGAGCCTGGGACATCAGAGAGATGTGTTACTAGAACATCAACTTTGTGAGGAGTGGGAGTTACATATTTTGTCTACTGGTTTATTCTTAGTGCCCAGAATAATAGCAAGCACATAATAGGTGGTCAGGTATTTGTTGGATGCGTTTAGAGCAGCCGTAGAGTTTCTATCTATTCAACATACACTGTGTGCCAGAGTGCTTCAGTAAGTACCTTGAGTGGATTTGGTGACATTCCCAATTTCCAGCTGGGTGAGATGTTTCCTATCCATGTTAAATAGTGTGTGAACGGGTGTGAAGGAGGAAGGAGGAGATGAGGCTTAGCACTCGTTGACGAGGATGCCAGCTTTTGCCAAATTTCATCAAATTTAAGATGCCGTCACTTAAAAAATTAATTATTTTATGTACCACTAAGAAAATGTAAAACTGTCAGTTAAACTATGGCACACTGTCAATAGCATGACATGTTCTATATAAATATAAAAACATGAAAAAACCTTAAGAATTTCTAAAGTAAAGAATACGAATAGTTTTACATACACACTCTCATTTAACTATCATAAAACCTTTTAGAGGTAGGTTCTTTTACCTCCATTTTAGAGATGAAGAATTTGAAGTTTATGGTTAAGTTCACAGACTCTTCAAGGAAGAGAATCCAAACTGAGGTTCTTAAATTCCAGGTAAGGAAGCCCTAGTGGCGCGATGATTAAGTGCTCTGTTGCTAACCAAAGGGTTGATTCGAACCAACCCAGCAGCTACTTGGGAGAAAGACCCGGTGGTCTGCTTCTGTGAAGATTATAGCCTACTCTGTCACACGGGGTCTCTGAGAGTCAGAGTCAGCAGTGCCTAACAAGGCGGCAGACCGTGCCCTTTTCCCACCCTGCACTGCTTCAAGAGTCAGGAAAACAAAATACTACATTATCCTATCAGCTCTGGCTTGAGGATTCCTAGCTGGCATGACTTTAAACATTTTCTTAATGTAACTTATTTTTCCTTTTTTTTAAATCAACAAATATCTTTGTATCTACTTTGTGCTTAGCTACTCTGTGTTAGTGTATATACAAAACAATATAAGACTATCTCTTTTAAGGAATTTACAGTCTATTTGGGAAGATGAGAAATAAACATGAAAGTTAGATAAGTAGAGAAGATTTAAATAACATTTCAGAGAATAATGAAAGAGTTTTAACAAGGCAGTGCAGGATTAACTGCCAAATAAATTGTGCAAATAATTGCTTTTGGAGTTTAGAGGAGGGAGAGATTGCTTGAGGCTGGAGTAATCCAAAGGAGGATTTAAATGAATTCCTGGGAGCTATTTTCAGCTAGTGAGATTATTTACTTTACTTTTAAAATGGTACTAATGTTTATTACAAATGGAACTGCAAGCTGTTGAACACCAAGAACTTTGGTACCTTAATTTTTCTTTTTTCTCTGTATGAGTGCAGAGGAACTGCTATGCCATAGAAAAGCTGAAGAAATCATGTTTTCTACATTTATTTGCTTCTGTGATACTGCTTTTAGGAGAAACACCTTTGATTGGAAAGGGAGAAGTCTCCCTTCCCCAAATGCCTTGAGTGCAGCTCAGATTTATAATTGGCACATTTATAAAGAGTTATACTTTGTGAAAGGAGCCCTCGTGGCACAATGATTAAGGACTTTGTTCGAACTCACCAGCTGTGCCGAGGGAGAAAGATGTGGCAATCTGCATGTAAAGATTTATGGCCTTGAAAACCCTGTAGGGGCAGTTATACTCTTGTCCTACGGGATCACTATGAGTCATAATTGACTTGCCAGCAGCGAGTTGAGGTTTTTGGTTACACTTGGTGTGAGCCATGGCCAAGATTACTGTCTGTGGCTCTTAGAGTTCATGATGAACTTCTAAAGGCTGGAATCAAACATTAGCTCTTCTATGTTATAATGTTGCCTGTTTCGAAATAACCAAAACCAGCACCAATTGCTGTCCAGTCAATTTCAACTCATAGTGGGCCCTATAGGACAGAGTTGAACTGCCCCATAGGGTTTCCAAGGCTGTATCCTTCACGGAAATCAGACTGCCACATCTTTCTCCTGCGGATCAGCTGGTGGGTTCAAACCTTTGACCTTTTGGTTAGCCCGAGTGCTTAACTACTGTGCCACCAGGGCTTCTGCTTAAAGATACAAAAGACTAGTTCACTGTACTTCAGGAGGCCGCAGTTGATAGTGTTTCAGACTGCAGTCCTCAATGAGGTGCTCGGAACTCAGTATCTGGGTTCCAAAGCCTGTTGCTTGTTTTGCAGACCAGTCAGTACCATGACAGTAGAGATTTGGGAAGCAGAACTGCATTTTGGACATGGCTGAATAGTCTTGGGCATTTTATTTAACCTTCTGGAGACATCTGAGTTAGATGATGCCGAAAATTTCTTTCCCGATTTTTTTTAAAAACATTTTTCATATTTTTTAAACTGATAATACATGTACGTAAAAAAAAAAAAATAGCTAACAAAAATTCAGACTCTTAGGAAGTGAAGTTTTCCTCCTCTTCTAATTTCCTAGTTCCTTCCTTCATCAGAGGCAATCAGTGTTTACCATTTTCTTTTCTGCTTATTTACAAACATATCTATCTGTACATAACATATATATATATATATATATATATATATATATATATATATATATATATCCACTGCCTTTTTTATAAGTGCACATTGTTGTGGTTGTTAGGTGCCGTCGGTCATAGGGACCCTATGTGCAACAGAACAACCCTATGCACAACAGAATGAAACGCTGCCTGGTCCTGCGCCATCCTTAAAATTGTTGTTATGCTTGAGCTCATTGTTGCAGCCACTGTGTCAATCCACCTTGTTGAGGGTCTTCCTCTTTTCCGCTGACCCTGCACTTTGCCAAGCATGATGTCCTTCTCCAGGGACTGATCCCTCCTGACAACATTTCCAAAGTATGTAAGACGCAGTCTCGCCTTCCTTGCTTCTAAGGAGCATTCCGGTTGTACTTCTTCGAGGCAGATTTGTTTGTTCTTTTGGCAGTCCATGGTGTATTCAATATTCTTTGCCAGCACCACAGTTCAAAGGCGTTAATTCTTCTTCAGTCTTCCTTATTCATTGTCCAGCTTCCGCATGCGTATGATGCAATTGAAAATACCATGGCGTGGGTCAGGCACACGTTAGTCTTCAAGGTGACATTTTTGCTTTTCGATACTTTAAAGAGGTCTTTGGCAGCAGATTTGCCCAGTGCAGTGCGTCGTTTGATTTCTTGACTGCTGCTTTCATGGGTGTTGATTGTGGATCCAAGTAAAATGAAATCCTTGACAACTTCAGTCTTTTCTCCGTTTATCATGATGTTGCTCATTGGTCCAGTTGTGAGGATTTTTGTTTTCTTTATGTTGAGGTGTAATCCATACTGAAGGCTGTGGTCTTTGATCTTTGAGCACATGTTATGGTATGTTTAAAACAATTTTGCATTTTACTCCTTACAAATAACAGTGTATTTTGGAAATGGTTCCATATCAACACACATAGATCTGTGTGATTTGTTTTAGCATATACAGAGTCATTTTATTAATGTACCATAGTTTCTTTAACCAGTTTCTAATTGATGAGAGTTTGTTTGCAGGATGTTGCCATATATCAACAGTGCTATAGTGAATTCTCTGGTACGTACATTGTACTGTAGCTTTAATTTGCATCTCATGTTAGGAATGAGATTAAACCCCTCTTCCAGTGTTTAAGGGGCATTTGTATTTCTTTATTCGGTAACTTCTTCATATTGCTTGTCCACTTTTCTTTTGGGCTATTCATTTTTTTCTTACTGATAATTTTCATATATTAGGGCATTTAAAATCTGTTGCAAATACATTCTGTGCTTTTAAGAATATTTTAAAAATAGTACTGAAATTATACTTCCTTGACAAATAATGCTTAATTTTACATAAAAATTGCTACTTTCCCAGTCTTCTTCATTAAGTTTTATGTAGCTCATCTTGTACATTTTTATACAAGATGAAATTATACTTCTTTCAGATATTTTGAATATAATATACCTGAAATGTTTTTAGTTAGCAATTTCAGTTTGTTTTAATAACTAGTTTTTGTATTTAAAAGGACACATGTGAGCTTCTTTCAACTCAGTGAAAAGAACTCTGTATCATTGTTTCCAGGAGAGAGTTTGAGAAGGGGACACAGCAGTAATTGGGTAGGAGTTTCTCGTACTCTGAAGATTCTCTTCAGATGCTCATCCCTGGTTTAGGTTATGTTCTTGATCCTCTTTTAGCAATTATTCCTCCCCCTCCCACTTTATTTATGGAAAATTTCAAACATAAAAAAGTAGAATAGTATATCGATCCTCATGTATTCATCACTCAGATTCACCAGTTATTAATTTATGGCCTATCTTGTTTCATCTGTATCTCCACTTACTTATTTTATTATCATCACTTAATTTGTCATGCAAAAATTTATGGAAGCCTTGGTGGTGTAGTGGTTAAGAGCTACAGCGGCTGACCGAATCCACTTGATGGCAGCGGGGTGATCTTGTTTCATCCGTATTTGCACGTACTCATATTTTATGGCCTTGTTTTTTGCCATTCGTTTCAGTGCAGCTTAGACTTCTTCTTTCAGTACCATCAGTTCTTGATAATATGCCGCCTCCAGAAATGGCTGAACGTCAAGCAATTCTTTTCGGTACAGTGAACCTGTGTTTTCCTTCCATCTTCTTTTGGTGCTTCCTGTGTCATTCAGTATTTTCCATTTAGAATCCTTCAGTATTGGACCTCGAGGCTTGAGTTTTTTTTTCAGTTCTTTCAGCTTGAGAAATGCTGAGTATGTCCTTCCCTTTTGGTTTTCTAACTCCAGGACGTTGCATATTCCGCTGTAATATTTTGTCTTCTTGAACCACCCTTTGAAATCTTCTATTCATCTCTTTTTACTTCATCATTTCTTGCATTTGCTTTAGCTACTTGACGTTCAAGAGCATGTTTCAGAGTCCCTTTTGGCATCCATTTTGGTCTTTTCTTTATTTCTGTCTTTCTTTAATGACCTTTTGGTTTCTTCACATATGATATCCTTGATGTCATTCCACAGCTCATCTGGTCTCCCGTCATTAGTGTTCAGTGCATCAAATCTGTTCTTGAGATGGTCTCTAAATTCAGGTTGGATATACTCAAGGTTGTATTTTGGCTCTCATGAACTTGCTTTAATTTTCTTCAGCTTCAACTTGAACTTGCATACGAGCAATTGATGGTCTGTTCCACAGGCGGCCTCTGTGCCTTGTTCTGACCGTTGATATTGAGCTTCTCCATCATCTCTTTCCACAGATACAGTTGAGTTGGTTCCTGGGTGTTCCACCTTTGTCTAATCGCAGTTTATGTTGTTGAAAAAAAGTATTTGCAGTGAAGAAGTCGTCGTTGCAAAATTCTGGCATGTGATCTCCGGCATTCTCTTTATCACCAAGATTGTGTTTTCCAACTACTGATCCTCCTCCTTTGTTTCCAAATTTTGCATTTGAATTGTTAGTAATTATCAATGCATCTTGATTGCACATTTGATCAATTTTAGGGTGCAGAAGTTGGTAAAATTCTTCAGTTTCATCTTTGGCATTAGTAGTTAGTGCATAAATTTGAATCATAGACCTACTAACTGGTCTTCCTTGTAGGTGTGTGGATAGTATCACCGTCAGGATAGATCTTGAAATGTTCTTTTTGATGATGAATGCGGCACCATTTCTCTTCACCTTGTCATTCCTGGCATAGTAGACCATACGATGTCCAAATCAAAATATCCAATACCAGTCCATTTCAGCACACTGATGCCTAGAATGGAGCCCTGGTGGCACAGTGGTTAAGAGATCGACTGCTAACCAAAAGGTCAGCAGTTGGAATCTACCAGCTAGTCCTTGGAAACCCCATGGGGCAGTTCTACTCTGTCCTATAGGGTCACTCTGAGTTGAAATCGACTCCCCGGTAGTGGTTTTTTATGGATTTAATGCCTGGGATAACTGTTTATGAGTTCCATATCATTTTTGACAACTTCCAATTTTCCTAGATTCATTGTTCGTACATTCCACATTTGGATTATTAATGGATGTCTGCAGCTGTTGCTTCTCATTTTGAGCTGTGCACATCAGCAAATGAAGGTCCTGAAAACTCGACTCCATCCACGTTATTAAGATCAACTGTAGTTTGAGGAGTCAGCTCTTCCCCAGTTGTATTTTGAGTGTCTTCAACCAGAGGGGCATATCTTCTGGCACTATACCAGAGAGATTTCTGCTGCTATTCATTATGTTTTCATTGGCCAGTTTTTTCAGAAGTAGAGCACCAGGTCCTTCTTCCTAGTCTATCTTAGTCTGGAACCTCTGCTGAAACCTGTCCATCAACAGTGACCCTGCTGTTATTCGAAATACTGGTGGCATAGCTTCCAGCATCACAGCAACATGCAAGCCACCACAGGATGACAAACTGACAGGCATATGGAGACCCCAATATTTAGCACCTTAAAACTACCTTTATTATCTTACACAGTTTTTATGAGTTTAGGAATCTAGGCGTGGCCTAGCTGGGTGGTCCTGGCTCAGGGTCTCTCATGAATTGCAGTCACGCTGTTACCCAGGGCTGTTGTCATCTGAAGATTTGACAGAGGCTTCAGGATCTGCTTCTGAGATGGCTCATTTAAATTGCTGTTGGTTGTCCTCCAGAGTTGACTGAGCAGAGAAAGGAAAGCTGCATGCCTTTTAATGACCCCAGAGGTGTTATCCTACCATTTCTGCTATAACTTTTTTGGTTACGTGGACTTACCCTGAGAACTGTGTGGGAGGAGACTAGTTAAAAGTATGAACACCAGAAAGTGGGACCACTGGGAGCCATCATGCTGGCTGGCTACCACAGTGTCATGGATTGAATAGTGCCCCCCAAAAATATGTGTATCAATTTGGCTAGGCCATGATTCCCAGTATTGTGTGATTGTCCACCATTTTGTCATCTGATGTGATTTTCCTGTGTGTGTTGTAAATCCTGTCTCTGTGCTGTTAATGAGCTGGGATTAGTGACGGTTACGTTAATGAGGCGGGACTCAATCTACAAAATTTGATTATGTTTTAAGCCAATTTCGAAAGCAGCACCAGGAGCAGAGCACGTCCTTCGGACCTGGGGTTTCTGTGCAGAGACACTGCTAGTCCAGGGGAAGATTGATGACAAGACCTTTCTCCGGAACTGATAGCAAGAGCTTTCCCTGGAGCTGACGCCCTGAATTTGGACTTCTAGCCTACTAGACTGTAAGAATAAAATTCTGTTTGTTGAAGGCATCCTTTGGTGGTATTTCTGTTGTAGCAGCACTAGATAGCTGAGACACACAGTAACACTCCTTCATATGTAGTGTGGTTTATCAGGAGACATGATGTCTGTTTTTCTTTTTGTGATACTAGTGACCGTTGATCAATATGTACGTCTGTTAATTTATTAGGGATAGAAAATAAGTGATATTCTAATTTTATTGTGCTCGTTTTGCTTGATAGCTGGAATATATAAGAGAACATTTCCCATATCAACTCTTTGGTTACCTAGTGTTAGAATTCACATAGTAAAGATGGGAAAAATGTTTGCCTCTTTGCCTTTACGTACTTGTTTTTAAAATAATGAGTTGGTTTACTTAGTATTCCCCAGTGGTGAAAAACATTTTTCCCAAAGTTTTAAGAAAAACCTTATGTTAAATATCTTTCAGACTTATAAAAAGGTTGCAAAAATAGTAGAGGGTCATGTATTTTCTTCTCCCAGTGTTAACATCTTGCATAACCATTGTATAATTATCAAAACTAAGAAGTTAACATGGGTACAATATTGTGAACTATACATTTTACAAAGTTTTGCACTGTTTTTATGTTCCTGAATCCAACGCTACCTTTTCTTTAATGATTTCTCCCTGGTGCTTTCTTTTGTTCTTTTTCTAGTTTTTTGAATTGAGTGTGAGGTGTGTGTAAGAATATATCTTATGTTTTGTATGATCCATTTTGTCTGTTTTAGTTTTTTTTTTTTTAAATATTGCTTTTTTGGTGAAAGCTTGCACAGCAAATTAGGTTCCCATTTAACATTGGCTACACATACAGTTCAGTTGACATTGGTTATTTTCCACATTGTGTCAGCATTCTCATTATTTCCATTCTGGTTGTTCCATTTCCATCATTCTTGCTTTCCTGCTCTGCCCTTCCCTGTCATTGCTTTAGAATAAATGTTGACTCCATTTAGTTTTTTTTTTTTTATTTTTATTTGATGTTTATGAAGCTTGTATTTTTGCTGAAACTACTGCTTTTATATTAAAACCTTTATATAGTACACTTAACCCATTTTTTTTGGTTATTATCTGTTAGTTCCTTACTTTCTGGAAACCCAGGTGGCGTTGTGGTTAAGAGCTATGGCTGCTAACTAGAAGGTTGGCAGTTTGAATCCACCAGGCACTCCTTGGAAACCCCATGGAGCAGTTCTGCTCTGTCCTGTAGGGTTGCTATGAGTCGGAATCGACTCGATGGCAATGGGATTTTTTTTAATTGAAATTACCTAGTAACCTCTTTTTTCATCAGTATTTGATTTAAAAGAATTTTCTTTTACTTCCAATTAATATGTATAAGGCAGTCAGCAAGTTTATTCTACTTTTTGTATGATCTCTTTATTTTCCCTCATTTTTTGATAGTCATGCTATAGGTACATTTTCAAAGCACATGTTGTTGTTGTTGTTAGGTGCTGTCGAGTCAGTTCTGACTCATAGTCAGTGTGTGTACAACAGAATGAAACATTGCTTGGTCCTGCACCATCCTCAGAATCGTTGCTATGCTTGAGCCCATTGTTGCTGCCACTGTGTCAGTCCATCTCATTGAGGGTCGTCTTCTTTTTCGATGACTCTACTTTACCAAGCATGATGTCCTTCTCCAGGAATGAATAAGGAAGACCGAGGAAGAATTGATGCCTTTGAATTGTGGTGTTGGTGAATATTGAATATACCACGGACTCCTGAAAGAACCAGCAAATCTGTCTTGCAAGAAGTACAGCCAGAATGCTGAAAGCACATAGCCATTATTGACTATGACTTCTCCTATCTAACAATTAGTTTTTTACAGATAAATAAAAATCTAATTCCCACACTGTTGATGTTGATGTAGACTCTCCATTTATTTGAGTTGTCTGAAACTCATTCTTTTATAAATTCCTGAGGAAGAGCTATGGAACAATGTTTGAGTTCCACTATGTTGGAAAACAGTCTGCAGCTTAATGCTTGAAATCCCGTTTGTCTGGGTATAAAATTCTTTTCTGGAGTGTTTGAAATATATTCGTTAATTATCTTTGGGCATAAAGATTTGCTTTAACAGTCTGTCAATTTGGTTTTCTTTATAAGTGAGTTAGATTTCTTTTGTCTTTGCCTGGCCGTGCATAACATTATAAAAGTTTTTAAAAAAATAGTATTACGCATTGGTGTTGGTCACTTCAAGTCATTTTTCCTCAGGAATGTAGTGAGTTCTTTTAATAGGACCTCCTTTCTTCCCTTCTTTCTCCTTCCTTACCACTCACTCACTCATCAGGAAAGTTTTCTTGTAGTTTTTTTCTTTTTGTTTTTGTTGTTACAGTTTCTTTGTTTTATTTTTGGGACTCATACATAAGTTGGATCTTCGTTGTGTGTCATTTATGTGAGATAAACTTCTCTACCATTTTTGGACTGTTGTATCTAGTTAGCTTCTCAACATGTCTGCTCGGATTTCTAATAGACGCAACGTGTTAAAAACTGAACTTCTGATCTTCTCTGCCAAATCCTTTTCACTAGAAACCTCTATCATTTGTTAACTCCATTCTTCTAGTTTTTCAGGCCAAAAACCTCGACTCTTTCTCTCACCTGTATATCTCTGTCTTCACAGTGTACCTGGAATCTTTCCATATTTCAACATTTTCAGTGCAATGACTGTGTTCTGAGTCAACATCTTCTTTTGCTTGAGTTAATGTGATATTATCCTAACAGGTCTCCCTGCTTTTTACCCTTGCCTCCTTATAGTCTATTAGTAACACAACAGCTGGAGGGATCTTTTAAAACCCTAAGCTGGCTTGTCATTGCTCTCCTTAAGACCATTCAGGGATCCCCATTTTCACTTCAGAGTAAAAACCAAAGTCCTTACCTTCATCTGTGAGGCCTTTTATGACTTGCCCCTGTTACGTCTCTGATCTCACCTTTTACTCTTCTCTCTGCCTTGCTCACTCTTGATCCAGTGCTATTCTTCATCAAATGCAGACACACTCCCGCCTTTGGGTGTGCCCTCTGTATGGAATTCTCTTTCCATCCTATATGTTTGACTTACCACATCTCTTTACAGTCTCAAATCTCACTTTTTTTGGTAGGCCTACCCCGTTCTCCCTCATAGCATTAATTCTCTGATATACTGTAGACCATATTTACTGTTTATATGTTTTTCCTTGATAAAATATAAGCTTCACAAGGACAGAGATCTTGGTCTCTCTTGCTCACTGATAACAGCTAAAACGCTTAGATAAGTGCCTGGTACATGATAGATGTTCTTGATTTATTTCTTGAGTAAATAAATATGCCTTACACTTCTGTGGGGTTGCCTTGAGTACGAGTCAACTTCAAAGCAGCTGGTACCAGTATATTTCTTTGAAAGGAGGATGTCCTTTTGAAACCATTCTCCCAGTCCTGTCTCTGGCACTAAGCCTTTCTGAGTCATAGCATATCTTTCATCTTCAAATTCCATGGGAATAGATTGGTGAAGTCCCTGGTGTTTGCTTTTATTTTAGTTCCTGGTTTATTTAGGCTGGCACTGTTTATAGAAATCCAGTCAAGATAGAAGTTGACTGTGAAATTGGTTAAAGATAGGGTGCTCTGTTAATATGGAGAAATCATGCAACCACCTATCATGTATAAAAATGGAATTCTTATTCAAATTTCCTTATTCTGCCAGCTTAATAACAGGTTCTTTGACTGTATTTCCTATGGTAGTTTGAGGAGAGGGGGTGGTAGGTATAAGCATTCATTAAGATGCAATTGAAAATCGCTTTTTAAAAATATACGTATGTCTTCCCAATGTTTCTGTAATTCTACGTCAGCAAATCAAGAGAGTTACAGTAGTTCAGAAGGGATTATATCATGATAGTTTGAGTAGTCTCCCAAAAGAAGGCCACTCTACTCTGCGTACTGCTATCAGGTATAATATGTGAGATATAGCAATAAGACCGTCAGTTAAATGCTTACGGAACAGGATAGATCAATTAGCATCATAAAGGGTCTCTAAAGAAGTAAATTGTAGTGAGTTTTTTTTATCGTAATGGGTGACAACTTTTATTGAGAACATTTAAATATTTCTCAGTTTGGGTTTAATGTAATGCATAGAAAACGTCAACGGTGTTATAAAAACTTGTCTTATTACAGAGTTAATAGATGTTTCCTGTAGGTGATAGAAATTAAAGTTTTTTAAAAAAATCATTCGTTTTATACCTACTTATCTTTTTTTTTTTTTTTTTATCTATTCATAAGTATATATACACAGTACATGAAAAACAGGAATGAGGTCATGTTACCTCTCACTGTATGCTGTGAACATTTCAGAGGCTGTGTAGTATTTCATTGTATGGATATAGCATAATGTAATCAATTTCAGATGTTCCTCATTTAGTTTCCTTTTTTTTTTTTTTTTGCTGGTATAAAACAGCATTGTAGTGAAAATCTCTTATTCATGTACATCTTCCAGTTTCTAATTTCGTTGAAATGAAACCTTTTTATGGGTGTTTAAGTAGTTGCCCCAAGTAACTCAGAGCTAAACTAGTGCTCATACATTAGGACACCTTTACACTGCCAAACAAATGGATGCTAGCCCCTGCCAGCTCTCATTGCCCCTGTGGGTTTAATTTGCTGGAGTGACTCAGAATTCACTGACAACATACCATACTTACTATAGGTCTGTTACAACCAAAAAGGATACAAAGGAAGAGACACAGTAGGGTGAGGTTTTGGAGGGACCACAGAACAGAGCTTCCATGTCCCAAGAGAGACTTTCTACCCTCTCCTTTGCATGGGCACCAACCAGGAAGCTCCATCTGAGCCTTAAGTCTCAGAGCTTTTCTTGGCCTCACCCCATGGCCGTGATAAATTACATCATGCCTCCCTGAGGCTTAGGCAGCATTGGGTCTCCAGGTGGATCTACAGTTCATTCTACAGCTAGAATGAACTAACAAAGGCCACATAGCTTTCTACAAGGTGATTCCACACCTTGCAGATGGAAGTGAAGTAATTTTTGCATACTGTTCTGTAATGTTTTATTATTCCAGCATATGTGGTGGAAACTGTTCCAGGTTAATCAGTTGAAATCCACATTATTTATTATGGTTGCTACTGTGCATGTAACATCTCCCTCCCCACCCCCCAATGGGTATACCATCCTTTAAATAACCTGTTCTTTATGAAACGTTGCATTGTTTCAGATTAGAAACTTATGCAATAAATGCCTCACTAACTTCTTAAGTGAACAAGACTGGGATTTGCACAGTTGATTTTGCATTTTAAAATATCCCCTCTCTTCCACCCCTTCTTTTTATTGGAAACAGTTTAGGGAGCTTACTTGTAAAAAATGCAATAGAGAAAATTACCTGGTTTTACCAGTGTCCACTGAAATGAAACACTATTTTTGGCTGTGAATGACTTATATATTTGTTTTTAGTTAAGTGTTTCAGCAGTATATTTAATGCTATTTGATGCAGAGCATACCCACTAGATCCTTAACTTTTTTGAATTTGTTTCCTTTAAAATGTTGCCTTTTTTTTTTTTTTTTAAAGATTGTTTACAAGCTTTAAGCCAGTTAAATACCTGTGAGTTGATAAATGTGTTAAAATAGAGATAAGCAGGTAGTGGTTTTTGGTCATATGTTGTGGTATAGCCTTTCTAAATTATTCTATATCTTGTCTCTGAATTCTTGAGTATTTTGGGTAGGAGAAAGCCCAGCTTCCTCTTTTGAAAACTGTTATGATTGGTGAGGAGATGGTTTAAGTGATGGGACAGTGCTTCTTCATGTTACAGTTACAATTGGAAATGTGTTACAGTTTGTAGAACTCTCAAGTACTTCATTTTAATTTTAATAAATCTTGCGGTCAGTTTTTCAGCAATATATATTATAAATTTTGTTTCTGAAATTTGACTAAGATTGCCTTGATGTGGATTAACAGAGCACTAAAAAAAAAAAAAAAAAAAAAAATTTTTTTTTTTTTTAATGTATAGGTATTAAGCTCCCCTCTCCCTTTTACTTAAGGAAAGGTGCAATAGGAAGTAGGTTTTGAAGATACATAGTCAGAGGTTTAAACGTATTGATGTTGTTTTAACTAGATATAACTGTGAGATAGAGGTTTATATAGCGAGGAATAAAGATAACTGGAATGAATAAAAGTCAAAAGTTTCATGCACTTCAAAAAATTTTTAAATTGTGCTTTAGGTGAAAGTTTATAGTGCAAATTAGTTTCTCATTCAAATTTTTATACACAAATTGTTGTGTGCCATTGGTTGCAATCCCTGCAGTGCGTCAGTAGTCTCCCCCTTTCTACTCCGGGCTCCCCCATGTCCATTCGTCCAGTTTTCCTGTGCCTTCTTGCCTTTTCGTCTTTGCTTTTGGGCATGTGTTGCCCATTTGGTCTTGTATGATTGATTGAGCTAAGAAGTATGATTGACTGAGAATAAGAAGCACATTCCTCACGTGTTATTTGTTTTACAGGCTTGCCTAACCTTTGGTTGAAAGGTGAACTTTGGGAATGGCTTCAGTTCTGAGTTAGCAGGGTGTCTCAATTACACACTCTTAAATAATGTTTGTGTCTTTAACTCTTGTCCTGTTGCTAGCTTTATATGTGGAGAGGCTACCTATACATTAAAAAGTGAATTTAAGTATATAGGATATAATTTATATATATATGTACAGTATGTACTTATATACCCAAAAAAAGCCAAACCAAACTCATTGCTGCTGAGTTAATTCCAACTCATAGTGACCCTTCGGGACAGAGTAGAACTGTCTCATAGGACTTCTAAGGAGTGCATGGTGGATTTGAACTGCAGACCTTTTGGTTAGCAGCTGTAGCTCTTAACCAGTATGCCACCAGGGTTTCTGTAAGACCTTCAATGAGATGGATTGACACGGTGACTGCAACAGTGGGCTCAAGCGTAACAACGATTGTGTGAGGGTGGCACAGGACCGGGCAGTGTTTTGTTCTGTTTTACATAGGACTGCTATGAGTCAGAACGGGCTTGACGGCACCTAACAACAAGAATATATAATGCAGATTAGGTTCACAGCTTGCAGATATGCACATTAAGTGATAACATTCTAGAGAAAATTTTGTTGTTGTTCTTGAGGTCTGAGCTTCAGAATTAATGCTGAAAATTGATAAAAGGAGAGACACTTCATAAAGGCTCAGAACATCAACATGCTTCTCTGAAAATTGATCTGACTTTGTCTAGTAGTTTGAATGGTTAAAATTCACTTGAACATTGTTATCTTCCAGCTCCAACCATTACAAACTTATGGCTAATCTTATTTTTATTTATACTTTTCCCCATACTAAAGGGGTGCTCTACTGCTAACCAAAAAGTCCGTGGTTAGAACCCACTAGCTGTTCCACGGGAGAAAAATGTGGCAGTCTACTTCCGTGAAGATTAGAGCCTTGGAACCCCTATCGGGCAGTTGTTCGGCTCCATCTTAGAGGATTGCTATGAGTCAGTCATCTCTATGGTAATGGGTTTGGTCCACCCCCCGCATATTATCTTGAAGCAATTCCCAGATGATGTAACATTTTATCTATAAATTTTTTAGTATTTTTAAATGATAAGGACTATTTACACAGTATTTTATTGCCTTAAAAAATTCCATAATATCAGATATCCAGGCATGTTCAATTTTTCGGTTGCCTGAAATGCAATTTTATGTTTCACAGTTTGTTTGGATCAGGTTGCACACATTGTTATGTATACCGTTACATTTCTTTTAAGCTCCTCCTGAATCTTTTTTTTTTTTTTTTTTTTTACTTCTTGCAGTTTATTTGCTGTAGTAAGGATTTTGCGTCTAAGTGGTGCCATTTAGCACATTCTTCTGTCCTCTGTATTCGCTGTAATTTGGTGGTTAGGTGTAGTGGCTTGAACAGAGAACATGTAAACAAAATCCATTTCCAGATTCTTAAACTTTGTCTTCTTAAATTCTTCAGTTTGTCTGCTTGAGAAAGCTTGCAGAGCTTGCAGGTGTCACCCTCCACTACTGTTCTCCTGACTGCCAAAAAAAAGGGGATAACGCTCTTTCCTTACTGTGGTGTGCTGCCAGTGGGTGGAAGAAAATAATCTGGGTTATGAAACAGAGGGACCATTAGAAATATTGGTGTCAGGGTTTAGAAAGTAAATGACTAATGACCTGGTAACAAATGGTCTGTTAGGTGATTTTCAAGTGTGTTTTTCTCAAAATTAAGGGGAACTTAAATTGTTCCGAGAGATCATAAAAAAATATTTTGATTGTTCACTGAGGTTTTTGTCATGTAACTAAAATTGTATGCAGACAACTAAGTGATACTGTGTTCCTATAACTCCTTTTACTTATTGATCTAATTATTTGGATCAGCAAGTTGTAATTATAATTTTAAAACAAAATATGTATAAATTAGAGAGTACTTGCATTTTAGCAATAATATTCATCCAGGTCACCTGAACAGATTGGGAGTGGGGATGAGAAGGAAACCCTGCCCTTGCATCTTAACAGATTGGCTTACAACGAAAAACTTACTTTTTATGTTTATCAAAATTTGTATATGCTTATTTTTTTATGTTTTTAACAATTATATCTTAGAAATGATTATAGTAACAATTTAGAATGAAATGTTTTTCAACACTAGAGCCTATAAGCAGATGGAAATTTAATTATTTTTTCAATTTATGTACTTTTTGGTTACAGTGAAGGGCTGATCAGTAAACTGCTTTCAAGCATAAAATGGTATCTCATGATCAAGTTCTGTGGGGAAAGAGGAATGGAAATTTGTATTAACGGAGAATGAAACAATTGTAAAATTTGTGACTGTTAGTGAGGGATGATACAAACTTAAGTTCCTTTGAATACACATAGTGGTATAATAATGTATTAAAAGTACTAATGCTTGTAATATCTTAGAAATGACTGCTTTCTAACTAAGTAAATTGAGGAAAAATGTAAATGTTAATTTACAAATGTTCTGGGGTATAGTCTTCCAAGACCTTTCGGTAGGTACGTGAACAAGTAAGTTTGAGTCCTTCCTAAAACTAACATTTAAGTACCTGCTTGATGGTCAGGCATTGTGCTGGCTGTGCTGATGGCAAAATGATCAAAGTGTCACAGACATGACTTTCAAGCAATAGACTGGGTGCAGTGGTAAAGAGCTCGGCTGGTAACCAAAAGGTCGGCAGTTCGAATCCACCAGCTGTTCCTTGGAAACCCTATAGAGCAGTTCTGCTCTGTCCAGTAGGGTCCCTGTGAGTCAGAATAGACCTGACGGCGGTGGATTTAAGACTGCTTTATGTCTGAAGCAGAAACGCATGACTATAAAAATATTAAATGTAAAGAAGTCCTCCACCCCTATCCCCTGATCCTTTTTTAAAGACATCTGATTCTAGTTCTTGGTAAACAAGCATCTGGCTCTTTAGTGTGTATAAGCAGAATTACAAATGCATATTTTATATTTGGAATTTTAAGCCAACCCTCCCCACCGTCATGTTTTCTTCATCAAAGTGCTGGCTAGAAAATAAACGTTCATATTCGGATGAATGTTTCTTCTTTTTTGACAGAGATTGAAAGTAGAATAATGGTGACCGTCAAAAAATTTTTAAATTACTATTTGGTTGTATCTTAGCAATTTATTTTGCCCATATAGGAAACAAATGAAAGGAAAAAAAGAAAAAGTTTTGCATGGTTTAATGTTTCACTGTTGTTGTTAGGTACCTGGTCCTGTGCTGTCTTCATAATCATTACGCTTGAGCCTATTCTTTTGGCCACTGTGTCAGTCCATTTCGTTGAAGGTCTTTCTCTTTTTCTCTGACCCTCTACCAAGCATGATGTCCTTCTCCAAGGACTGGTCCCTCCAGATTATGTGTCCAAAGTATGTAAGGTGAAGTCTCAAACCATACCTTGCTTGTAAGCAGCATTCTGGCTCTACTAGATCTGTTCCTTCTTCTGGCAGTCCATGGTATATTCAGTATTCTTTGCCAACGTCATAACTTAGAGGCTTCAGTTCTTCAGTCTTCCTTATTCAGTGTCCAGCTTTCGCATGCATGTGAGGCTATTGAAAATCCTGTGGCTTGGGTCAGGCACACCTTCCTCCTCAATTTGACATCTTTGCTTCTTAACACTTAAAAGAGGTCTTTTGCATCAGATTTGCTGAAGCAATACATTGATTTCTTCACTGCTCTTCCATGGGCGTTGACTGTTGATCCAAATAAAATGAAGTCCTTGATAATTTTGATCTTTTCTCCATTTATCGTAATGTTGCTTGTTGGTCCACTTATGGGGATCTTTGTTTTCTTCATGTTGAAGCGTAATCCATATTGAAGACTGTAGTCTTTGATCTTCATCGGTAAGTGCTTCAAATCCTCTTTGCTTTCAGCAAGCAGGGTTGTGTTACCTGCATAAGGCAGATTGTTAATGAGTCTTCCTCCAATCCTGATGCCTCGTTTTTCAATATTTGCTTATCATACAGATTGAATATGGTGAAAGGATACAACGCTGGCACACACCTTTCCTGATTTTAAACCGTGTAAATATCCCCTTGTTTGAATAACCGCCTTTTGTTGTATGTATAGGTTGTGCATGAACACAATTAAGTGTTCAGGAATTGCCATTCTTTGCAGTGATTTCCATAATTTGTTATGATTTACACAACCAGATGCCTTTGCATAATCAATAAAACACAGGTACTTTCTGGTACTTTGTTTTCAGCCATGATATCCCTGGTTCCACGTCCCGTTGTGAATCCAGCTTGAATTTCTGTCAGTTCGCTGTCCGTGTACTGCTGCAACCATTTTTTAATTATCTTCAGCAAAAATTTACTTGGGTTGTGATATTATTGATATTGTTTGATAATTTCCGCATTCTGTTGGATTACCTTTCTTTGGAATAGGCATAAGCATGGATCTCTTCTAGTCGCTTGGCCAGGTTGCTGCCTTCCAAATTTCTTGGCATAGATGAGTGAGCGCTTCCAGGTGTTGAAACATCTCAATTCTGGGACCCTTGTTTTTCACCAATGCCTTCAGTGCAGCTTGGACTACTTCCTTCAGTACCGTGGGTTCTTGATCATATGCTACCTACTGAAATGGTCGAACGTCACCAGTTCTTTTTGATACAGTGATTCTGTATGTATTCCTTTCATCATCTTTTGCTGCTTCCTGCATTGTTCATTATTTTGCCCATAAATTTCTTCAATATTGCAATCTGAGGCTTGAATTTTTCCTTCAGTTCTTTCAGCTTGAGAAATGCTGAGTGTGTTCTTTCCTTTTGGTTTTCTAGCTACAGGCCTTTGTACATTTCATTATAATCCTTTATCTTCTCAAGCTACACTTTGAAATCTTCTATTCAGCTGTTTTACTTCATCATTTCTTTGGTTTGCTTAAGCTATTCTACATACAAGAGCAACTTTCAGAGTCTCTTTGGACATATGTTTTGGTTTTTTCTCTTTCCTCTCTTTTTAATGACCCTTTGCTTTCTTCACGTATGATGTCTTTGATGTCATCTCACAACCATCTGGTCTTTGGTCTTTAGCGTTCAAGACCATCAAATTAATTCTTGAGATGGTCTCTAAATTCAGGTAGGATACACTGAAGGTTGTACTTTGGCTCTCGTGGACTTGTTTTTAACTTTCTTCAGCTTCAGGTTGAACTTGCGTAACGAGCAGTTGATGGTCTGTTCTGCAGTTGGCCCCAGGCTTATGCTGACTGATGATATTGAACTTTTCTGTTGTCTTCTTTCCATAGATGTAGTCAGTTTGATTTCTGTGTATTCCATCTGGTGAGATACATGTGTCTAGTCACCTTTTATGTTGTTCAATCAAGGTATTTGTAATGAGTAGGTCGTTCTTGCAGAATTCTATCACGCAACCTCCAGTGTCATTTCTGTCACCAAGGCTATATTTTGCAACTACTGATCCTTCTTGTTTCCACCTTTAGTATTCCAATCACCAGTAATTATCAATCTTGGTTGCATGTTTGATCCATTTCAGACTGCAGAAGTTGGTAAAAATCTTCAGTTTCTTCATCTTTGGCATTAGTTGTTGGTGCATAAATTTGAATAATAGGCATATTAACTGGTCTTCTTTGTAGGTGTATGGGTGTTACCTGTCACTGACAGTGTTGTACTTTGGGATCGATCTTGAAAAGTTGTTTTTACCATTAAGGTAGCTTAATGTATGGGTTTCCCTCTGTAGAAAAGAAGTAGGAAGGCTAAAATTGGGAGGCTAATGTAAACATTTCTTAAAACGAATTTTTAGTTTTTTTTTTTCGGTTGAAGGAAGCTCTGTTCCCTGAGTTTTTAAATACTGATGCACCAGGTTGGTCCTTTTGCTGAGGATGAGGCACTTTTGTGGTAGTGTTGCCATGGTAACTGCCTTTCAAGCGCTGCCTCAGGGTCACTCATCAGTTATAGCCCTGAATACTTGGATTTTGTTACAGAAAAATATCAACACTCAGTGGATAAAATGAAGTGAATTATCACATTGTATTACTCAATCCAATCTTGCAAAATTTTACTTATAAACAGTATTTTGTGTTAACAGTATTGAGAAACTATATTTTCTTTGAATATTGAATGTTAAACCTGACTTTTAAGAAGGCTAATGGTTAATCTAGAAATTAGCCTTTGCCATATTTTCTAATACTTTGACTTTTCTCTACTTGTGACATCTAAAAAAATGTAGCAGCTTTATTTTATTGAATTTATGTTTAAGTGTATACAAACATACATGCCTCAATATTCTTTTTTGGATATGAGACAAGGGGAAAAATTTCATAGTATTTTTTTTGGGTAAACTTAGCTTGATGTTATCCATTGCCTGAGCCTTTGTTTATATTAGAACAGGACCATCATTTTATTTCCTCAAACTCGAGTTCTTTCAGAGATCTACTGTCTACCTGGTTTGTTTTATGTACTATTTGTTTGTCTCATGCTGCTTTTAATTTTCCTCATCCTTACTTTGAGGGTTTTACCTTTTAGTTATTTGTAGATGTTAGGCCAGAAAAGCTCTTTGTTACAGGTTTTCATATATTGTTCTCAAACCTGTTTTCAGTGTAGGAAAATGTGAAAAGAAATGCCCCCTTGCCTTAGTCTTTATTTTCTTATGCGTCTTGTTGCAGGGAGAAAAAAATTAGAGGCATGTGCCCCCATTAGTCAGGAAGGCGACTTTGACATCAGAGATGAGAAGAGAAGCCGTACTCTAACAAAGAAAGCGCCACTGAAACAAACAATCAGATCGCTTTTCAGACATATATGGCTGAAAAATTGGGTCATTGAGCTAATGAGAATCTTACTAGTTCCCCTCTCTCCATGTGAATTGGACGAATTGGTTATCACGAAGCATTTTCATCTCTGCTCTTGCATAGCAGACGCCTTTGCAATGTCTGATCAAGACATTTTGCATGCTTGAAATTTCAGTGACTACAGAGCTCTATAGATAGTACTGCAAATACGCAGGGTAGTATATAGCAGCTAATGTTTGTTTCATTTATGCATATTTATGAAGCCAGGTATGTTATCAGATGCTATTTTTGCTAATTTATTTGGAAAAGAAAATAGATTTAAAACTGTAAGCTGTGATATGAGGCACCATGATCTTAAAAAAAGAGTATCAGACTGGGATTCCAGGACACTGCACTGGTCCTTCTTCTGTCTTTTACCGTGTGAACTTGGTCAGGTCACTTACTTCATTTTTCTCATCTGTGAAACAAGGTGGTCCACTTCTATTATGACCTTCCATGATTCTAATGTCAGAATTATTCTATGTAGTGAAGTTTTGGTCATCTTCAGTAATGCAGGAGGATTGCAGTTTATACTAATCTAAAATGCTAAATCTTTTCAAGTTAATTTGATTTTGAATGTAGATTTTTATATTTCTGTAACCAGTAGCTGATTCTGTCTGACTCAGGGCAACTGGATGTGTGTCAGCGCGGAACTGTGCTCTATAGGGTTTTCAGTGACTGATGTTTCTAGATTGCTAGGCCTTTCTTTAGACATATCTCTGGGTAGACTTGAACCTCGAACCTTTTGCTTAGCAGCTGAGTGTGGTAGCCATTTGCACCACCCAGGGATTCCTTAGATAATATTAAGGTATTTTAGATGCATATTTAAGTAGGCTGTTTCGGGTGATGAAAGTTGAGAAGAAATTGAGAGTGGGGCTTAGCGGTTTTTAAAATGTCTTTTACCTGATTCCACATTGTTAGAATTGGCTGTAGAAATAGAAGCTGAAAGAGTATAGAATAGAAATGGAGTTATCTTCAGCATGGGATTAGTGTAAATTCTAGACTTTTTCAGTGAGAAAGAAGAGTTAAAGTCCGTTCTGCTTTTCTTTTTTTAGTGTGACCCGTTCCATAGCACAGGAACGCATTAGTTTCTACAGATGGTACACATTCGCGTTCTTTGTTTATTTTTTTTAGTTAGAAAAAAGTTTTTAAAAACTTACAGAACGGAATATGTGAATAAGAAGTGAAAGTTATTCATGGTTTAGTGTATCCTCTCATACCCATTTCCGTGCTTATATAAACACATGTAGTTTTTACTGTTGAGTCATACTGTGCTTACGCTGCTGTTGCCATCTTTTTGTCAGTAAATGCAGATCTGCTTCATTTTAAAAATAATGGCAAACATGGACTTCCTATATAGGGTCGCTATGAGTCGGAATCAAATCGACGGCACTGGGTTTGGTTTTTTTTGGTATCAGTCAGAATCGATTCGATGGCAGCGGGTTTAGTGGCTCAGTAATAGAATTCTCGCCTTCAACAGAGGGGACCTGGGTCTGATTACCAGCCAGTGCAGCTCATGTATGTGTAGCCATTACTCGTTTGTCACTGGAGGTTTGCATGCAGCTATGATGCTGAATAGGTTTCAGTGGAGCTTCTAGACTAAGACGGGCTAGGAAGAAAGACCTGGTGATCTGTTTCTGAAAAAACGGCCAGTGAAAACCCTTGTGGGTCACAGTAGTCCATTCTGCAAACGATCATGGGGATGGCGCAGGACTGGGCACTGTTCAGTGCAGGGGGCTTTTGGGGGACTGACTTGACTGCAGCTAACAGCCCCAGTTGATTCCTACGCGTAGTGACCCTAATAGTTAACCAGCCCTCTGTTGATTGGCTGATAAAAGTGACACAAAGAATATCCTTTTTTCTTCCATCTTTGCCTACTTGTGCAAGTATTTCCATAGGACAGATATCTCTAAGTTGAATTTTCACTGTCGGAGGGGTATCTTTCATGTTTTGATGGATACTTCAAAATTGCCTTCCAGAAAGCTTCAATAGTTTATACAGTCCTGTTAACAGTAACACCCACTTTTTGTGTACAATTGTTTGGATAATGATCTTATCATAGCTACCATTTGTTGAATGCCCACCTTGGGTCAGGAATTGTGCCAGGTGCTTAATTTAACTCTCTCTAATCCTGATAATCTTGCAAGGTATTATTTTCAGCCCCATTTACATTGCAGGAATTTGAGGGTCAGAGAGGTGAAATAACTTGTTTAAGGCCACAGAACTGCCAGCATTGGGGTTTCATATCTCTGATTCCAAAGTTTGTGTTCCTTCTTTCCAAAAACAGTGTCTCTAATACTGCTCAGGTTGAGAGGACCATCTTTATAGGTGCACATAAAAATTGAGAATATACACACGTTCCTTCAAAACACGTTATATAGTCACATAATACACAAAATGTTAATAGCGCTTCAGGTGAGTCATAGTCCACATAGATAATGTACTTTATTGAAAAGGTATATACAATAAATAATTTCAGACCCTGGCTTCAGGTATTTGATTTTTGTACTTTGGAAACGTGTCTAGTTCTGAGTGGTATTGCGATTGGCTTGAGGAATCAAGACTACAACTAGAAATGTACTACCAGCCTATAAACTCAATCTGGTTTTAGAAAGAGTAGGCTATATTATATTTTTTCTTCCGTATTTTAGGAATTTGGATGATTTGTTTGTAATGTTTAAATATGTGATTTTTAAATGCCCTGTATACATTGAAAATGACTGATTTAGCATTATGAAAATATTTATTACTTGTTAATAAATTGCTTGCTCTATTAGATGTAAACCTACAATTTATTTAGCCAGTAATTACAATAACTAATTTTTATAATACGAAAAAAATTTTTTTTTCCTTCTCGTGGGATTGGAGAGGAGCAGGCAGTTTAGAAGTATTTATTGTTAGGAAAGAAGCTAAGGGGAGTGATGGTAGCAAAAAAAAAGCCTTAACTCTGAAAATGTAATTTTTGCTTTCTGAGCTTCTGCTGTCATAAAGCAACAATATCAGTTGTTTGTGTTTATTGAGCACTTGGTACATATGTGAGGCTCTGAGTGTTTTAAGTGCTTTGTGTAATTCTGGGAAACCCTGGTGGTGTAGTGATTGAGTGCTATGGCTGGTAACCAAAGAGTCAGTAGTTCGAATCGTCAGGTGCTCCTTGGAACCTCTATGGGGCAGTTCTACTCTGTCCTATAGAGTCGCTGTAAGTTGGAATCGACTTGACGTTGCTGGGTTTGGTTTTTTTTTTAATGTAATTCTCTCATAATCCACACAACAACTCCGTAACATATTTTTCTTATGTCTTTTTTTAGAATGAAGCCCTCAACTATACTAGTCTCTCTGTATCTTAAATTTGTAATCTTTACTACATTGCCATCTCGTTTTATGTTTAGTTTAAATTTGTCATTTTATGACAGATTTCTCTACTAAATTATACATGATTTTGTCCTTCTGGGCATCTTTTAACTGTATTTTAACCTTTTCAGTCCTTAAGAGATTTATGCCAGTACAGACAGTTCCTGGGTTATGAATGAATTCTGTTCCTAAGTTGTCTTAAGTCGAATTTGTACTTAAGTTGGAACGTTGAGGTACGGTTCATATCTTAATGTCAGTTAAAAAAAAAAAAAAACCTGACTCATAGCGACCCTAAAGAACAGAGTAGAACTTGCCCCATGGAGTTTCCAAGGAGCTCCTGGTGGATTAGAACTGCCAACCTTTTGGTTAACAGCCGAAGCTCATAACCACTATGCCACCAGGGTTTCCTAATGTCAGTTAGTCAAATGTTTTGTCCTAGTATGTAATATACCTTTCTATGCATGAAAAACACTAAAGAAACAGTTCCAGATAATGAAAACATCTTTAACATAATAATAACAGTAATAATATATTTTGATTCATGTTGCAAAGTGGTGCCCATTAGTTATTATGAACCATTGTATGTACCTTGAATTTTTCATATAATAGCCTTTACAGGGGCTGGATTGTAATAAGTTGAACATTTGTAACCCCAGGACTGTGTGTACCACAAATTTTTTATGGCAAACTTATTCTTGTTTTTCAGTCATTTCCCTTTACTTTCCTTTGTGTTTGTAACGAAAAAGGTAGGCTTAGGTACAGTAGATATCGTCTTCATAGGTTTTTCAAGTATCTTGAGATTATGTATAAAACTTGTTATATACCATTAAGCAACTTCTGCATGTTTTGACCTTTGTATGCTGATTCTCTCCTCTAAGATTTCTGGGCATCTTGTACGTAATTAGTATAAGTGTATGTATATATAATAAAAAAAAATAGAAATTTTATGTAATTAGTATACGTGTATGTATATATATGTGTGTATATGTATATATAGAGAGAGTGAGTCCCAAGCATACAGGTCAGCCTGTAGGCTTCGCCTTACTCATGTAGCTGCAGGGGTTGGTAAATTCAGCATCCGCAGGTCAGACTGCAGGGCTGTGGCTCACAGGCTGCAGAGACCACTGAATTCCAAGGCTGGCCAGCAAGATGCAGGTAAGCTGCTAGCTCAAGCCCCGACAACCGGAGGTCAGACAAACAGGAGACAGCTGCAGGATCGAGAGTGAACGAAAGCCCCCGAGCCTTGCCAGAAAGTCCACCTATATTGGATGTAGACCACATTCCCAAGGAAACTTATTTTCAGTTAATTGGCTGCTCACAGCAGATCTCATCATGGAGGTAATCACATTATATCAGATGTCATCATGTAGGTGGGTACATCGTTATCTACTGCCAAACCACATTGTAACTGCCAAACCACTGAGAATCATGGCCCACCCAAGCTGACACACAGCCTTAAGGTTCACTATGTATGTGTGTGTGTATATATATATGTGTATGAACCAAAAACAAAACCTGTTGCCATCGAGTGGATTCCAGCTTATAGTGACCTTATGCCTATCTATATATATGTCTTTCACTCCTTATTTAGTTAAAATTTTGTGTACCTACTATGTGTTAGGCACTGTGACTGCAATAGGGCTGGGCATTCCAACTGTACTTCAAGTAGGAGAAGAACAAGAATAGAGGCAGTTACCAGGTGATAAATACAATAGGGATGTGCAAAGGTGTTATGAAGCACATAGGAGGAATACATAACCTAATTTGGGACTGAAAAGGGTAGGTATGGAAGAGATAAAGCTGAAGCATCTGGGTAAGAGTTTAGGAAGGAGGAGTGTTATAAAGGTGTTTAAGTTTGAGGTATGGAATAGCATTCCAGCAGAGAATGCAGCTTGTACAAAAGGGCTTGGAGTAGTTGTCATGCTTTTTGGGAAATGGTACGTTATTTAGTGTGGCTGGACTGTGAGATGCAAGGAAAGGTCCTTAGAAGTTATCTAGAAAGGAATTTAGACTTCATAGGCATAGCAGAGTTTAAGTAGGGGCATGGAAGCATTTCCCTGATTCAGCTGAAGAGTAAGTGGGAAATAAAGGTAGACTCTTGGTACAATCCAGGGAGAAGGTTTTACCTGGACTGCTGAGGTATAGTGGTAATGGGGATAGAAAGTAATGGATAGATTTGAGAGATGGTCAAAATTAAATGATGACGTGGCATGATGGACGTGAGGATATATAAGCTTTTAAGACCGTTTTTATTTCTTGGAGTTCTTGGTTTGGTTGTAGTAGGCATTTAGTAAGTATTTGTTGAGTGAATAAATGAATAAAATAGATAATTTTGGTGATGGATCAGAATTTACAAATAGTATACTATTTTTCTTGAAAAGCTCTGAACGTTTTCAGGCATCTGGATATTGCCATTATAGAAAGATTGAGTTTTCACTTAAGTCTATATGAAAAAAGTTTCTGAAAACCTCCCTACAACAAAAACAAAAAGTCACTGGAACAGATGGCGGCACTGAGGAATTCTAAACATTTAGAGAAGAATCGACACCAGTCCTGCTCAAACTCTTCCAAAAATAGAGGAGGAAGGAGCATTCCCTAGCTTATTCTTTGAGGCCAGCATTACCCTGATACCAAAGCCAGACGGACACACCACAAGAAAACTACAGGCCAAAATCCTTTATGAATATAGTTGCAAAAATCCTCAACAAAAACTAGGAAACCAAATTCAACAGCATATTAACAGAACTGTACACCATGACCAGGTTGGATTTACTCTAGGAATGCAAGGATGATTTGACATTAGAAAGTCAGTGTAATACACCACATTAATAGAACAAAGGAAAAGAACCACATGATCATCAAAATTGACACAGAAAAGGCATTTGATAAAATCCTTCACCCTTTCATGATAAAAACACTCAACAAGCTAGGAATGGAAGGAAAATTCCTTAGTATGATTAAGGGCATTATGAAGAGCCTACAGCCAACATTATGCTAAATGGAGAAAGCTTGAGAGTTGTCCCCTTAAGATCAGGAACAAGACAAGGATACCCGCTGTCACCACTGCTCTTCAGTATTGTACTGGAAGTTGTAGCCAGAGAGTAATAAGACAAGAAAAAGAAATAAAAAGGTATCCAGATTGGGAAGGAAGAAGTAAAACTATCCCTGTTCACACATGATGTGATCCTATATGTAGAAAATCCCAAAAAATCCACAAGAAAAGTTCTAGAATTAATGATGCCATTCAGCAGAGTTGCAGGAGACAAGGTCAACACACAAAAATTAGTTGGGTTTTTATAAACCAGCAATGAGCAATCTGAAAGGAAATTAAGAAAACAGTTCTATTTAGCATCTAAAGAATTAAATATCTAGGAAGAAATTTAACCAGGAATGTGAAAGACTTATACAATGAAAATTTTAAAACAATGCTGAAAGACATTAAAGAATATGTAAATAAATGGAAAGATATTTCCATATTCCTGGATTGGAAGTCCTAAAAACTAATCTATAGATTTCAGTGCAATTCCAATCAAAATACCAACAGCCTTCTTGGCAAAAATGGAAAAACTAGTCCTCAAATTTATATGGCATTGCAGTGGGCTACAATAGCAAAAACAGTCTTGAACAACAAAGGAAGACTCACACTTCCTGATTCCAAAACATATTGTAAAGCTACAGTAATCAGAACACTCTGGTACTGGTATAATAATAGACACATAGACCAATGGAACAGAATTGAGAGTCCAGAAATAAACCCATACATCTATGATCAATGATATTTGACAAGGGGCTAAGTCACACAGTGGGGAAGAATAGCCTCTTCAATAAATGGTGCTGGGACAGCTGGATCCCCACATGCAAAAGAATGAAGCTGGACTCATACCTCACACCATATGAAAATTAATACAGATGAAGGACCAAATGTTGGCAAAGATGTGGAGAAATTGGAACCCTCGTTCATTGCTGGTGGGAATGCAAAATGGTACAACCAACTAAGGAAAACAGTTTGGTGGTTCCTCAAAAAGTTGAACATAGAACTACTATATAACCCAGCGGTTCCACTCATAAGTACATACCCAAGAGACTTGAGAGCTGCGACACAGACACATGTACACCAATGTTCATTGCAGTACTATTCACAATAGCCCAAAGGTGGAAACAACCTAAATGTCCATCAACAGATGAATAGACTGGTTACCAGGGTGGGAGGGAGGGGGAAAGGGAAAGATTTTGTCTTGAATGAATTGAGTATCTGTTTATGGTGATGGAAGACTGGGCAAAGGACACTGGTGGTAGTTTATACAACATGATTAATGTAATTGCTTTCATTGAATTGCACGTGTGAAAAAGGTTGAACTAGCTAACGTGTTATATTTTATGACAAAAAAAAAAAAAAAAGTTGCTGAAAGACCAATTGTCAAGTTACTTCTTTGTATTTCCCCCGAGGTCATATGTAAGTCGCAGACCTTATAACAGAATCCAGGTCTTCTGATTACCCCATAGAGTACTTTTTTCTTGTAGTCCCAGATCATATTTAGTTGAACTAAATTAAAATTTCATACAAACTCTTTTGAAGACTTTCATTTTATTTTGTGTTCAAGATGACACATTGAATCTTGACTTTTAACCTCAATTGATACTTTTGAAAAATGGGACTAAATTAACAAAGTTGGTGGTGACTTTTAAAAGTAATCATTCTTCAGGTTGGGATATGTGAGGTCTGTAAGGGGATTTGCTCTACTCTACTGCTTCTCAGAATTCTCTGCTTTCCAGCAGCATCTGTATTATCTGGGAAATGGTAGAAGTATAAATTCATGGTCCCACACTGTGCCTCCTAAGCCAGAATCTCAGGCACCTAGGAATTTGTTTAACAAGCTCTCCAGGTGACTTTGGTCTCTGAAGTTTGAGTAGCACCGTTTCAGAGTAGACAGTGGAGAGGGAGGATTAACACAATTGGTTTCCTCATTTTAGGAGTATGGTTAACCCCTCTGTGTAGGATCATGTGTCCTAGGGCAGTCCTAAAGAGTCAGGCTTCCTTTGCAGCACAGCGGTGGCTCTCAGACTTTAGAGTGCATCATAGTCACCTTGATGGCTAAATCACAGATTACTGGTTTCTACCTCCAGAGTTTTTGGTTCTGGGATGAAGTTAAGAATCTGCATATCTGTGTTCCCTGGTGATGCTGATGCTGCTGGTCCAAGGACCACATATGGACAACCACTGCTTTGCAACAAATGGAGTGATAGGGAAGGTGCAGTGAGCATGGAGTGGGGAGATGGGGAGGGGAGTTTGATTCCAGCTGGATTTGTCACTAGCAGGTGGTTCTGTATTACAAAAAATGGGGACTACTAAGTATCCCTTGGTTGTATATATTGGAAAAGCTTAGTTTTAGATAGCTGTTAGGTACCTGGAAACCCTGGCGTAGTGGTTAAGTGCTACAGCTGCTAACCAAAGGGTCAGCAGTTCGAATCCGCCAGGCACTCCTTGGAAACTCAATGGGGCAGTTCTAATATGAGTCGGAATCGAATTGATAGCACTGGGTTTAGTTTTTGGTTTGGTTAGGTACCTATTTTCTGCCTGTGTCCTCCCTCCCCTAAATTGTAAAATAGTTGCTGTTGGTTAATTTTAGAATGAAAATTTGTACAATCACAGTGACTAGTACAGTTGAACTTTGGAGGGAGAATAGTAGAAAGGAGTATGAATTTAGAATTCAGCCTATTTTGAGTTCTCATTAATCCCTGTTCTATCATCTGTGAGACCTTGAGCAAGTTATTTTGATCTGTCTCAATTTTAGTTTTCTTGGCCAAGGACAGTGTAGTGCTGTGTGCCCTAGGGTATAATAAATGCTTGATCCTTTTCTTTTCTTTATGGTAGGGTCTGGTTAAAAATAATTAAAAATTTGTTTCCCCGGTTCTAAATGGTGAACGAAAATACACTGAAGTGACAAAAGGAGTAAAAGCTGCAATTTTAAACTACTTCTTGGCAAGATAGCCCTGACTGCTCAGCTGCTAACTGAAAGGTTCGAGGTTCAAGTCCACCTAGAGGTGCCTTGGAGGAAAGGCCTGGTGATTGACTTAATGAAAAATCAGCTGTTGAAAACCACATGACGCACAGTTTTATTCTGACACATCCAGTCAATCCTGACTGTATGAGCTGACTGGATGTTAACTGATTTGGTTTTAAGACAGCTCTGCGATTTCTGTGGGAATCACTACTAATCTGTAATTCTGGAATATGTTTTGGTTAACGCCTGAAGTTTCTAGTTTTTCATTACTTAACAGTCTTTAAGTTAGTAGCATTGGACCTCCTCTGACTTCAAGAGGAGGGATGAGACTCACAATCAGGATCGGCCCAAAGCTGATTCCTGTGATTCCTGTGAGGTGGAGGAGATTAGACGTACCCCCACTGTCCAGTGTTCTTACCATTTCTGACACTGGCCTGTCTTCCCCACGGCACTGTCTACTTCTCTGCTGTTTGATAGTTCGTTGCAGTGTCCGCATTAGAACTCACAGACCATACTCGTGATTATATGGTTTATTAGGGAAGTAACATGCTCCAACTCAGGATCAAGATCAACTTGGAGGTAACAGGATACAACTCAGGACACAGTTCATCTATCAGGACAGCCTCCATCCAAGACAGCTCTCAGCTTCTCGGCTGTGCAGACAGGTGGCATTTTTTTCAGCACTGCTGGCAGGCAGGCCCTGCTCTCAGCCTGGCTTCCGCAGTTGGGCCTTCTCTTGGCCTCTGCCCTACTTGGGCAAGTGTTACAGCTCTTTAGCTCTGCCTAAAAGTGCCAGGAGACACCCCACTCCATCAGCAAGCCTTCTGCCTGAAGGCGCTCAGCTCTCGCTCTGTGAGTAAGCAAGCCCACTGCAGCTGTCTCAGGACGTTGCCGCTCCTGCTGCGGCCGCTGTGGCCGCTGCCACTGCTGCTGCGCCGTCTCTCTTTGTTGCTCATTGTCTTCAGTGTTACAGCTCCCTTCTTCCTGGGTCTAGAAGGTTCTTAGCACAGGGACCCTGGGTCCAAAGGATGCGTAATACACACAAGGGTTTTATGTTCCATGTTGGATAGTAAACTGTCCAATTCCTGCAAGGGTTTTCTGCACCTTACTTGCGTGGTAAACTGTCCTATCTCTTTGCAAGATTGTGGCCTAGCAAATCATCTTGGCAGAACGACAAACCCAGGGCTAGAAAGGCCATGTATAAAGAGAAACCTGTTGCACTGCATAGTCCCTAAAGCAAGTTTTTTTGGAGAGATTTCCATTGGTGAGGCCAAAACTATATATGCAATATAGTCAGTCGGGGCATAGTAGGCAATTGGAGTTGATGAATGAAAATTCTACATTTTACACATGTATTCATATAACACATACACACACAAGCCCTGGTGGTGTAGTGGTTAAGAGCTCGTCTGCTGACCAAAAGGCTGGCAGTTCGAATCCACCAGCCACTCCTTGGAAACCCTATGGGGCAGTTCTACTCTGTCCTGTAGGGTGGCTATGAGTCAAAATTGACTTGACAGCAGTGGGTTTATATATATATCTGTTATGCAGATTATATTGCAAAGCCATAGGGACAGTTGTATGTGAATTTTAAAGGAAAACCTTCCATACTGAATTGAGTTTTAAAAAGGGCAAGTTTGTATTTGTCGAGAACCAACATGTTTGGATAAATGACTCAGAAGATTGCGTTAAGTCTGTGATGAAGAAGTTTGTTACAGCTCCTCCTAGGAGCATTGGGCGGCATTAGGTTAGAAGTGCGCATGTGGTGCAGAAAACCTATAGCCTCATTTCTGAAAGTTTTATGCAACTGAATTATAAAGAAATGTATTACAAAACTTGATTGCTTAAGTGTTATATACTACTTTAATAAGCAAGTTATCTTTCTTTGCCATCCTCATTAATTTTTAAAATTTAATATACTTTATTTTTCAAAACAGTTTTACATTTACAGAAAAATTGACCAAATAGTATAGTTTTCCCAATAGTACACCTTCCCCATTCCCCTATTACTAACATCTTGCATTAGTGTGGTACATTGTTAAAGTTGATGAATCGACGTTGATACGTTGTTCCTAGCTAGGTTCTGTAGTTTACGTGTAGGTTCCGCCTTGTGTTGTACAGTGTGATGGGTTTTGACAGATGCGTGACGTCTTGCATTCACCATTACAGTATTACACAGAATAGTCTCACAGCTCTAAAAATCCCCTGTGTTCCACCTGTTTATCTGTCCTCCCCAGCTCTGGCGGCTACTGTCTTTTTCCTCTCTTTCCTTCCTTTCCTGTCTTTTCCTCTTCTTCTGTTTTGCAGAAGGTCATATAGTTGAAATCATACAGTATGTAGCCTTTTCAGATTGGCTTCTTTCACTTAGCATTCAAAGTTCCTTCATATATTTTTGTGGCTTAAAGCTCATTTCTTTTTATTGCTGAATAATATTTCATTGTATAGATGGTTTATCTTTTACCTACTGAAAGACAATTTGGTTGCTTCTGGCTTTTGGCGATTATTAATATGAATGTTCTGGGTATAAGTATTTGTGTATAGGTTTTTAGTGGACATACATTTTGAGCTCAGCTGGGTAAATACTTAGCACTGGCGGATCGTAAGGTACCGCTATTTTTAGTTTATAAGAAGTTGGCCAAACTGTGCTCCAAAGTGGTGGTAGCATTTTGCATTTTCACCGGCTGCAAATGAGTTCCTGTTGCTCTCCCTCTTTACCAGCATTTGGTAATATCATTTTCTTAAAATATTTTAGCCATTCTAATAAATGTGTAGAGGTGTCTCATTGTTGTTTTAATTTACAACACCCCAGGGACATGTGAGTACCTTTTCATATGCATATTTGCCATCAGAATATCCTCTTTGGTGAGGTGTCTCTTCAGATCTTTTGCCCATTTTTAAATTGGATTGATTTCTTATTGTTTCTTTTTCTTCTTAGTGTGTCTTATTGTTGTTATGTAAATCTATATTTTGAATAAAAGTACTGTATCAGATATGTGTTTCTCAAATATTTTCTCCTAGTCCGTGACTTTGTCTTAATTTTTTTATTTGAGTTGGCAATTAGGGGCCAGGAAACAACAGACAAAAACCAAACCCATTGCTGTTGAGTTGAATTCCAACTCAGTGTGACCCTATAGGACAGAATAGAACTGGCCCCTAGGATTTCCAAGGCTGTAAATCTTTAGGGAAGTGGACTGCCTCATTGTTCTCCTGCCAAGCGACTGGTGGGTTTGAACTGCGGACCCTTAGGTTAGTAGCCATGCACTTAACCACTCTGCCACCAGGGCTCCTAATTGAGTTGTGAGATCTAGCCTCAGATAAGGAGTTAGGATATTGTATTTCAAATGCAAAATAAGGTGTTCTTTTTTAAAATGTATAGTTATAACACTTCCACATCCCTTTTATTATTTGTGATTATAAAAGCAAAACAAGCTGATTTTGAAAATTTCAGGCAATTTCAAAGTGTGACAGAGTGCTGTTAAAGTCAGGGATTAACATTTTAGTGCATTTCTTAAATTTTTCTTTTAGCACTCTGCTGTGGGTATATTTTTAATGTATTTCTGTAGCCTTTTACATGTAACTGTGAAGAACTGTCATTAGTACTTTAAAGGTTACTTTTGCTTTATGTTTATTAAAAGTAATACTGATGTGGAGCATTCAATTCCACAAACTCTGTCTGCATTTCTAGTACCTCTCTGCATAGACGCCCGGAAGTAGATTCTGCATCAGAGGCTCTTGGTGCATGTTACCTAATTGTTTTTTCTGATCTTTTCTTTTCATACTGCATTAAGAAGTTTAATGTTTTGTAGAGCTGTAAATAATTTTTTTGGTGGCGTATTCTTTAAATTTAATTTTACAGAAATACTTTATAATACAAAGCTATTTATAATCTTACCACTTAATAAAAGTATAGTAATTAAAGCATTCTCTCAATTCAGTCACTCACCAGAATTGTGTGTAGCTTTATCTACATTTCCTCAAGTATAGGCAGATGTATCTGTGCAAACACGTTCTCACCTGTTTTGTGTTGGCTGCCAAGTTGTTTTTTTAAATGATTGTTTCTTGGGCATGTTTTTAGACATCTACTGCGTTCTTTTCCTAGATATATATACTATCGTTGGATGTCCTATATTGAACCATTTACCCATTAATTCAGCAAATATGTATTAAATACTTGTCACGTGTCAATTACGTGGATTTATATCCATGAACAAAACAAACTGGAGCCTCTCACCTCAAGGAGTTTTGCATCAGGCTTACCTTTGGTGCTCATTATTCCCCCCCCCCCGCCTTATATAGGTTGCTATGTTGAATATTCGTGTACATAATCTTTTATATGTTGATGTACTTGTGCTGTATTCCTAGCCATGGGCTTGTTGGCCAAAAGGAAGGATACATGCATTTAAAATAACTGAGATGTTGTGAACTGGTACCATTTTCTTGCAGGAATTTTATTTTACGTTTCCCTAACCCTTGGAGCTTGGTAACGTAGTGGTTAAGAGCTTGGGTGCTAACCAAAAGGTCAGCAGTTCGAATCTGCGAAGTCGCTCCTTGGGACCCCGATAGGGCAGTTCTACTGTCCTATAGGGTCGCTGTAGAATTGACTGGGCAGCAACGGATTTTCACCCTTGAAGGATTGTGCATATTTCGTGTGTTATAGGCTAATTGGGAAACCCTGGTGGGATAGTGGTTAAGTGCTACGGCTGCTAACCAAAAGGTCAGCAGTTCAAATTCACCAGGCTCCCTTTGGAAACTCTGTGGGGGCAGGTCTGCTCTGTCCTATAGGGTCTCTCTGAGTCGGAATTGGCTCAACTGCAATGGGTTATAGCCTAATTGAGTTCTCTGTTCTGATTCTTTGCCCATTTTTCCTGTTTGGTTGTCTTTTCTTACTAATTTATAAGAGCTCCTTATGTGTTCTGGATTTTAATTCCTTTTTATATATTCCCGATGTGTTCTCCCATTCTGTTACCTATTTTTTAAATTAAAAAATTTTCTTTTTAATATAATTTTGGACTTACAGAAAGTTGCAAAACTAATACAAGGAATTCCCAGATACCCTTCATTCATGTTCTCCAGATGTTAACATTTTACTACATTTGTGTTATCTCTCTCACATTAAAAAAAAAAAAAAAGTATATATATGAGATAGTTTTTTTCTGCTCTATTTTAAAGGAAGTTGCAGATGTGATGCCCTGTTAGTCCTAAATACTTTAGCATGTATTTCCTCAAGAGAATTCTCTTACATTATCATAGTACAATTATCAAAATCAGGAAGCTAATATTGGTTCAGTAGTGTACTCTACAGACCTTATTCATATTTCACCAGTTGTCTCAACAGTGCCCTCTAAAGTGAAAGAAAATCCAAGATTCTGCCCTGAATTCGGTTGTTATATGTGTCTTCTGTCGTCTTTAGGAAAACCTGGTGGCGTAGTGGTTAAGAATTTTGGCTGCTAACCAAAAGGTCAGCAGTTCGAATCCACCAGGTGCTCCTTGGAAATCCTATGGGGCAGTTCTACTCTGCCCTGTAGGGTCGCTATGAGTCGGGATCGACTCAACGGCAGTGGGTTTGGTTTTTTGGTTTTATCTTCTTTAGGAAGCCCTGGTGGCGTAGTGGTTAAGTGCTATTTAGGAAATACAAAAGGTCAGCGGTTCGAATACACCAGGCACTCCTTGGAAGCTCTATGAGGCAGTTCTACACCGACCTATAGGGTCGCTCGCTATGAGTCGGAATTGACTTGATGGCAATGGGGTAATGTTTCCTTATGTTTAGGTTCAGGTTATGCACTTTTGGGAGGAATACCATAGAAGTGATGTGATGTCTCAGAAGTATATGCTTTGATTAGTCCCTTTATTGGCAGTGTTAATTTTGACCATTTGGTTGGGGTGATGCCTGCTACTTTTTCCACTGTAAAGTTACTTGTGGGGAGATACTGTAAAGTATCCTGTGTGGTGTATCCTATGGGGTGTTGAGTTTTGAATCTGTGGCTAATGAAATATCCTGGTATTCCATTATTTTTAATTTTAGCTTCTATTAATAATTCTTGCCTCTCGAACCAGTTATTATTATGCTTGTTTCCAAATGGTGATTTTTCTATTCCTTCCAGTTGGCTGTCTAATGTGAGGGAGGGGTTTCCTTTGTATATATGTATTTTCATGTTTATTGTGGACTCATTAATTTTTACTTTATTCAGTGGATTATAACCCTTTACCATCATTATAGTGATGTTCATATTGTACCAAATTTGACCAGTTGATCTCTTATACCTTTTAACTTTGATTATTGGTGTTTTGTTTGTATATGCCATCAAAAAATATGCTATTTTTATATTTAATGATTCAAATCTATTGATTTCTTTAGGCTTCTGGATTTTGTGTCTTAGGAGATACCCCTCCCTCCTTAAATCTGGTTTACCTACTTTTTTTTTTTTTATCACCTATGTGTCATGGTTTTCTAACCTTTGCTGTTTACCCTTTGATCAGTCCTTTGCTCATAAGCACTACTTGGGGGAGTGGCTAGGGATAGAGAAGAAAGGTACAGAGAATGGTTGCTGTGGATCACCAAAAACACAACCATTAAACCCAACACTTGTTTAAAAAATAAATTAACCTGTTAGAATGGAAATTCTGAAACATATTCAGACTTCCCCTTATAAAGTAGTGTCCTAAATGTATTTAATCTTTTTGCAGTGATTCAGGACATTAGGAGCATTATTCACACATACTCACCGACCCTGGTGGCACAGTGGTTTAAGAACTCGGCTGCTAACCAAAAGGTTAGCAGTTCAAATCCACCAGCTGCTCCTTGGAAACCCCTGAGGCAGTTCTACTGTGTCCTATTATAGGGTCACTATGAGTTTTTTAATTGACTTGAAGGGAAGAAGGTTGGGTCTGTTGGACTCAGTGATATTAACTAACAGTATTAAAAAAAAAATAGATAATGAAATTAACTATAATTGGCAGTGTTTTCTGCCTGGGACACTCTTTGAATGGTTAGTTCCTTTCCTCTCTCAGATTAAGTTCCTTATCTGAAATTACCCCTCTCTTCTACCCTCTCAGCGATATCACATCACTCTATTTTTTTAAAATGGTACTTAACACTCTCTGAAAATATTTGTTTTGTTGTCTATTAATATCCAATAAAACATAAGCTCCGTGTAATTTTACTCTTTGTCCATCTTTAGGATTCATCCCATCTCAAAGGCATGGTATTTGGTCTTTTTGGACTCCTGAGGACCTTTCTTTGTCACATCCAAGGACTAGGTTTTCTGAATTCGGGGACTTCTGTGAGGGTGTAGGGGCTCTGTATGTCTTATAAACCTCTGTATCCACAGACTCTAGAGTAGCAGTAGTGTAGAGTTAGAATATGGTACAGTTTCATTAAACATTTGTGAAATGAATGGATGATATCGTTATTGTTACTGTGTGCCAGGCACTGTAATAAGATAGTATTAACCTTTTCAGTTGAGAGGTATGGTTCAAGCTTATAGTCTAATGTACTTTTAAAAGAGTAAGCGAATAGCATACTTGTTATACAACCCACTGCCGTCGAGTCGATTCAGACTCATAGCGACCCTACACCACAGAGTAGTATAGTGTATTTTTTTATTTTTTGTATTTTTAAGTGGTATAGTGTGTGTATTTTTTTTAACAGAATTTTTCAGTTACTGAATAGGCAGTCCATCCAGTTGTAGAAAAATGTCTTTAAAAACAAACAATTATTTTGTCATCTTAAAGAGCAGTTCTCAAACTATTGTCTGTTAACCACTCTTGTAGAACAAGAAGACTTTTAGACTGTTACTTTTGTTTGCTTTTATAGCCAGCATTTCCTTTCAAGTTCTGCTTTTGGCACAGAAATTCAGTGGACCAGGAAGACCAAGCAGCTAGCTGCCATGGCCCAGTTCAGTTTGTTGTAGTTGCCAAGTGAGGGAACTCATTGGTACTTGCGTAAAACCAGGGGAGAAGAATGATTTAGTCAGATGTGAGGGCATGACTGCGTGTCTCCTTTGTTCTGGTCTATGGCAAGAAGCTATGCTTCATTCTCTGTTGACAAGGTAAAGGCGTTATCTTTGGAATAGTTAATATGGTTAGTGGGGGAAAAAAAGAATATAGAGGCTAGGAGAAATTTACTCTCTCTTCTCCCCAGTAATGTGTCTTTGGGGTGGGGAGCATGAATAACGAATTTTACCCTTTGTCCATCTTTAGGAGTTGTCCCATCTCAAAGTGTGTAATTAGGTCCTGTTGGACTCCTAAGCACCTTTCTTTGTTTTGGGGTGCTATTGAGTTGTTTCCTGGCTCATAGCAACCCCATGTGACAGAGTAGGACTTCCCTATAGGGCTTTCTCCGCTGTGATCTTTACAGGAGCAGATTGCCAGGTCTTTCTCCCATGTTGCCATCTGCTGAGTGGGTTTGAACTGCCAACCTTTTGGGTCCTTACACTCAGGGCTATGTTCTCTGAATTCAGAGGCTTCTCACAGCATATTTTTACCTGGTTGCCTTCTTTTTCCTAAGTTGATTTAAAAGCTCTTTGCATATATAAAAAGCTCTCTGCCTTTTAAAGTTTTTTTTTGTAAATTAAAAGGCTTTGTTAAAAAAAAAAAACTAAGAATATCAGTTTGTTTGAACTTGAGTATCTAACATCATTTGTTCAGGTTTTTTGTTGTTGTTGAAGTTAATGAATCAAAACTTCAGTCAGGAAAAAGGGTGGGGAGTACAACGGAGAGACAGAATTATATTTCGAATTTATTTAGAAAATGGAAATAATGCCTTTGAGCATGATGATAAGAAAAAAATTGTAAAGATTTTGTATTTATTATATAACCATTAAAAACACAGAGGTGCTTTGCTGATTAAATATCTGTGGAATATCATGGTTCAAACATAAGCACCATTTGTCAGGTAGGAGGAGTGAGGCACACAGAATCAATCTACTTTATCCAAGGTTACACGTAGAAAATCACAAAGAGCATATGTATTTCCTGACTCTGTCTAATATTTTATCCAATTAGTTGAAATGTGTGTAGAATCTCAAAGAGTGCAGGCAAAGGACTTAGTATGGCTTCTTACTAAGTACTGTATACAGCTAAGAATATTACAGTAACTATTCAGTAAATCCTGGCTATTAATTTTTCAGGGGGAGGGTTTGTTCTGGTTGCCGATAACCTGTGTTTTGGTCATGTTTGTTTTTTTGAGCACAGAGACATAGTATTTGTGTCAGTGTTGGTAAAATGAACACGGAATTTTAGTAGAAAATTTTGTCAGATGTTTTACAATATGGGCTTTTGGTTTTGGATTTTTACCTTCATGATTTTTATACTCGCCCTTGGTTTTAGATAAAAGAAATTTGAATCTCTGATTCTGCTTTCTTCAAGGGCCTGTATCTTTCTTTGTAGGTGTTTTGCATAGCAAGTACAGGTTGTATTGTGTTGAATGCTAAGTTTACTTCAGTGTCTGCTCTTAAATGATTTGTATAGCATTAAAGAAAATATTTTAATATATCATGCCAGTGAGGATATCTTTGATATAATCTTGACATATGAGCATTATATATATTGAACTGAATTCTGTTTTAAATATTAAGAAGTGGAAATATTTTAATCTTTAAATGCCAGGAGCCCAGGGATCTTCCCGCCCTCCCCATTTTCTCCCCTCTTACATAGCTGCTGCAGCTGATGGAAGCCTGTCTGTGTTAATAAATGCCATCACCCATTCCCTTCCCCCTTTCTTGCAAGAGCCTAGTTTGCCTGCAGCTGCAGCAGTAGGCATCTTTCAGGAAGTGACCTTGGCTTGTATTAATCAAATTCAGAACACACAAAAAAGCTTCTTGCTAACATGCTGACTTGATGTAAAATTTTATCGCATCCATTTTCTTTCAAAATGAGGCCATCTTGTAAAAAGAAAATATCGAGGACACCTAATTTAAAAAAAAAAAAAAGCTTCTGTAAGCCATGTTAAGAAAAAACAAACAACAAGAAAAAGAACAACTAAATCTATTTTAAAAGTAGACTTTTTATTGACTGATAGTACATAAACTTAAATCATGAAGTTTTGGGAGTTATTACTAGGAAATCACTTCTTTTAATGCTGAATTAAAAAAAAAAAGCTATCATCAAGTCACTTTATTTACCATCTTAACAACTGACATTAAATTGCTAAGCAAACCTTAAAAAACTTATATAACGTTATTTTGGGGCCCTTTAACAGATGAGCATTAAGTTAGGCACTCTTGTATACTGGTAACCTTTGGGTTTTACGAAATAACTATGGCATCTTTGCTGGTTTGGATAAGGAAATCATTTTCTTAAACAGTGGTAGTGCCTAGACAACCAAACCAAACCCGTTGCTGTCAAGTTGATTCTGACTCATAGCGACCCTATAGGGCAGAGTAGAACTGCCCCATAGGGTTTCCAAGGAGCGACTGGTGGATTTGAACTGTCAACCTCTTGTTTAGCAGTCAAACGATTAACCACTGGCACCATCAGGGCTCTGATAGTGCCTGCAGGGGCTTCTAAATATAAGCTTGAATTTAAACCACTGAGACCGCTAGAATTTGACCACCTACTATATTAATGAGAAATATTGCTAAGTATAAATTCACATATATCTGCTTATTTAGGATTTAACTGATCATTTTGATTGCAGCTAATATACCTATTTCACTTTTATCATGTGCTTCAGAGAAATCTAGGTTTTAAATGTAGCACATTTAGGGTGTGTATTTTTTTATAGCACAGATCTTCATTTTATCCTTGCTCAATATTAAGCATAGAATTATTCAGTGGATTAGTTAATTGATATTTTTTGCATATAAAGGAAATGTGCATCAGAAAAATTGATTATGGTTCCGTTGCTTCTTTTGCCAAAGTGTTCTCCCCTGTTTATTGCATAGAAGATGACTCCAGGTACCGAAGTGCTTGGAGAGGAGAAATAAAGGAAAAGAAAGCTAATAGCTTAAGAGAGCCCTACTTGGATTTCAGTAGATCCACAAGCTGAAAACAGGCACATTGCATGTTTATATTCATTATTTGAGGAGGGAGTGGGGAAGCAAAGGAAAAAAAAAAAAAGGGATAAATAAGTAGTTGAATTAAATCTCTTCATTGTCTGAATTATTTTAAAGCGTTAAGTGCTACGGCTGCTAACCAAAGGGTCAGCAGTTCGAATCCGGCAGGTGCTCCTTGGAAACTCTATGGGGCAGTTCTGTTCTGTCCTATAGGGTCGCTATGAGTCGGAACCGACTCGACGGCACTGGGTTTTTTGTTTTGGTTTGTTACTGTAAACACAACCAGAATTATCTTTCACCATATTGTAGTTCTTAGAATCACAACTTCATGGAGGCAAATTCCTCTTTAACCTGCCTAGTTTATTCTTTACCTTGGTATTAGCATTAATGATCTGTTAGATATTACAGGATAAAGAAACTGATTTTAAAGAGAAAGATAATAGTTACTTGATCATTTCTCCCCTCGAATACCTGTTAAAAATACATGGTCTTGTATAAAATTGTCACCTTGAACGTAACAATGTTCTTTGCTTTCTCCTCCCCCTCCCTGTTCCCTCTTCAAAAAAAAAAAAAAAAAAGGGCAGGGGGGCAAGCCTTAAAAGAAAAGGAATATATGCAGCCCTGGTAGCCAATGAGTTAATGTTCATTTGCAGCCTGAGGGGTCAGCGTGCAGTCTCTGTTTCCTGATTGGCTGCTAAAAGGTGAAATTGAAACCACTGTAAACTTTTGACCCTGTAGCAATTCCTGTGGAACGCCTTCCACTGGTGGAGCCCAGTGCTTCCCTCAACTCCCCACCCAGCTCGCCCACCCTCTTCCTGTATTTATTCTGTGTGAGCGGGCAGCCCTGCATGCAGTTTTTCTAAGGGAGGGGGGAGAGGGAGGCAGGACGAGCACCAGCAGGCGGCTTGCTGGCATGCCCGCGTTAGTCACCGGGTCACTGCTAACTACAGCTCAGCCAGAGAGATGTAGTCTGTTAACAGACTGGTCTGCCAGCTGGAGTTTTTAGTTTTCCCTTTAATCTCAAGGTAATTTAAAAAATGCAGAATAGTTACTTTTAATGCTATTGTTCATCAGCAGGTGATACCGCTGTGTAAGCAAAATGAATGGCAGAATTTTCTAGATATGTTGAGTTAAAAATAGTTTTCATTTTCAGCCATCTTTATACATCCCATTAGTGTTTCCTGCATCTTGTGTAATTTTTACAGAAATAGCCAACATTTTACAGAAGTGTTCATGATAGTTTTTTTTCCTCCTTTGCTGTAGTCTTTCATTATAAATGAATTCAAATGGCATTTTGGTTATGATACTTACGGAAAATAATTGCAGAAATTGTGTATACATTCTAATTTCATTAATAATCCTCTTTTTCTTTTGGGCAGAGGTAAATGGTTTTGGATTTGTCTTGGTTTTACATCTAAATAGTGCTTTACGGTTACCATAGCAATCCTGTGAAAAAGGCAGGGCAGTTTTCTCTGTTCTTTCCTTTAATAATTTCACAGGACTCTGTTCCTTACCTTCTGGTTCTCCCTTTTATCCCTAGTGTCCAGTGCAGGGTGGCACATGGATGCTCAGCAAATGCTTACTGAATGAACATAATTTCCGTTTCAGGAACTATAGTGGCTATTTATACCTGCTTCAACTTTCCCAATTAATGGCAGGACCATGTTTTGCTTATACTTGCAAGTGCCAGTGCAGTGCCTGGCATCTAACTGATACACAGTAAGTATTTAATTGAATTAAGTGTCTTACACAAGGTTACTTCAAGAAGGCCGACTTCATAAAACCTAGATTTTCTGGAGCCAAGGCTTCTGTGTTCATTGTCCCATTTAACTTTTCAGGTTGAATCCGTATAGAACTAAACATTTATTATAATTAAAAAAAAAAAAAAAGACTGTAGAATAAATTACGTACCGTTTGATCCTTTCTAGTACACACCTATGTTGTAATTTGAAATAGTTCCTTCTGCTCCCCTACCACTGACAAAAAGATTATGGTATTTTAAAAAGTATACTTGTCCTCAATGTCTTACCAGTCAGTGTTCTCTTGGGGACTGAATACATTTTTACTTACCCACTTGAACACGTAGTGATGGACTCAGCAATAGATACTGTGTGGGTGTGTATGTACGTATATATATATACACTTTTTTAAAAACTGGGTCAAGATTATATAGCTTCAAAAAGGTCGCAACTTTTTCATGTAATTTTAAATTTACATCTGCTCTTTCCCTTTCAGTATAGCTACAGGTTGCTTATAGCTGACTGTTGCAAGTGAAATCTTTTGTCACAGTTTTGGCAAAGAATATATTAACCATTTAGTAAATAATCCCAGCTGCAAAAAGAATGTTAAATTTAACTAAACATTAATATTATGCAATCTTTAAGTAACCTGAAAATTAATTGGTACATAGATTTGTTCTGAAGTGCTTTGAAGATTACTGGGCAACAGTTGGCTTTGGCCAAAGAGGTGGGTCCCCGTCTCTATGATTTTAGTGGCCTGAGGAGGGAACCCTGGTGGTAGCAGTGCCAGCAGCAGCATCGAATGAACAATGAGCTCGATATGATTGATGGTAGGATCTTTGCCCCCTCCCATGTTCAGCAGCAGAAGGAAAAACATGTTCATAGTAATCAGTGGACACTCTTTGGTTGGTGTTTCCAAGCATCAGTGTTACATAGTTTGGATTTTCCTCTCCCTATCAAATCTCCCCCCCCAGTTGGGTTCTTTGCCCTGACTTCCAGGTACCTCTTCTCAGACCAGCTACTAACAGAGCTCAGTTTGACCCCGCCAATTAGCTGTCTAGTGATGCAGGTTTTGATAAAGTAGATCTCATTAGTTGCCTTTCTGTAAATTCTAGTAGAAAAATTAATGCTCCCCCCAGATACCTAATATTTTTGGGAAGTGTCATATTCAGTTTTTATGTCAGTGTAATTTGACTGTGTGAGTGATCAGCTAAAGTCTTAAGTTACGAAAAAGGGTAAGGATAAACTTCTTTCTTTCTTTCCTTTTTTTGCTACCAAAATGTTTATTTCAATTCTAGAAGAATACTTTTGGGAAGGTGACAGAGTTGAATTTTTTAAGCTTATTTATTTAGTTTTTAAAATAATTTACTGCGTTTTAGGTGAAATTTTACACAACAAATCAGGTTTCCATTTAACAAATTTTATACACATTGTCTTGTGACATTGGTTACAGTTTTCATAATGTGTCAGCGTTTTTAAGCTTATTTTCAGTGAAGGTAAAAAATACCCAAGAAATCGGCTGAGGCTTTTCCAGATAAGTTAACTCGCCCACCAGCAGTTTTCTTAGCAGCTCCATACTTTCAGGATCCTGGTATATTGTGCTTTTGGGACTGTCCACACTCTTCCAGGTTCCTGGTAAGCAAGCCAATCACTATGGTATTTAAAAAACTGTAGTTGTCCTCAGTGTCTTACCAGTGTTCTTTTGGGGACCAAATACATTTGTTGGTATTTGGGGCCTTCTCTAGTCTTTTTTTTTTCTAGTCTAGCTATATACACTTACTGGAAGGGGAGGCTTTTGTAGATAGAGTTTTGTTGGGTCCTGGGGGTTGTGGCATAGAGACTGGCTGAATCAAAACTACTGTTAACATAGGCTCTCTTGCCAATCTTCTGCTCTAGACAGCGGTATTTGCTTCCTGGGTCAGTCGTTATGGCACACTAAGAACTTTCCGACTCAGAGCCTTTTACCCGCCCCACCTCCCTTGTTCCTTGGGTGCTAACCTCCCTCCTCACCTCTTCCCTCTCCAAAAAAAGGAGGAACAGCAGCAACAAAAGAACCATTGCTGAAGTGAAACTTGACGTAAACTCAGGGCCAGAAAACCTCGGGAGTTCTCGCTACAGGAGATCTGCCTACCCTTTTCTCCATCATCTTCCTGAAATTAAATCGGATAGCGTAACAATCAAGTTACAAGAATTGAGTTTAATTTAATACTAAAATGTTTGTGTTTTCTATTCTTTATTTCAATGTGATTGAAAAATTCTTAGCCTTTTGTTTGGTTAATGATAGGTTTCACTTATGAGCAGTTACTGTGGGCCAGGTGCTAGTAGGTACTGGATATATTTTCTTTTAATCTCCACAAGAGACCTATGAGATGTGTGATTCCCATTTAAAGATGAGAAATCTAAGGCCCAAATAAGTCTTAGGTGCCTTGCTAGTAAGTGAAAGAGCTGGAAGTTGAATCTAAATCTCACAGACTCCAAAGCTGCTGCTCTTTCGCCGTTACGCTAACAACCGGTCACACTATTGTAGACTGGAAGATACAGTCTGAATTCTGAATGCAGCCCCTTATTTTGCGCATATATCCCAGTTGTAAGCTGGAGGTTAAATTGTGGTTATAAAGAGGTATTTTAATAGGTTTATCAACTCTTTTCTCACCTTGCTTACATGGCACTGATACTACTACATGAATTTTTCTTTTTTCCCCTTTGTGAAACACGTATGGTGTGCATTTTCCCCTTTGCCTGATTTTTCCCCTGTAATTGGGGATTCAGAGGTGCAGCAGATCCTTTACATCATGCAGCTGGATTGTGATTGGTTGTTCCCTAACTATCTCCTTCATGGGGATTGGCCATTGCTGTAATATGCTCATTACCTGGAACTTGGCAGTAGATCATTTGTTCTTCCTTTTTTCCCAACAGGCCTTCCAGTTCTAACATGAGTGGTATTAACTCTAAACCAAAATCAAAACAGAACAAAAAAACCCAACACAAGCCCACTGCTGTCGAGTCGATTCCAACTCATAGCGACCCTATAGGACAGAGTAGAACTGCCCCATAGAGTTTCCAAGGAGCGCCTGGTGGATTTGAACTGCCGACCTCTTGGTTAGCAGCCATAGCCCTTAACCACTACGCCACCAGGGTTTCCATTAACTGTAAGGCATAGGTAATTACGGTTGTTGTCTTTATAGAGATAATTCTAGAATTAGTGTGGAGCCTTGGTGGCGTGGTGGTTAAGAGCTCAGCTGCTAACCAAAAGGTTGGCAGTTTAAATCTACCAGCCGCTCCTTGGTAACCCTATGGGGCAGTTCTACTCTGTCCTATAGGGTTGCTATGAGTCAGAACCGACTCAACAGCACCTAATGACAAGAAGAATTAATATAAGAAGCCCTGGTGGAACAAGGATTAAACACTTGGCTGACTGAAAGTTTGGCAGTTCAAACTCACCCAGCAGCTTCTCAGGAGAAAGACCTGGTGATCTTCTTCTGTAAAGATTACAGCAAAAAACAAACAAAAACCTGTGGGGCTGTTCTACTCTGTTACACGGGTCACCGTGAGTGGAAAATGCACTCAGTGGCATACAACAGCAGATTCTAGTGTTAGGTTGTTGCTTTATTGTTACCTCTGGAAATTCACAAGGTGAGGGTGAACGTTTTCATTGGTCTGCTTTCTTTGTCCCAACCAGAGTCTGTTCCTCATTTCCTTAAGTGCAAGAGTAAGCTGTTTGTATGTTCATGGATTTTATTTCAGATGGTTTTGAGGAGCTGCCCCCATCCTGCCACCCCTATTTAACATTTCTTCATGGTGATTCGGATGCATCCTTCTGAGAAAACATTCAGGGTTTTATTTTTCTTTTTGCTTGCTCGCTTTTATTTATTCGCCCATCTATTTTTTTATCAGGCATCTGTCTTTTTTGGACTTGGGGGTATTATTTAAGTATTAGCTTCTGTCAGGATACTAGTATCTTTAATTGTTCTCTGTTGAAGATTGAGTTCTCTTGGACAGGTGGGGACATCCACCTGTTTTGATCACTTTTAGAATTCTGAGCCAATCTCCTCCACCCCTGCTTAATGTTATCTGATTTACAAACCATGAGAGAGTACTGTGTATGGTCTGCCTGTTTACGCGGAAGTAATGATATGTAGAAAATAGGACATCAGCTTAAATTCCTAGGAAGAAATGTTGTACAGATAGCTTTTTTGTTTGTTTCCTATGTCCAGGGAAGATAAAAGTGGGAAGAGTTATTTGTGACTAATAACAATACTTATATTAAGAAAGGGCAACAAAATTCAATACACCTCCCTTCCTTTTTTTTTGTCCTCAGGATCAAAACATTTGCTGAACAGTGGACCCAGAGACCAATAAAAACAAACTCCAACTCAGGCATCATTTGACTGGTTAGCCAGGTAATTCAAGTTTACTTTGACTTGGTCGTTTGTAACTGTTTTTCCCTTAAGCCCCCTGAAGATATTACTGTCTTCTTTAATTTATGATTTAATCTTAAACTTGTTTTATGCTTCATGTTTTTCTCTTTAATGGTATATGTTGAATGAATGGGCTTGGAATGAGCATATATGTATGTGTGTATACACACACACACGGATATATACAGTTTTTATGGGCAGAAGGGCCATATGTTAGTTTAGCATGAGACACTCCCTCCAACCTTGTCTTTGTGTGTGAATATTTTAATGGCATTTAGTCAAAATCTGAATCAGCCCTACCTATTTTTAGTGTTTCACCTTGTGAAGACCAATTTTCGCAGATTGCTTGTGCTGGCATATAACATTTATCTAACCCCTCTCCAAACTTTTAATATTGGCACCAGAATAGGAAAAGTGAGAGTAGAAAAAGTTGTCTGATAGCTAAGAAAGCAATTACGCTTTTCGTAGCTTGTTAAACTTCTTTTCGTTAGTAATACCATCATTCTCTTGGTTACCTAGGATTGAAATCTGAGTCATCTTTGAGCATTTTCCCTTTGATACATTTTGTAAACAAGCCCTATCTGGTTTTCTATTTTCATCTGTTCTGCATTTGCCCCACTATAAATTTCTAATCTTAGCCTCCTAGGCCAAGACCCCATAATTTCATGCTTGTATTTGTCCAATAGTTCCTTTATCGCTTCCTTATCTACTGTTTTTACCGACTTGGAATTTTGGTAGAAAATTTTCTTAATTGTACCCCTTTAACCGTGCCTCTGTTTTGCCCCAAGTTTTGTGTTACCTTTCCCTGGCTTACAAAAAAAGTACCAACTCCCTTCTCTGACATTTGAAAATGGCCCTTCATCTGGGAATCTATCAAAGCCGCCAGCCTTAGCTTTTCCCGTTTCTCTGTAGAATCCCTCAATTATTATACCTGTTATATTTTGAATATAGCAGAGAACTGTCTCCATGATATTTATTTTCTAAAAAACTTTTTATTTGGAATTAAGTTCAAATTTACGGAAGTTAAAAAAATGAAAATAGGATAAACATCTGGATATGCTTTACCCAGATTCACCCACTTTATTATTTACACTCATACATGCTTCCATTCTCCTTTTCTCTCTCCGTGACGTGCGCATGCTCTCTCTTCTGAATCATTTGAGGGTAAGTTACATGCATTCTGCTTCTTTTCCCCGAAAACTTCTTGGTTTCCCAAGAGTAAGGTATTCTTCTAACTATAATAATTGTACAGTTATTAACTTTATAAATCGACATTGATACCAATTAATTGTCTATATCACAGTTTTGTCAGCTGATCTGATAAACACCTATTATTATAGTAGGGGTTTTCCTACCCTTTTGGTTAAAATTCTAGTCCAGAGTCAGGTACTACATTTAATTATCATTTCTCTTTATCCCCCTTATTCCTGGAATACTTTTGTAGCCTTTGTCATTGATGTTTTTGAAGAATACAGTCCTCCTCCACTGTCACCGTCTTTTTTCCCCTTTTAAAAGAATGTTCCTCATTTTGTTTGTCTGAAGTTTCCTCGTGATTACGTTGAGGTGATGCGTTCTTGGCTGGAACACTGCACAGGTGATGTGATACCCTGAGAAAGGTACACAACATCTGGAGGCACCTGATGCCCATCTGTCCCTCATTGTGATGTTAATTTTGAGCACTTGACCAAGTCACCAGGTTCCTCCACAGTATATCCCGCCTCCTGCCCCCCAGTTGTAAGCAATAAGCAGCCTGTGGGGAGCGAATGTAAATATCCTGATCCTCATTACGAGTTCCCCTAGATTTAGCATTTATTGATGATTGATCTAACCTTTCACTGTGAAGGTTGCAAAACGGTAATTTCCTCATTTCAGCATTCCCCTCACATTTACCAGTCAGCCTTTGGCATTATCCTGTAATCAAGAGCCCTGTTTGTCGGTAGGAACTCATGAATTTTTATTTTTTGAATGGTTTATTAGGCACTATTCTACTTAATTATTTTGGTGCTGAGATTGCCCTAGATTTGGTCAATGGAGCTCCTTTAATTGGACTCTTATGTCCTCACGGAGGATAGTATTTGAGGCTAAGATATCTGGATTCCTCCTTGGTTGTCTTCGTTTCTGACCCTTTCAGCGGTCAGAGCTAGGAATATATGTATGTTTATACACATATATGCATATACGTACATACTTGTACATATGTACATGAGCACATACGTATTTTAGATATGATGCGTTTATATTAATATGTCTAATTTCAGCCTGTGTTTACAAGGTTCTTTCTACCTTCCCCATTTCTCCTTTGTCATAAGAACTCTACCTCCCAAGATCATCAGTACACTTACTCATTTGCTCAATCCTGTGTAATACGTTTAAAATAGTTTCAGAATTGCTTTACCCATTTCACTACAATAAATGAATTTAGTTAAAATGAGCAGAGAATTTGGTGTAAATTTCCCCCTAAGCCCCGATACCACCCTGCCCAAGACTGAGGGCAAATAGTTAAGTATTGTGTTCTTAAATTACTTGGGTTAGCCCTTCCTGTCTCTCTCTCTTCCCCTTTTCACTCTTAGTTTTTACCCTTGCGTTCTGCATAGTGTAGTTATGATACTCATTTGAAATGCGGTTAGGTTGGTTTGTTGGCTTGAGCTTCATCTTGGTTAAGTTCTGGTAAAATAATTTCCCTTGAGTTCAGGCTTTTGTTAAGGAGAGCAGAGTGTTACTGGCGTATTTCAAAACGGTTAACCCCCTCCCCCCCCCGCCCAAACCACGAGTGGATTTTCCTCCAATCTTCATAGTAACCTTGTGGGACTCCTGGAAGTAAAACTCAGGAAAATGTGGGCGCCTCTCTACCCTTCCCTCACCCCCCAAGTTTTGATTTCTACCAGTACCGGTGGCTTCAGCAGAGGGATTCTGCTCCTGGGGGTCTAGTCAGAGAAGCTGTGATTCTCTGTATCTGCCTCCCTTCAGCTCTGGGGGTAGGGCCTTGCCCTGTGACCTCAGTTCTCTGATGGATTGAAGAGTTGTTGCTTTTAAGTTTCTTTAGCTTTTTTCATGTTCAGGAAGGGAATGACTGTTTCCAACCTCTTCACATGTGGGACTGGAAATTGGAAGCCAAGAATTTACTTACTTATTTTAATATATTCTGGATACTAGCACTTTTCAGATATATGTTCTGGGAGTATTTTCTCCCAGTCTTTGCCTTTCCTTTTCATTTTCTTAATTTATTTTGAAAGGCAAGAGTTTTGAATTTTGAAGCCCTCTCAACCATTTTTTTTTTCGTTTATGGTTAATGCTTTTTATGTACTGAGAGATCTTTGCCAACTACACCAAGGTTATAAAGATTTTCTTCTAGAAGTTTTTATATTTAAGTCTGTGATCCATTTTGATTTAATTTTTGTGTATGGTGTCAAGAAGGGGTTGAGGTTCAGTTTAAAAGATAGGGATATCCAGTTTTTCCAGGGCTGTTTGTTGAAAAGACTTCTCTTTTTTTACTGAATTACTTTGTAACTTAATTAACTGATCATATATGTCAGGGTCTCTTTATGACCTCTGTTCTAGTCCATCAGTCTTTATATATCGATTCTTATGGCAGTACACACAGTAACTTTATGTAGTTAAGCTTGACAGCAGGGTAGTGTAAGTCTTCCAACTTTGTTTTCTTCAATATTGTTTTGGCTAATCTAGGTCTTTTACATTTTTGATGCACATTGAGAATCAGCTTGTCTGTCACTACAGAAGAGCTTGTAGGAGCTACTGATTGCATTAAGTCTGTTTCTCTTGAGTGTATTGTAATTTGTGTCTTGCAGTGAAAATTCTTGCCAGTTTTGCTAAGTTGGTCATATTTACTTGCATAAAGGTTTTCTTTTTTTTTAAACTAATGTTTTAGTGTCTACTCTCTTTTTTTATTCCTGATATTGATAATTTTTTCCCCCTTAATTACGCTAAAGAGTTATCTGTCGTCTTAGTTATATTTTCAAATAAAACGCCTTATAGGGGTTGGTTCGTAACTACGGCTTATATGTTGTATGTTTGTAATCCGGGAACTGCCTGTATACAATGTGATGTTCACACAACATCCAGTTCCGCAGAATTTACCGTGGATGTTAACTGATGCATGACTGTACTTAATTTTGTAACTTAATTAAGAAATATAATTGGCCTAGATATCAGCTCAACCATCTAAAAAGTGAGGGGCTGTACAAACAGTCTAGTTTATAGCACTGTTAAAAATGGCCCTATCTCTTGTGCAAAACTCTTAGAGTAATTGCTTTCTTATGATTTTTGTCTTTGTTTCCAAAAATTGTTTCACTAATATGTGCTTTTGAGCCTGTGCAATATTTAACATATTAAAGCTTAGATCATTTAGAAGTTAATATGGGAAAACCTCTAAACTTCCGACCTTGAATAGAATTGCTGTGTATAACCATTACATGAGCTGGTAGATTCACAGTTGCCTTTTCTGGGTCTCTGCTTTGTGAAAAATAGTATGTATTGGACATGAATGCATGACAGATGACATTTATCAAGGATAACAGGAGCCTTACTCATTTTCACGTTTTGAAACAACTTTGAAAGCTTTGCATGTGCACAAATGTCAGCATATGTTTCTAAGCTTTAAATATATTTTCCATCATGTATTGCCTGTCATTAGCACAAGAAACTAAGTATAAATCTTTAATGAGCTTCATAACTTAAACTTGTAATATATGAATACAGAAACATCTAAAGATAACAGTGTCGGATATTTAATTCACTTGCATGGAATTTTATTTTTGGTAGCTTTTAAACTATTACAAGTAAAAATGTAACCAACACATTCCAGATAGCACTGTTGTTACATAATGTTGGATGAATTGCCATTTATTTCATTCCCCTCCGTCTACCTTAAAATTTGTCCTTAATGTAGAAACTCAACTTATAGAAATTAATTTTTTTCTACATCAACCACTGCTGTATTGCTACTCTGTTTGAAAAGGTATTATAGAGCTTGTTATTTTATTTCTCTGGAGGGTGACAATAAAAGAATTGGAATTGCATGATTGTTAGTCCTGGTTCTTAGGCTTTTAAAATTCTCTTTTTAAATTGTTACCACAATCTAACTTTAAAGAATTCTGGACTAAAACTTGCAAAGCTCATAATATATAGCCAAACTTGTTAATTAAAATAACATATGGTTAGTATGGGTTTCAGTTACTGCAAGGATTCGGTATGTTGATATGCAGATCACATCGACTTGCTGCGAGGTAACGATAGGCATGCGATGACTTCAGAAGATGAATTGACCATGTACAGTTGTAATCCTACTGTCTTTTCATTTCCAGACATGGTTCAGTAGTAGTGTAGGGCTTTGGTTCCTGGGCCCTGGGAAGGAAGTTGAAATTTAATTTTTTATGTGTGTAAGAGTCTTGACTGAGGCTTTTGAGGAGCTTGTTTTGCTGTGTAAAGGGACCATGTAGATGGTTGCTGTTTCACTACATAAATAGCTCTCTCCCGATTCCATTCGAAATGTAAGAAGCTTGAGTTCCTTCCCTTTTCCATTTTCCTTTTGGCAGTTGAAAAGGAAACCATTTTATTAAGAATGATAAATTTTAAATTTGGGCTTGCTAAATTGCCAGTGTCTTTACATTTTTAAACAGATTTGCATCGCAGTCAGTTATGAACTTCAACATGATTTTTTAAAGAAGAAATTGGCCTCAGTCAGTTTTGACCCAAGTGCCCTATAATTAGATGTACTGTTTCCACAAATCCTTTTGAGAAATGTACAGTATCACTATGTTACTCAGCAGAGGTTTTGAGAAAATACTTGAACCGTTTCCATAAGAACAGTTTAAGACCCGTACCAGAACTTTTTTATTTGTAGATCTTAGCATCTGTGGAAATATAGCACTTTCCTAAAGACATCTCTTTAATCCCCTTTTAGATACCAAGACTTAGACAATTTGCTTGAGCTATTTAGCTAATACAGGAATACATTGTTTCCTGAAATAATCTGTGTCACAGATGTAGTTACTTTATAGTTAGAGGTGAATTAAGAAAACAATTTTGATTTTTTTTTTCTTAAATTGTAAATCGTGAAGTTTTGAGAGAGCCATTTTTTTAAGAGCCTACCATTTGCCAGGCGCTGAGCTGTTTTTTTTTGCATATGGGTTTTCATCCTTTCTACACCGCTAGGTGGTATCTCCATTTTACAGAATAGGAAATTGAGGGTCAGAGATGTTTATTTGGTAAGATCATGCTGGGGCTGAAAACAACTCTGAAGTCTTTGTTTCCCTCATCTGTTTGCTGAGCTGTCTTATGGTTGAATTAATCAGTCTTCTCATCTAATTCACTAAGTGTGTGTGTATATTTATTGTGTCCCGTATATGAATTAATTCTATTGAATTTTTGTTTCAAACAAGTATCCCTGGCTAACCAAACCTATCTAGACTTTGGATATTGGATGCTCAGACAGTGGGCAATACCACTAGTTTATTCTTTACAATTTATAAAGATTTATGATTCTTTTTTCATGTCCATTTATTCTTAATTCTGTTTTTGTTTTCTTTTTACATGGCTGTCAATTCTTTATTTCTTTAAGGATCATAGATACTTATTTAAGACTCATTTCAAGATTTCATTTTATTGGGTAGTGTGAATTTATCTTCCAGTATTGTTGAATTTCGTTCCTGGCCATCTTTCCTAGTTTGAATTTCAAACATGCTTTGGAGTTTTAATTTGCATCCTTAGTGGGAAATTTATTTTTTCTTTCTCTCTTTTGGTGTCCTCCTCTGCCCTCTATCCTCTTCTCAGCACCTCCAACTCTTTTCTGTTTTTGTTGCCTTTACTCATGTCTACCATACTGTCAGTTCAGGTATTGTTGGAATACCGAAGATACAGCCACTGGTCTGCGTGACCCAGGTTTTGCATGTAGCACTTTTTCTTCTGCCACTACAGGTGGCACTTCGATTGATGCATAGTAGTCAGTAATCCTAGCTATTGATTATGGCTTTTTTCTCCTTCCATTCAGAAGTTTTTTGTCTGGTGTCACCTATGGGTCTTGCTTTTGGCCCTCTGATCTTATGCACGATTTGATTTCCAGACTGCCTTTGCTTATTTTTAGTCCTGTAGCCCAGTGTTGGTGACATCATCCATTTATTGCTATATGTTTGTTCTGTTTCTGAGTTCACAGAAATATTTGTCATGTGTGAGTATGTCTGTCTTTCAAAAATCAATAAAAAGTACATATTTTGTTATTACTGTATTTGGACCCAAGGGAAGGGTGTGGTTGGTTGAAAGCAATAATTTGCTATGTCATCTTATCAGAAAGTGAGTTCTTTTGCTTACAGTATGTTTTGTTTATGTAGGTCTGTACATAGTAGATACTAAATACTAAAAGAATATGTAGAGTATATTGAAGAAACCACACTCTGTCAAGCCCTGAGCCCCAGGGTTAACCTTTATCTAGTATAGTTGTTTGCAAACTGTGGTTCGTGCACCCCTGGGAGTCCACAAGAACCTTTCATGGGCCCACAAGGTCAAAACTGTTTTCATAATACTTCAAATGTGTTATTTGCTCTTTTCCCTGTGTTGATGTTTGCACTGATGGTACAAAACACTGGTGGGTTCAACCACTGGCACCTTAGTGCGAATCGTGGCAGTGGCACCAGATTCTGCTAAACCTGTTGCCCTTGAGTCGGTTCCGACTTATAGCGACCCTAGGACAGAGTAGAACTGTCCCATAGGGTTTCCAAGGAGCGCCTAGTGGATTCAAACTCTGCTGACCTTTTGGTTAGCAGCTGTAGTGCTTAACTGCTACGCCACCAGTGTTTCCAGTAGTGATTATATTCTTTACTGCCATTCACTCACAATTAAAGAAGGGGGCGGGGATAGGCAGCTTCCCACTTAGGAATATTCTTGATGAAACAGTAAATCCTATTAATTTCATTAAATCTCGACCCTTGCGTAGATCCCTTTTTAAAGTCCTTTGTGATAAGACTGGAAGTTGTGCACAGAGCACTTCTGCTGGCTGCCAAACCAAGGTTGCTGTCTCAAGGAAGAGCAGTCTTGTGCAATTGTTTGTGTTGCAAATTAAAGTAGCCACTTTTCTCATGAAATACCACTCCCCCCCGCCCCCCCTGAAAGAACGATGTACAGACTGGCTGTTGAGACTTGGGTGTTTGGCAGACAGTTTCTTGAAACTGTGTGAGGTGAACCTATCACTTCAAGGAAAACATGCGATAGTATTTGACAGCAGTAAAATTTGAGTTTTTAAGTGAAAATTTTAATTTCGGTAAACCAGAATCTGCCACCATGAACTTGACAGCTTCCCAGTACTTACAGATATTTTGATGAGATGGGTAGTGATAGGAAACCCTGGCGGCGTAATGGTTAAGTGCTACAGCTGCTAACCAAGAGGTTGGCAGTTAATATATACCAGGCGCTCCTTGGGCACTCTATGGGGCAGTTTTACTCTGTCCTATAGGGTCGCTATGAGTCGGAATTCACTCGACGGCAGTGGGTTTGGTTTTTTTTTGGGGTAGTGATATTAATGAATATAGGTTTTTCTAATTGTATTGACATTTGGAAGATCTGCTTAACTCAGAGAGCCAGTATTACCAAATGACCAGAGTTTGATGTTACAAAATGATGCCTGGGTAAAAGATTTGTTCAGGGCGCAAGTTAGGCGGATGGATTTTAATTTAACAGTATGAAAGTATGGTATGGTTTCAGATTCCACTTGGCAACTAATCTTTAAGAAACTACCACTTTGGAGTTTTAGTGTAATACCAAGGAAGAATATCCACAGTTATCTGTAAAAGACTGTTGAAATACTCTTTCCTTTTACAAGTACATATTTGTATGAGGCCGGATTTTCTTCATATACTTCAATCAAAATAACATATTGCAACAGATTGAATGCAGAAACAGATAAGAGAATCCAGCTGTCTTCTATTAAGCCAAACATAAGATTTGCAAAAATGTGAAACTAAGCCATCGTCTCACTGAATTTTGTTCCAGAAAAGTTATTTTTCATAAAATTGCTATTTATGTTCACATGTAATAGGTTTATTTTAAAATGAGTCAATATTTCAAATGTCTGAGGCTTAATTTAAAATATGGTATGTATTGGTAGATATAATCCACATAACATGAAGCTCTCTGGGATTCTCAAGTTTGAAGAGTGTAGAGGGATCCTGAGTCCAAAAAACTCAAGAAGCACCGATCTAGTGAATTTGTTTGGAGCTGTAAGTGTTCAGACTCAGCTTCAGCCTTTCAGCCTGCTGTCTAGATGCTTTCCAGCACGTCGAGAGTCTGCTCTAGGTGCCTCTATCCTGTTCAGCCTACACATAAAGGGGCCCTGAACTAACCAATGATGTTTGACCAGTTTCAGGAAAATTTAATTGTCATCAGTCCGAATCTTTTAGTAGTAAGAACGAGATTCACTGCAGAAATTTAGGGCTTTGAACAGCTGCGTGACATTGTGTGGCATGTCTGGTCTTCAGTTGCTCTTGGTTTTGAATCAGAGATCAGTCATTAATTTTCAGTGGAGACCTTCAGTTTATGATTATATACTTAATAGTTTGTTGATCCCTGCCACTAGTTAGTCAGCATCTTGAGGACAAAAACTGTTTATCGCAAGTACCTTGCACAGCGTAAAACCCATTGCCATCGAGTCGATTCTGACTCACAGCGAGTCTATAGACAGAGTAGAACTGCCCCCACAGAGTTTTCAAGGAGCATCTGGTGGATTCGAACTGCCGACCTTTTGGTTAGCAGCCGAACTCTTAACCACTACACCAGGGTTTCCTTGCACAGCATAGGGAAGGCTATATCCTCTATGTGGGTAAGAGGACCACTCTTTAAGATACTACAGAAGCATGTTTTGATTTTAACCAGTTTTGTTGTGTGAATGGTTTTTATAAGAGTTTTTGATCACCTTGGAAACCCTGGTGCTATAGTGGTTAAGTAGTACAGCTGCTAACTGAAAGTTCAGCAGTTCGAATCCACCAGGCGCTCCTTGGAAACTCTGTGGAGCAGTTCTACTCTGTCCTATAGGGTCACTATGAGTTGGAATCTACTTGACGGCAACGGGTTTGGTTTTTTTTTGTTTTTTATGATCACATTTTTGCCTCAAAGATTCTCTGATAATCGGATGGTGTCTCCAGCTTCATTTTCTAGACAATGTAAAGGCAAGTTTTTGTGAAGTACAGAAAAAAGCTCTTTAAAGTCACGAATCATAAAACTGTTGTGAACAACAAAGTTTTTTTTTTTATAATTTTATTTTTTGTTTTTGAGAATATCTACAGCAGAACATACACCAATTCAGCAATTTCTGCTGGTACATTTAGTGACACCCATTACATCCTTCAAGTTGTGCAACCATTCTCACCCTTCTTTTCTGAATTGTTCTTCCTCGATTAACATAAACTCACACCCCCTAAGTGTCCTCTCTGGTCTTTCTAGTTGCTCTTGTCAATTCGATCCCATAAAGATAGTTTTTAAAAGAGCACAGTGCTCAAGGCAGACACTCTTTACTAGTTAAGCTAGTTTTTTTTTTTTTTTTTTTAAATGTTTTGTTTTTGGTGAAAGTTTGCACAGGAAATCAGGTTCTTGTTTAACAGTTTCTATACATACTGTTCAGTGACATTGGTTAAAAGCTAGTTTGGTTTTAAGAAGACTTCAGGGGTTATTTTTGGTTTAAAGTTTAAAGATTATCTCAGGGCAAAAGTTCTGGGGAGTCATCCTAGCCTCCATGGGTCCAGAAAATCTGGATTCCATGAGAATTTGAAATTGGAAGCTATGTTTAATTTTAAGTTAATTGAATGGTATTCTTTTCCTGCTATTCTTCAGTGTTTTATCTTCTTGCTTGGTGCAGATTTCTTCCTTAGATTCAAATGATTGAGGAGGAACTTCTCCTTAGATCTCAAAAATTAGGATGTAGAGGTGGATTTTTAGCTGCACATAGTATAGGGCCTCTGAGTCAGAATCAACTCAACGGCAACGGGTTTGGCTTTTTAGTATAGCACTTGTTTTTGGGGTGCTGGTGAGGTGGTTGTTCTCCATAGGCTCTGATACTATATAAGCTTTTCCCCCACTCTCCAAAAGTTAAGTGATGTTAAGAAGGCCTTCTTCTTACATTTTTTTTTGAATATTTTTGACATATTTGCTCCCATTCATTATTTGTATTGTTGTCATTCCGTGATGGATAATGACTTTGGAGATTTATTTGAAAAGATAAATTGTCAGATATGTAACTTCTAGGGCTATGGAGACATTAAAAAAAAGATTTTTTAAAAGTATTTTAAAGTAGGGGTGGAATCATAATCCTTGAAGATTAACAGACTGTGAGGTCAAGGAAAAAATAAAAACACATTGAAGGAAACTGCAAGGACTGAACCCCACAGACTGATGCGCTGTAAAGATGATGTCCGTTCAGGAAGCCTTTGAGTCAGACTTGCCATGTTGTGTTGTTGGAGTTACGGATCAGCTACTCCTGCCTCTTTGCTTTACAGAGAAGGAAATGGACTATGATGTGGTTTTTTCTTTTCTTTCTTTGATACATCTTATTTTCTCTCTTAACGTTTAGTACCCTTTCTTTGAAAACAAAAACTAACTCAGTGCTTTATCAGTTTTATGTTTCTACATTGTTAATTTTTGTAATGCCCAGTGTCATAAATAAACCTGTTGTAGTTTCTATTTGGTTTTAGTATTGGTGGACAGGGCTAACTTCATTATTACAGGGGAAGTGTGTTTTTACTTTATTTACTCTCCAGGCACTCCTGTTTGGAAATACCTGTCCTACAGTGGACTTTTTCCCTTTTCGTCTCGTGCACAGTGGTGCTTCATGTAGCATCCTTGCTGCTCCCTGCCATTTGGTTACTAGGTGGCTAATGTTAACTCCTAAGTCTTTACATTTCTTCCTTAAAATCTTCCTTTCTTCTTTGAGATGAATGGAAAGGACTGATAAGGAGAGAATGGGGCACACGTTGTGATCATCTGTCCGTTACCCTTTATTGATGACTAATTTATATCAGATTCTATTTCCGCTACGTTGCACATCTTTTAATTCCACTCTGCCGTCCCATCCAGCTCTTTACCATTTGCCTCAGCGGGTCTAAAAACTGTGATTTTTGTTTTCTGTCTTTCTAACTGTGTTTCTTATATATTCATTATATGCCAAGGGACAACCTTGAGTATGAATAGCAATTTTGATATAGAGATAATTACCTCTGTAAAAGAAAAAGAACCACACACCATGAAGGAAAAAAGAGAGCTTAAAAAAGACCCAGGAGTATGTATTGTACCAAGTATCTATATTAAGGTACTTGGATGTCCTTAAAAAAAAAAAAAAAAAAAAAAAAAAAAGGGTAATTGGATGTCCTAAAAGGTACCTATTATTCTTTAATTAAACCTATTTATCTTAAGAACACAAACATTTAGGAAGATATTTTTGTTTTCTATTTTTACAGCTGCCTTCTAGCTGCTAGCTCCTATTCACCACCCTATTTCAGTAGGAAATGTTTTGAATTCCAGGGAGCTATCTGTAAGTTGGGAGTTCTGGTGACACAGTAGTTAAAGTGCTTAGCTGCTAACCAAAAAGGATCGGTGGTTCGAACCCACCATCCGCTCTGCAGGAGAAAAAGATGTGGCAGTCTGGCTCTGTAAAGATTTACGGCCTTGCAAACCCTGTGGGGCAGTCCTACTCTGTCCTTCGGGGTCGCTGTAAGTCACAGCAGTAGATTTTTTTTAATCTTTAAGTTGAGGAAAGCCTGAATAATTCTGGTTGATTTGTTGTTTGTCTGAATCTTTTTAATAGGTTGCCTTAAGGGATATTTGTAGCTATTTGTTTTTCCAATGACAGCAAACTTAGTATTGCTGAGCGTACATCTTTGCTCTCGATATTGTGTTCCTTGGAGGGATCACCATTATTCCCCACGCCGTTGCTTGCTGTGTATTGTTTTTCCTTCTGAAATAGTAAGTATATGAGTATGTGAGGTGTGATTATCCCCAGTATTTACAGGTGATGAGCTTTTTTGCAGGTGGTAAAAACTTATTTTTTAGTGAAGTGATGAAATTGAGATTCCACTCTCAAGTTTAATTTCAACAAAGTCCCCTTGTCTTTTGATCACTACGTGATAGTACATCAGCTGAAGCTTTCACACCCCTGAGTTTTATTTTCATAGGCAGCTTGCAGACACTGTATTTTTTGGAATAGGAATACCTAAGTGAAGAATGACATGTCAGAAAGAAGCAAAAAAGTTCTAGAAAATCTTTAACCATCCCTCCAAAATTTCCCTTCTGTTTTTTTGAAAGATGTTGAGTTGGTCAAAAGTATATCTAATCGGTGGGCAAAGGAGAGCTGTTGACCAAGAGGAATGATGGTGGTAGTAAAATAGAAAGAGGAAGGAGTTCGTATTAAAATAGAGTTGCATACAAGTTTTCTTCAGTGGTTTAGAACTTAGAGTGTAGAAAGTGGGGACAGAAAAATGAACGGAAGTTAGCACAGTGTGCAAAATGTCATAATAAAAGTAGAAAAGTGCATTAGGATAAAGAAGGGGAAACTTTTTCTAGTTGGGATTGGGGATGATTTCACCAGAGATCACAGTTAAGTTTAATCTGATGTGGGAGTAGGACTTTTGTAGATGGACGAGGGATGTGGGAGAGGTATAAAAAGAAATGAGATTTAAGGTTAAAAACAAAACAGGAAAATTTTCATTGCGTAGGTCACATTGGTGGTGCTGCCGATGGTGGTGGTGGTGATGAGGAAGAAGTACAGCTGTTGATATGTTGTTAGAATGAAGCTGAATTCAAGTTCATGAAGCTGGGATTTAGATTCGTTCCTCCATATGGGGTAGATTTTGTGTTATCACATTGTAGGAGTCATTGTAACCTTTAAAACAGCTGAAGAATTACCCAGCTACTTAGTATGCTGTCGTGGAGTGTAACTGATTTAGATGGAATTGGTTCACTTAACTCCCTGTGTGCGCTGGGTGTATCTGTGACCTTAACCCCCGACTCTGCTGCTCATATAAAGATTGAGAAGTCTCTTGGCAACAAGCTCCTAGTTGCAACTAACACCTGCCTTGGCCAATTGGTATGCCCAGTTCTGGTACTACAGCCTCTGGGGAGCTTGTGTTTGAATTCAGCTTTATCAGGTTTAAACTGCAGCATAAATGTGAAGACGCTTTGGGGTCAGCCAGTTGCTTGAGAATGAAATGGCAAGATACAAAGAAGAGAGAATGAAGCCTTGTGGGTAAAATAGCAGTGTTAATTTACATTTGGATGCTTCTTGGTTCAATTTATATATTAATAGTAGGATATTTTACTTTACTAGCCTCTTTCCAAGTTAGGTGGCATTATGAACTAAAGAGAGAAAAGAAATGACTAGGACCCGAGATTATATCATTTTCTCATAACGTGCCTTCACCAGGGTGGTTTATTGTAAACAGCAGTGCGTGTTTTCTCTTTAAAAAAAAAAAACTATAGCCTGGTGTGTTTCCTGGTGGGTTTCCTGGTGGGTTTCCTATCAGCTAGGTTCCCACGACATTTTATACAGTGCCATCATTTTAACACCAAATTATATTGTTATAATTGCTTATATTTTCCTCTTCTGCAAACCTGAGCGTTCTAGCAGTTTGTGGTGTCATTCATCTCTATTTCCTGGACCTAAAATGGCTCTGGGCACCTAAGTGTTTGAGCTGAAAAGGAATTAAGTTGAAAAATGGATTGCACTGTGTGCTTTATACTTTATCCTACTAAACATAACAGGTCATCAGCAACAAAACAAAAGAATATTACCAGTTTTTTTACCTAACGTATTCACGCTCCTTCTTTCCTTCTTGCTTGTCTCCTCTCAGCTCTTACCTCCTTACTAAGGCTGAATTGAAGCATAAAGGTATGAGGTGTTTACTAGAAGAGTCATCCAGTTGGTGAGGAGACTTTAATGGTGGTTCCGTTGGTTATGGACTTACCTACTCCCCTATTCACTACCCCGCCCCCATTTATATTTCTGTTCAGTTCTCTCCTCCACGGGCTCGTTCTCTTGGAGTTGCATTTATTTTATCAGTAAAAGAGTATGGACAACAAATGGGGGGGGGGGAACCTTTAATTTGATATTTTGGAAAACTAAATTCTAGGAGTGTCAACTTTAGAACTTGATTTTTGGGTTATGCAATAGTATGTAACTATGTGTGAATGTTCCATAAATTTTTTCCGAGAGCAATTTTTTTCTTAATTGACTTGAACAGTCTCTGATTTTACATAGTGTTTCAAGCAGTTTTCAGTAAATCAGTTCAAGTCCACAGTTAATTGTTTGAAAAATTTCCTTAAGTTACTGTGATTCTCCAGGGATCACCCGGAAACACTCCTTAATTAGTGTATTTAATCATACCTTGTGTAAGTCAGGCAGACGAGCCTGATGGATCAGCTAAAATACTGGAGGAATAATCAAAAGTCCTTGGCCCTAGCCTTTAATCCTAGAAAACCTAAGAATAAAAATACTCGACAGATTATTTTAGGGTATAGTTCATGCTTTTCTGATCTCGAATTTTCTTCTTGCCATGAGAACCACTGTGTGTTCATGTCAAGTGGAAATACAGCTCATGAGTAATAGTAGACTACCACAGAGGACAACTTGTCTGGTGCTTTGTACAGTAATAGTTACTTTTTAAGGGCTTGAGGGGAGTAGCCACATAAGTACCTGCTCAGCTTGAGCAACTCTTTGCTTCTGCTCCTAATCTCATGCTGCACGTCCCCAAACGCGGAATGTCACAGCTTCTCCTTGTTCTTACTGATGATCCGATGTAATAAGTTTTCTGGTTAGTTGGTTAGAGATGGTGTGACTCAACACTATAAATGACTTTTGGGAGGGGGGTGTCTTATTCAACCCATAACAGGGTGTGATAAAATATCCAAGTAATATTTGATACATATTTTGTTGGCTGTAAAGTCTGAAAAATATTGTAGCCCCGGCTCTGCCACCCAGTGTCTGTGTATGATCTAGTGGAAAGTCATTATGCCTCACTGATTTTCCATTTCTCTGTCTGTAAAATGAGAACAGCAATACTTACATTGAAGCGTCTTTGTGTGAAATTGTACTATATATGTGAAATGTCAAGCACTGTATGGCCACAGTTTTTCCCCCCTTTCTCTTGTTAGTTTAGGAGAAGTAAAATATTTTACTTGGTCTCTGTGCCAATTTAGATATACTGGGTAATAATGTTATGGATTGAATTGTGTCCCCCCAAAATGTGTGTCAACTTGGTTAGGCCATGATTCCCAGTTATTGTGTGATTGCCCACCATTTTGTGATCTGATGTGATCATCCTATGTGTTGTAAAACCGAACCTCTGTGATGTTAGTGAGGCAGGATTAGAGCAGTTATGTTAATGGAGCAGGACTCAATCTACAGGATTAAATTGTATCAGTCTCTTTTGAGATATAAAAGAGAGAAGCAAGCAGAGAGGAGGGGGACCTCATTACCACCAAGCAAGAAGAGCCAGGAGTGGAGCATGTCCTTTGATCTCACGGTCCCTGCACCGAGAAGCTCCAGATCAGGGAAAGATTGATGACAAGGACCTTCCTCCAGAACCGACAGAGAAAGAAAGCCTTCCCCAGGAGTTGGTGCCCTGATTTTGGACTTCTAGCCTCCTAGACTGTGAGAGAATAAATTTGTTTGTTAAAGCCACTCACTCATGGTATTTCTGTTACAGCAGCACTAGGTAACTAAGACACCATCGCCTCCTCATTTTAACACAGGGTAGCTTTTCTTAGGTTCCCCAAATAACTTCTTGCTTGCCTGATAGACACTGGTATTGTTGATTGGTATCTTTTCCTTTTGGACAGGGAGTACTTCCTGTATGCTTGTCCATCTGACAACTTGCCGTAAATAATCAAGCAGTTTCTTCCTGCCTTAACCCTAAATAACCAAAAGAAAAGCTGGTTAAAGTTGCTAAGCCATACACCAAAATTTTCACGGTTTTTGAGCTGGCAAATATAATTTTTTTGCTGCTTTTTTAGCCTTAATCAGAATTTAGGAATGTTCATTTTCTAGCTATCTGTGATATTCTTTAGATGTCTAAGCTTAAACATGTACCGTAGCATGATCGTTACGTATAGATATTGTATCCAACTGCTTATAGATTCTTGCTCATTTTAAGTCTTAACATGCACCTTTTTCTTAATTTTTCAAATAATACAAAAATTGGTAATGTTAGATTTTGATAGCACTGAAAGATATTCTTAATTGCTACTACTCTGTATTTGAAATAATTGCATAGAATATCTTGCTTAAACGTAATCTTAGCTTAATGTGTGTGTTGTCATAGTAATACGTATATGTAATACACCATTCAGTTTTTTCCTGTAGAAATATTTCAGACAAGGAAAATAATTGTAAAAATGGTTCACAGATCTGAATGATGGAGTTCACATTGAAAGATTAAATACATTTTGAGTCCTTGAAGTCTGACTCAGTGAGAAGTTCTCCAACTTTAGTCCTTTCCTGTACTGTGGTGTCAAGGGCTTGGAAGGCTTTGGTGATTGGATTGTGTGAAAATGTTGTGTCTCTCCTTTTTAACAAAAAATTGGGGGACATCTCTTCACTAGAAACTCCAGAATATATGTATGCATCTCACTATTGGATTTATGACATGATTCCAAGAGCACAGACTACTTTGGGGCAGGTATGTATGGTGGTCATAATTTTCTACCCAACTGTGTAGATAATCATCTTTAATTGTAAGGAGTCAGAATTTAGAAGGGCTCGATATTATAGGCTGCTCTTACCGTCAAAGATACTGTGAGACTCCTGTGCTATATTATTTGCTCCTTTAGCAATTCCATGTATCCTCCAAGTCCAGATGGGTTGTAATGATTAAAAAATATAAGCTGTACAGTTACTGATCTGTTTCTTAAACTTTAGAACTTCTGGGGGAGAGGGGGAAACGATCTATTCATGGGCCTGGTGCTCGATGCATCCCTCTGTCCTATCCTAATTCTTGACTACTGACTGAAACTGGTCTAGATTGACTGTGTATGCTGGGCATTTACCTTTTATACCTTAAAAGAAGTAATTTACCAAACGAAATAATTTATCCTTCCAGATATGTATAGTTTGGGTCTGTGTATGACATTGAAAAACAGAACAAATGCTGTTTGTAATTTTTTAAAGTGATTGTTACATTCATTTAAAATTAATACCAAAAGGAAAACTGTACATAAAGGATTTGTCATAGTCATTTGTGCTCAGGAATTAGATTAGTTTCTACATATGCTGAAACTTTTTTTTTTTTTTGGCAGACTTGCTTATTTTTTATTTTTCATGATTGAGCATTTTCTTTAGCTTACTATAAAATTTAGGTAGTGTATTTTGCTACACTTTGATTTTTGTTATATAGTAGTTCATCGCTCTGTGGACATCCTGTGGTTTAGGCATGCTACAGTAAATGTAGTACCAACGATTATCCATTTTTTTTTTTTTTAAAACTAGAAAAAAAAATCTGATATAGTTTGAGGAAAAAAAAAGAGAAGCATTTTATATCTTAAATAATTAACATTTATGTTTGGATAAACACCTTACATGGTTTTAAGTTAGAATTTTGCACTAATAATCTGAATAATGGAGCCCTGGTTGGTACAATGGTTAAGAGCTGAGCTGCTAACCAAAAGGTTGGCAATTCAAATCCACCAGCTGCCCCTTGGAAACCCTATGGTGCAGTTCTACTCTGTCTTATAGGGTCACTGTGAATCGGAATTGACTCGACGGCAGCGGATTAATCTGGATAATTACTTCAGGATTATAATTAGGACTATAAAAATTTAGAGATTATTGGACTCTGTAAAAGAGTAACAACGTTGGAGATCCAGTAGTAGAGGGCCCTTCGGTAGCAGGTAGACTGCACAGTCATATGTGCATGTTATAGCTTGTCTTTCTTGCTAGATCAGTATTCGTAGATATAGTTCTCTACACGCACATCAACATTAACCTAATGTATATAATTTTTTTCCTGAGCCATTAGCAGGCCATTTACGTACATCATGGCCCTTTTACCGTATAAGAATAGGGATAGTACTAACCACAGTACAGACTCAATGTCAGTAAATTTAATATTGATAAAATACTTCTCTGTCCATATTCCATTTTTTTTAGTTGATCCAAAAATGTTTTTTATAAGCATTTCCCTTCCAGTACAGGGTCTTGTTGAGGATTGTGTATTGCATTTATTATTCCTCTTTAGTGTTCTTTAATTTGGAATATTTACACAGATTTGTTAATGATACTGGCATTTTTGAAGAGTAGAATACAATACTTTTGAGATTGTGTGATGTGAGTATGCTTTAAAATCATAATATTGAGCCACTGTTAATCAAGGTTATTTAAAATTATTTTATCCATTCAGTTTAACTATGTCATGGGACAAAACACCAAATAGCTCAGCTTTTCAGACTACATTTTACTACTGAAATTATAGGTAAATCAAATTTTATTGGCATTTAATTCATACCTCCCAGGTCATCTGTAAAGACGATGATATAATCTAGAACTCCTAATTAATGATTGTGTAATTTTGAAGTATGTATTTTTTAAACTATGTATTTTCAGTTTGATCAGCATGTTGTGTGAATTTTTATGTTTTTATTGTCTCCTTGGTAGACTTGTGCCACCTAGTGGGAATTTGTCACTCAGTGTATTTCCTGTAGAGTCTAGTTGGAATGCTGGTTGCATTTTTAACATATTAAGAGAAAATATTTTAGAATGCCTGAACTTCGTTAGTTGGCCTGGAATTCTTTAGAACAGTGAATTGTCTTATCCTAATGAAGAGTTTTAGACATTAAAAATTCTTACGAAATGAAGGCTTACTAGATGTCTTAAAGTTATGACCTGAATATTAAAATCTGCTTTTCTTAAACAAAAGTGCCCTATATTTCTCTTCTTCATCAGTGAGACTTTAACTGAAGCATAATTTTATTACATTTTTTATCAGTTAATATTAAAATAATTGGTACTGTATGGATTTTGTCAAAATGTTTTCATTCAGGAGATTTATCGTTTTACATCTACTTTCTAAGCAGAGTATAGTGGAGTTTTAAAATGTTATTTACACAATCTAGGTTTATTTTGAAGTAACAGAAGAAAGACGTATTGGGTGACAAATATTAAAGAAATAATACGTAGAAAAAAAGTGCTGTGTTGAAAATACCCTGAATAATATAAACTTTTACCATCCGAAGACTTCTTTCTAAAGTACCAGATAAGCTTTTATTTGGGTTTACCTGGATACAAATAAAATTCAGGATTTTATCAATATTGAAGACTTCGTGGTCTCTTTTCTTGTTATTAAGTATGAAGAAGATGCCTTATTTGTCATGAGATATTCCGTATACACATCGTTAGTAGGACTTGAAACATTTCTGGCTTTGAGTTGGACATTCTGTGTAATTAAACCACAGTATGAATTCTGAGATTGTCTTCAGAATACTCATTTATGATAAGGAATATGGAGCATTATCTAACCATTTAGAGAAGGTAGTTCTGCATTACAGGAGGAGTCATTCAATCCTACCATACCTTTATAGAATCACAGATATTTTGTTTTTTCTTTCTTAGTTTCTAATGTATATTGAAGATGAGTGGATTAGGAGAAAACTCCTTGGATCCGTTGGCTACTGATTCACGAAAACGCAAATTGCCATGCGATACCCCAGGACAAGGGTAGGTGATTTATTTCACATTGCTTCACATCCCCTCCCCAACCTTTTGTTTAAAGATAAAACTGCAACTTCCTGTTATTTACATTTTCTGGTTAGATCTTTTTGTTTTGCTTAACGCAATTTGTTTTGTAGTAAGTAGAGTGGTACAGTGATGAGGTGGACACCCACGTCATGTCATAGAAGCTTTATTGCTGATTCTGATAGAAGCTAGAATATTAGATGAACAAGTCTGTGGTGCTGTAGGAAGCATTTCTGATGGAGGAGGCGTAGGAGTTTAATAATCAGGAGTGGATGACCAAGGTTCATTATGAGAAAGAATCTTTGTTATCCATTAAAAATATGTAGTAAATGGGTGTTGTGGCATTTCTAAGGTTTCATCATTCTTTTCCTCAGTGAAATTAGAAATTAAAAAAAAAAGAAAGGAAATAAATAAATCAGTATTACTCTGTAGCTTTTATAGTATTGTGCCAAAGTCAGTGTCATTTGAATTTTAAAGTGATAGTTAAAAAATTGAAAACAAAATCTACAGTGAATAAACATTAATAAGAAGTGGCTACCATTGTTTTTAGTCTTCTTAGCTGGGTATTTTTGGGAGTTGTTTATGATCGTTACAAAGGAAACACTGAGTACCCCCATTTTCCAGATGAGGAAATTCAGGCTAACCTTGCCCAAGACCTCCCAGCCAACAAAAAGGTGGAATTGAGTTTAGGTTTGCATGAATTTCCACTGTGTTGTACTACTTCTCCAAGGCAATGTTCTAATAGTTTCTATTGGCTGAATTTAGTTTGTTTAATATAACGTCAATGTGATAGTATTAGGAGCTGATTCTGCTCACAGCTTTTTTGTGATAGGTATATTCATGGCTTTTTTTTTCTTTCTTAGTCTTACCTGCAGTGGTGAAAAGTGGAGAAGGGAGCAGGAGAGTAAATATATTGAAGAATTGGCTGAACTGATATCTGCTAATCTTAGTGATATTGACAATTTCAATGTCAAACCAGATAAATGTGCAATTTTAAAGGAAACAGTAAGACAGATACGTCAAATAAAAGAGCAAGGTAATACAAAGTAAGAAAAACACTCAAGTCTTTTAGAACGAACTTTTTGACTTTGTTTACATTTCCTTTTTCGTTACCTTGTTTAGATGGGAACTACTACTTATTGAGGCTAGTATATGTGGGAATGGATGAATGAGTTGACCAACTCGGCTCTTTAGGAGTCTCTTAACAGAGACTTGAAAGAAGCCCAGTGTTGTCCACCCTGTCAAATGTTCCCTTTTGGGAAGCCATGGACAGTATCTTTAGTAGTGAAAGAGAATTTAGTGTATCTTCTGACCTTCTGGGTGACTCTGAAGTTTGAATTTAAAAATTGTAGCACTATCTCTTACCAGGAAATGCTGTTTACATGTGCACACATGTGTGTCTGTGTCTGTTCTCAGGATGATGTGAAGGCTGATTTAATCTATAATTGATATGCTTGTTATTGGTAATACTGCCTTTTCTCTTTTCAGGAAAAGCTATTTCCAGTGACGATGATGTTCAGAAAGCTGATGTGTCTTCTACAGGACAGGGAGTTATTGATAAAGACTCCTTAGGACCACTTTTACTTCAGGCAAGTATAAAGGTTTTAGACATCCAGTAAGCTGGGTTGCGTTTTGCTTGTTACCAAATGATTTAAAAAAAAAAGATGAAATCTTGGTTAGGAAATAAGAGCAAAAATAAAATGTTTCTTTTTATGAGACAGAACTCAATATTCTCAATATGATGGTAAAATTTTCGTACATTTCCAATATACATTACTCGGGAGGCCTCATTTCTTATAAAAAATATACTAGCAAACTGGAAAAGCACAAAAAGTATATAAAGAAGCAAGAAGGGTAAGATAACTCATAATTTCACTTGTTAGAGGTAACATTTGGAAATATTTGAGCTCAGACTTTTTGTGCCTTTTTGTCATGATTAATCATACGGCATATTATTGTGCTATATTGAGGAACTTTCAAGCTTTAAAAATGCACGTTTTGTAAGTAGTTGCCTTAAAAAGATCCTATCTGTTTAACCTATAGCACTTACAGAATGTTTCTCTTTCTTGAAGCCAGGGACTGAATCTGTTTGTAAGGTTCACTGGTCAACTTTTTGTTTGTTTCAACTGGTTTGTCCCAGCTTATTTGCTATGACTAGTTTTTAGTTTATCACTTTTTTTTTTTACCCAATTGTGCTATAGATGAAGGTTTACAGAGCAGAATAGTTTCTCATTAAACAATTAATACACGTATTGTGTTGTAACAATTGGTTGCCAACCACCCCACGATGTGTCAACACACTATCCTTCCCGACTTTGGGTTCCCTGTTACCATCTGTCCTCCCCCCCCCGCCCCCCCCGCCACCGTCTTGTCCTTTCCCGTGGGCTGCTGTACCCATTTTGCCTCATTTTGTTTTATGGGCCTGTCTAATCTTTGGCTGAAGGATGAACCTCAGGAGTGACTTCAGTACTGAGTTAAAAGGGTGTCTGAGGGCCATACACTTGGGGTTTTTCCAGTCTCTGTCAGACCAGTCAGTCTGATCATTTTTTTTTTTCGGTGAGTTATAATTTTGTTCTACATTTTTCTCCAGCTCTGCCCTGGACCCTCTACTGGGATCCCTGTCAGAGTAGTTGATGGTGGTAGCTGGGCACCATCTAGTTGTGCTGGATTCACTCTGCTGGAGGCTTTGGTGGTTGTGATCCATTAGTCCTTTGGCCTAACTTCTTGTGCCTTTGGTTTTCTTCATTTTCCCTTGCTCCAGATGAGGTGAGACTAGTGGAGTATCTTAGATGGCTGCTTACAAGCTTTTAAGGCCCCAGATGCAACTCACCAAAGTAGGATGTAGAACATTTTCTTTATAATCTCTTATGCCAGTTGAGCTAGATGTCCCCAGAGACCATGGTCCCCAGCCCTCAGCCCAGTAATTTGGTCCCTCAGGGAATTCGGATGTGTCTGTGAAGCTTCCAGGGCCTTGCCTTGGTCAAGTTGTGCTGGCTTCCCCGGTATTGTGTACTGTCTTACCCTTCACCAAAGTTACCACTTAGTTGTTGTTTGTTTAGTAAGTTTACCACTTTTTATATCCTCTTAGTAAATTCTCACTAAGGAGTAGTGTCATTCCTGTAGCTTGAGTTGGCATCCAAGGGAAAAATGAAGACCTAAGGATGATTGTCTTATTTTTAAAAGCTTCTTTGGAGATGTAATTAGTTCTGATTCTATATTGACCTTATTTGTCTTTTAAAAAATTCTTATTTTTTATTTTATAAAACCTGTAGCAGTGCTGTTAATAGTAATAAAAATACTGGCTGATAGTTGTTTGCAATAATTAGTGCTAAACCAAAAAACCAAACCCGTTGCCATCGAGTCAATTCCGACTCATAGCGACCCTATAGGATAGCATAGAACTGCCCCATAGGGTTTCCAAGGAGCACCTGGTGGATTTGAACTGCTGACCTTTTGGTTAGCAGCCATAGCTCTTAACTACTACGTCACCAGGATTTCCAGATGAGTGCTAAGATAGATATTAAAATATGATTCCATTTTAGGCACTGGATGGTTTCCTGTTTGTCGTGAATCGAGACGGAAACATTGTATTTGTGTCAGAAAATGTCACACAATACCTGCAATATAAGCAAGAGGACCTGGTTAATACAAGTGTCTACAATATCTTACATGAAGAAGACAGAAAGGATTTTCTTAAAAACTTGCCGAAATCTACAGGTAGACTCTTAGTGTGTGTTTTCTAAATACGTTGTTGAAAAATTTTCCTTGACCTTATCTTAGAAAATTGAATACATCTTTTTTTGGAAGCCAAGTGATGAAACAATAGGAAGGCAAGTGGTTAATAGCAAAATTTTCAAATATGACCTCGTGAATTCAGGATTTGGTATACGTTTCATGGGGCCAAAGTATGCAGTGAGTTATTGAGATTTCTGTTGAAGTTGAAATTTTTCCAATATTTGTACATTGCTACTCTGAAACGTTAGTGTAGATAGTACTATGGTAAATACGTGTAATGAGAAAATGCAGCTTGATTTTTTTATGATAGTCATGACTGAATTGCCAACTTTAAAGAAACTCTTTTTTTTTTTTTTTTTTTAATTTGTTCCCCAAAGTTAATGGAGTCGCCTGGACAAATGAGACACAGAGACAGAAGAGCCATACGTTTAATTGCCGTATGTTGATGAAAACACCACAGGATATTCTGGAAGACATAAGCACCAGCCCTGAAGTACGCCAGAGATATGAAACAATGCAGTGCTTTGCCCTGTCCCAGCCACGAGCTATGATGGAGGAAGGGGAAGGTAAGAGCAATCCTGTTTGTGATGTTTCTGAAACAAGTGGCAGACAAACTTGTCATTTTATAATTTCCATTGTTGCAACTCTTCTTCCTGAATTCCGTGTCCTTGCTAGCCTATTGAAGGGACATATCCAAAAGGTAAACATAATTCTTATCTGGTTAAATTTTTTATTGTAGATTTGCAATCCTGTATGATCTGTGTGGCACGCCGCATTACTACAGGAGAAAGAGCGTTTCCAGCAAATCCCGAAAGCTTCATTACTAGGCATGATCTTTCAGGTAAGAACTTAGTGTGTGTGTATTCATTTTTAAAATGTGTTGTAAGTGTCACTATTTCTCTTGCCTGCATTGTTACTGAATTTCCTACATGCACTGTAGTGAATGCTTTGTATGTGGTATTCCCTTTTTCTCTTGCATATAACCTGAAGGGAGATTGATTAAAACCCTTGGCACATGAGTTGGGTGTATTCGACACTTAAGATTCCCCAAATAAGCAAATTTAAAAACAAATGTAGAGGCATCTGGCTTTTTTCCAGATAGCATTTTGGATCAGAATTTAGTATGTCTTTTCTGTAACTTCAAACTCACTGCAATGAAAGAATTTTTTAAAAAATAGAGGAAATTTAATGAGAGTTACTTGGCGTAATCCCTGACATCTGTATAAGGTGTGCGTGACCCAAGCCATGGTGTTTCACTTGCCTCATGTGCATGTGAAAGCTGGACGGTGAATAAGACTGAAGAAGAACTGATGCCTTTGAATTGTGATGTTGATGAAGAATATTGAATATATCATGAACTGCCAGAAGAATGAACAAACCTGTCTTGGAAGAAGTATAGCCAGAGTGCTCCTTAGAAGGAAGGATGGTGAGACTTTGTCTCACATACTTTGGACATGTTATCGGGAGGGACCAGAAGGACATCATACTTGGTAAAGTAGATGGTCAGTGAAAAAGAGGGAGACCTTCAGTGAGAGGGATTGACACAGTGCTGCACCAGTGGGCTCAAGCATAACAACAATTATGAGGATGGCGCAGGAGCAGGTAGTGTTTCGTTCTGTTGTATGTAGGGTCACTGTGAGTCAGAACTGACTCAAGGGTACTTAACAACAGCACGTGAGCTTCAATGTTGGTTTGCCATTTTGTAACCATAGGAGTAAATAATTAAAGACAACGGGCAATTTAATAATGCACATTGATGAAATTTAACGGTATAGCAATATTATCTACACTTACCTTCAAGACTGGAAACCCTGGTGGTGTAGTGGTTAAATGCTACAGCTGCTAACCAAAGGGTCAGCAGTTTGAATCCACTGGGCGCTCCTTGGAAACTCTGTGGCGGAGTTCTACTCTGTCCTGTGGGGTCGCTATGAGTCAGAATCGACTTGACGGCACTGGGTATGGGTATGGGGTACCTTCAAGACTGTTGTTGTTATCATCTGAAACCCTATGTGGTGTTGCAGAGGGTTTACTATGTGTGATCCATCTCATGGATAGGAACACATAGGCTTGGCGAGAGAGGGGTTGGGTTATTTATCCAAGATCATGGCTAATAAGAGAATTTGCATCTGGCTTTGCTTGATTTGAAAGCCTGTACCCTTTGAACTCTGTAACACATGATTTCACCCTATAATGCCCTTGTGTATGTGCAGCAGCGGTTTAATAAAATGGAGCAGGTGGAAATAAATACAAAACATAGCTATAGTTGCCATAATATTTTATTGTAAAAAATAGCTATTTTCTCAGTCATTCAACTTTTTGGTACCAGGCTCAGTTACCTGTTTTGATGTTAACAAGATAGCACCTTTAAAAATTATCTCGTTAATATTTTTCTTAATGCAGAGGGAATACATGTTTATTTATGAAAGCTAGAGAACACGTAGCCAAAACAAATGTGTTTTCCTAGTTAACATAATTTGAAACGAAGCACCTTTTTACATACTTATAGTTGGTATCTTGTAGTTACTGTCTGTTATTTTGTAGGAGGTTTGCTGCATTCAACTCATTACTTGTCTTTGCCTTGGGAGAGAGATTTTACAGTCTGTCCCTGATGATGTATTTGTCTGTTTCTTCATTTGCTATACTTTTTCTGAGTGTCCGTTTTGTGTTTTTTATGTAACTCAGGGCTCAGCTTAGTGGAGGCAATGGAGAAGAGATCACCCCTGTTCTGGGTACAATGCATATGTGTTCCTTGTTTCCTGAAACCCATTTGTCCCTCTCTTTATTCATTGTCTTTTCACTAATCAGACCTTTTGTCACTGTTAAAGCCTGAGTTTTAAACAGATCCTTGGACTTGTGGCTCATCTCATATCCCTCAAGTCATTCAACTTTAGTGCCTGTCTCATCCTCGATAGCTTTTCCAGAGCTACCTTTGCTCTGAAGCTTTATGTGTTTTCCCAGACTGTACTTGCTGTTCTTCATCATTTTTACTTTTCTAAGGAACACATCATAGAGAGAATAAATAGACCGGCAAACCATTTCTATATCTTTCTGTCTCGAATCAATTTATTGACCACTTCTTTCAAGTCATTTGCCCACTTGTCTAGGTTTATGATTTTCATCACCTTTTGGAACTGGCAGACCTGTCGGTGCTGAGTGTAAGCAATCATTTGAATCTGATTGTTGCATTTTTTAGTAAAATCCCTATTGCACAGATGAAACAAATAACCATTGATAATCTTGAAATCACCAATGAGTGTCTGTCACTGTCTGCCATTTTTTGACTGTGAAGCATATTTGGTCATGGGTAAGATCCATGCCATAGAAGTTGGTTAGGCAGTTTTTGTCCTGAATATCCCTAGTAATTCCTTTGAATTTTCTAAATGCAGCTTCATTATTCTGCAGATTTGCAAGGCTCACTTCAAAACCATAATTCCTCCCACCCTGAGATGCAGTCTTGGTCTGTTGAGTCCTTGGGACTAGTGGTTTCCTGATTATTACATTGAACACGGCTGGGGCTTTCATAGCATACTGTTCTTCCTCAGAAAATGGGTCAGGCACTTCCTTCTTCCCTTTTTGCAAGGTGCTTGTTCTTGGGAACTGCCATGGTGCTGCTCAGAGAGTGAAAAGGCCTAGCTATTTTCAAAGGACCATCTTCTTCATGAAGCCTTTTTCAATTTCATAGCAACTTTGAGTATGTATATTTGGTCTCTACAGTATATTTAATGCTAAGTAAAAATTGGCAGAAACTTGCAGAATTGTAGAAATGAGAATTTGGTTAGTCCTTCCAGTTTAGACTTTAAGTGTACATAAATGCAGTCACCTCAGATGGAAAGAATTATCCCTACTAGCTGTTGAGGCAGGGTTTTTCTTTTGCTTCATGGTTGCAGGGACAGAATTGTATTCAGATTAACAATTTTACTGGAAAGTGTTACCTTTTTTTTTCTTTTTAAATGAAAATGAATCCTTATATTATCTGGACAAGTTAAAAGTTATACTCTATGCATTCATAAAGGAGTTTAAGATACACTTTTATAGTCATTCAGCAGAATGTTTACATATAAGAGTGCCCTGCAGGATGATGGCCTTAGAGAGAAAGGCTCTGGATATTCCAAAAACTAGGTCAGGGGAGGTAGAACAGTGATAGAGTATCTTATTCTTCAGTGATAAGCCACACAGTAGACAACCAGCAAATACTGGGTTTGATTTAAATCTTTAATTTTCTGGTTAATAGGCAAAGTTGTCAATATAGATACAAATTCTCTGAGATCATCCATGAGGCCTGGCTTTGAAGATATAATCCGAAGATGTATTCAGAGATTTTTTAGTCTTAATGATGGACAGTCATGGTCCCAGAAACGTCATTATCAAGAAGGTAATACATTTTGGAATTGACTCTTGATCTCACTTGTCGTTTTGTTTGGTATTCTATGAAGCTCTAAGTATTCACATGGTAGTAGTTGTCATGGGTGGGTGTGACGGGGGGATGGGGAGAAGTGGGATAGAAAAATGATTCTTGAGTGTTAATATTTTAGCCTTTATCTTAATTTTGGTACAGATTCAGTGTTAACACTGGATTTTGAAGATGTTGTGCTTGAAGAATGTTTTCTTCTTTTGTACATGCATTTATTTTGCTGACTGTCATTACTGCTACTGAGATGTTTTTCCCAATAGCTTACATTCATGGCCATGCAGAAACCCCAGTATATCGATTCTCCTTGGCTGATGGAACTATAGTAACTGCACAAACTAAGAGCAAACTCTTCCGAAACCCTGTAACAAATGATCGTCATGGCTTTGTCTCAACCCACTTTCTTCAAAGGTAATGTGTCTTCTGATATTAAATGCAGGTGTTCTCAAGATGCTTTATTATTAACATAAAAAAGGAGAACATTTTATGAGAGAAAAAGCATGGAGATATTGGATTTGCTGAAGTGAATTTAGATTCCTGGATTACGATTTGTTTTTTAAGGTTATATTTTTCTATGGAAATGAGTATTTGTTCATTAAATAACTACTTCTTGAGAAAGCTGGGGGATGGGAAGGCTAGTGAGTGAAAGAGCATGTAAAATCTGCCCACCTCTGTTACCTTTCATTTCTAATAATATATTACGTTGCTTTTAAGGACTGAATTAAAAATTTGAATCTTGCCTTCAAGAATAAACGTTACTTTTGGTATTGCTAATGGTACATGAGCACCACATGAAGGCGGACAGTCAGCATTAATTCTATTGAGTGATTTGTAGGCACCTCTAGTTGCCACTCCTAGCTATATGGCAACTCTGGTTAAGCACTGCTAGGAGCCCTGGTGGTGCAGTGTTAAGTGCTCGGCTGGTGAGAGGTTGGGGGCTTGAACCTACCCAGCTCTGCAGGAGGAAGACATCTGATGATCTGTTTCCGTAAAGCCTAATAATAACAACAAGGAGTCCATATAACATAGCTGTTGGCCCTTCTCAGTGCTGTAGTGCTGTCACTCATTTAGATTCTGCAGCTTGTAAAAAATACGTAATTAGATTAATAGTAGATTAATATCTACACTGGAATTATCACTGGGTATTAGAATTTTTTTTTTTTTTTATTAGAATGGTACAGAAGAAGGTAAGTTCCTGTGCACTTATCTCATCCCTTACTTATCTGATTCAGAGCTTTGACACATGCTTATAATTTTTTTTTAGTAAAAGTTTGATGTTATGTTTCTTTGCAGAGAACAGAATGGGTATAGACCAAACCCAAATCCTCTTGGACAAGGCATTAGACCTCCTGTAGCTGGGTGCAACAATTCAGTAGGTGGCATGAGCATGTCACCAAACCAAGGCTTACAGATGCTGAGCAGCAGGACCTATGGCTTGGCAGACCCTACTGCCACAGGGCAGATGAGTGGAGCTAGATATGGGGGCTCCAGTAACATTGCTTCACTGAACCCTGGGCCGGGCATGCAGTCACCATCTTCCTACCAGAACAACAACTATGGTCTCAACATGAATAGTCCCCCGCACGGGAGTCCTGGCCTTGGCTCCAACCAGCAAAATATCATGATTTCTCCTCGTAATCGTGGGAGTCCAAAGATGGCCTCACACCAGTTTTCTCCTGTTCCAGGTATTTACGGTGGCATTTCCTTTTCTTTTTCAGTAAATTCTTCTTTTCTCTCCATACCACTATAATTCTTGTAAAGCAAAATCATTTTGTAATAGAAAATTTTGGAGAATTAAGTGGTGTTTTGTTACAGTGTGTGATAGTCTAACTTTCTTTCCTAACTCTTCTCCAAATGCAGGTGTGCACTCGCCCATGGGATCTTCTGGCAATACTGGGAGCCACAGCTTTTCCAGCAGCTCTCTCAGTGCCCTGCAGGCTATCAGTGAGGGTGTTGGGACTTCTCTTCTGTCTACTCTGTCTTCCCCAGGCCCCAAATTGGATAACTCTCCCAATATGAATATAACCCAGCCAAGTAAAGTGAACAGCCAGGATTCCAAGAGTCCTCTAGGCTTATATTGTGACCAGAATCCAGTGGAGAGTTCAATGTGTCAGTCAAATAGCAGGGATCACCTCAATGACAAAGAAAGTAAAGAGAACAATGTAGAAGGGTCAGAGAATCAGAGGGGTCCTCTGGAAAGCAAAGGTCATAAAAAATTGCTGCAGTTACTTACCTATTCTTCAGATGACCGAGGTCATTCCTCCTTGACCAACTCTCCCCTGGATTCGAGTTGTAAAGACTCATCCCTTAGTGTCACCAGCCCCTCTGGAGTCTCCTCTTCTACTTCTGGAGGCGTGTCCTCCACGTCCAATATGCATGGGTCACTGTTGCAAAAGAAACACAGAATTTTGCACAAGTTGCTGCAGAATGGGAATTCGCCAGCTGAAGTAGCCAAGATAACAGCAGAAGCCACCGGGAGAGACACCAGTAGTACAGCTCCTTGTGGAGAAGGAAATGTCAAGCAGGAGCAGCTAAGTCCTAAGAAGAAGGAAAATAATGCACTTCTTAGATACCTGCTAGATAGGGATGATCCTAGTGACACCCTCTCTAAAGAGCTACAGCCCAAAGTGGAAGGCATTGATAGTAAAATGAGTCAGTGTGGCAGCTCCACCATTCCTAGTTCGAGTCAAGAAAAAGACTCTAAAATCAAGACAGAAACAAATGAAGAGGTAATTTGCCTGTACATTCCAGCATAGTCAGCGTGTTTCATCACTGCATTTAGGTGTCAGATAATGTGTTATACACAAATTGCTCTATTTTAGGAAGTTAACTTTGAGTTATTGTTTCTTTGTATTTCCTGTGGACATCAGCAATTTAGAAATATCAGATGTCTATGTTTTAAAATGGGGCTCTGTTGAGTAGCAAATTTGGAAAAGTTGAGGTATTGTTGGAATGAGCAGAATGGTTCATTAAGGGTACGGTAGAAGTACAAAGGAGGAAAAATTTTTTTTTTAAGCAACAACAATTTTGATTTTTACCTAAGAATCAAATTTTACGTACATGATCGCGTTCTGTGTAAACATTTCCCAAAGTCTGCTTGAGGGATGCTATTCCAGGAAATTTTAATATGCCCCTGAGCAAGTTAAAGGCTCAGAGGAGCTGGACAGTTAAGATGCCTGTGTAACTTCCTTTAAGCCACTGTTTACCCAATTTATTGACTAAAAGCCATTTTGGGGCACACCTGTGAATACCCTATTGAATATCAACTTGTTGCTTTATTATTAATACCTTTTCCAGAAGGTATGTGTAGATGCAGACATCTCTGTCAGCTAGTGATCACTTCAGTGCTGGTGACTAATGTTAGTTGGAAAACACCCCACAGCTAACATCTAGTATAAAAGAAAATGTGTGATTTATCTCAGTGGTTTAAATTGTTGTCACTTTGAGGAGGAAGAATAGGGATAGAGGCTTTAAGTTAGCCACTATCATTTTAGGTATATAACTGTATTTTACTTGTTCCCATTTTACGTATTTTGATGAGTATGTTTATACCTGTATATCTAGTAATATAAAAAAACACAGATTAACTAAAAAATTATTTTCAGGGACCTGGAGACTTGGATCATCTAGATGCTATTCTTGGTGATCTGACGAGTTCTGACTTTTACAATAATTCCATATCCACGAATGGTGGTAGTAATCTGGGAACCAAGCAGCAGATGTTTCAAGGAACTAATTCTCTCGGTAAGGAAAGAAGTAGGTGTTATTTTTGTTGGCTTTTGGATGTTTCTATATACTTATATGCATTCCTGCGCTAAGACCAGGATCCAACTCGCATATATAACTTAAAAACACATGCTGAATCTCAGTTTCCTATACTATTTACAGCATATGTATTTTTAAAAACTTTCTGGAATTTTCCTGTTCCTTCGTTTCCTGTTTTTCTCACAAAGATGATGCCAGTACCCATGGCAGTTATAGGAAAGTATTTGTATTTGGTTATTCCAGATGTGTAGAAGGTGCTAGAGTGTCTGTTTTTCTTAGCCACAGAGAGATGGATGAAAACAAAATAACACCACCAGAACTATAGATCAAAACCTGTCCTTTGACATTTATGGGATCCTGTCATTTAATGGAGTTTTCCTCTTTGGTGTTTGCTACTCCTTACCGAACCTCTTTCTTATTGCTATGTGTTTATTCATTGATTCATTTAACATGGGTATGTTGTGTGTAAGCAATTGAAAAGATAATTCGCAGTTAATCCAGAATGATGGCTATTTGTTTTCAGTGTCAGTATTTCCTAAAGTGAAATGCACAGTCAAATCAAATTGATTGAACGTGGAAAAAACAGCATTTAGGAGGAAATTCTGTATTTCATTCCTTGTTGCAGAGAAGTCACTTACTAAGTATACTTGTGGAGGAACCTGCAGGAGTTTAAAACATGAGTGTATTTTTCAATATTGAGTGAAGCAGAATTTGAATGACCATATCAGGCTATAGAACACTGTCCAGTACTTCAGCCAGCACTGAGATTCTTGTCTCTACTTTATTTGGAATACGAAGCATTTTTTTTTTTGACTAAGTGTTTGTTTTGTAAAGGAAGACAGTGTTCGTTTTTGTAAGGAAGGCATTCTTGGTGGGTAGCGGTGGTATTTATGGCTTGTACTTCATTATTTGTGTATTGAGTCATGAGGGATATTTATGTATTGTACTTGTATGTTTTCAGCAGGTTTGAGAAGTCCACAGTCTGTGCAGCCCATTCGTCCTCCTTATAATCGAGCAGTGTCTCTAAATAGCCCGGTGCCTGTCGGCTCAAGCCCTCCAGTGAAGAATATCAGTGCTTTCCCCATGTTACCAAAGCAACCCGTGTCGGGTGGGAATCCAAGAATGATGGATAGTCAAGAAAATTATGGCTCAAATATGGGTATGCTATTTCTTAGTAGTAGTAATGATTACAGATTTCTTTTGGGAAAAACAAATATAAAATACTTAAAGTCCTTTAAATAACTAGGATTAAGTAATAGGTTTTTGAATAATATTAGCATGTTTCTTTCATGAGTATCCTTCATTTTATCTTAGTTATTTTAACCCTGAAGGAGGCTAGTCTAAGACATTTTCTAACCTGTAGTGAATAGATGGGAATAGTGACCTATCAAAAACACGTTCATAGTTGGATAGCCCCATTCATAGGCACACAGAGCACTTTTTTTTTGTCCAGGCTGATGTGTATAGTGGCTGTACCTTTATGATACATGAAGGTTTCCACTACAATATGAAGAGACCTAATAATTTTTACCTGTTCTAGCTGGACCAAACCGGAATGTGACTGTGACTCAAACTGCTTCCTCAGGAGACTGGGGCTTACCAAACTCAAAGGCTAGCAGAATGGAGCCTATGAGTTCAAACTCCGTGGGGAGACCAGGAGCAGATTTTAACGCTACTTTGCCCAGACCTGTGGTGGCTGGCTCCATGCCCACCCTGCCTGTTCGGTCCAGTGGTGCACCAGGCATGAGACCAGGGTTGCAGCAACAGCAGCAACAGCAGCAGCAGCAACAGCAACAGCAGATGCTTCAAATGAGTAAGCTTCCCCTTTAAAAAAAGAATACTAGATGTTTTAGGGTAATTGTTACACCATTGACATACTTGAAAATTTATACTTTCTTTTTTGCTTCCTTAGGGTCTGGTGAGATTCCCATGGGAATGGGGGTCAATCCTTATAGCCAAGCAGCACCATCTAACCAACCAGGTTCCTGGCCAGATGGCATGTTATCTGTGGAACAAGGCCCTCATGGGACTCAAAATAGGTGGGGCTTTGTTTTGTGACTCTTTGGAAAATGTTAACATCAGATTACCTAGAAGAGGGTCAGAGCACAGGAACAAACCTCATTTTGTGGTGATAGTGTGTGAACAAATGAGGCAAACGCAGCAAGTGGGAGCATTCATGGGGGAGGGAGGAAACAGAACTATATTGTTTAGCCACGGGATCATTCAGTGGTCCAACCTCTGAGAGCCTCTCTGTGAGATGATTGTCTCTCCTGATGATAATTTCACGAAGAGGGGTATAAATTAGCATCAGTTTTAGAGGATTAAGAACACGTTCCTACTAAACCAAAAGCAAAGAAGTTTCCTGGATAAACTGAATGCTTCAAAGGCCAGCGTAGCAGGGGCAGGGGTCCGGGGACCATGGTTTCAGGGGACATCTAAGTCAATTGGCATAATGAAATCTATTAACAAAACATTCTGCATCCCACTTTGAAGAGTGGTGTCTGGGGTCTTAAACGCTAGCAAGCGGCCATCTAAGATGCATCAATTTGTCTCAACCCACCTGGATCAAAGGAGAACGAAGAACACCAAGGACACAAGGTGATTACGAGCCCAAGAGACAGAAGGGGCCCCATGAACCAGCGACTACATCACCCTGAGACCAGAAGAATTAGATGGTGCCCGGCTACAACTGATGACTGCCCTGACAGGGAACACAACAGAGAACCCCTGAGGGAGCTGGAGAACAGTGGGATGCAGACCCCAAATTCTCGTAAGACCAGACTTAATGGTCTGACGGAGACTGGAAGGACCCCAGTGGTCATGGCTCCCAGACCTTCTGTTGGCCCAGGACAGGAACCATTCCCGAAGCCAACTCTTCAGACATGGATTGGACTGGACAATGGATTGGAAAGGGATGCTGGTGAGGAGTGAGCTCTTTGGATCAGGTGGACACTTGAGACTATGTTGGCATCTCCTGCCTGGAGGGGAGATGAGAGGGTGGAGGGGGTTAAAAGCTGGCAAAAAGGACACGAAAAGAGAGTGGAGGGAGAGAGCAGGCTGTCTCATTAGGGGGAGAGTAATTGGGAGTGTGTAGCAAAGTGTATATGGGTTTTTGTGTGAGAGACTGACATGATTTGTAAACTTTCACTTAAAGCACAATAAAAATTATTAAAAAAACAACAAAAAACACAAAAACACATTCTTAGTGGTTTTACAAATGATGTTCAGAGGGCAAGCCTCGATTTTCTGGAAAATGTTTTGTAGAATTGGATAATTTCTTTCTAAAATTATTTAAAACTTTTCGGGGATTGTGGGCTAAGTCTGTATTTCATTTTTATTTCTCTTGGTTGGTAACTTATTTGCATGAAAGAAACCACCTGTTATTGTTACAGTGAGTCATAATTTAACCCACCTTCTTCAATAAATTAAGCAGAGAAAAAATCTGTTGACTAGGCAGTGATGTAACTACATGAGTCTTTTAAGGTGAGTGGTTCTCTACCCAGTTGAGTAATATCCAGTTCATAGAACTTTTCTGAAGCAGAATGCGTTTCTAGCTCCGTGCCCTTTGTGTGTGGAGGAAGAACTGTGGCGCCTTGGTGTAAGTGTAAGGAGTTTGTGAGTGTTACACTTAAGGACACGTGAGCTCTGTGAGCCAGCCAAGTATAGCAAAAAGTTATTTGGGCAGGTTCCCTGACATAGTTCATTGATAGTTCAACATTTCTCTGTTTTCTTCTACCTGTTTGTTGATTTCCCTAACTTTCAGATAATATAACTACTGTATTGCAGCACTTCTGACAGGGTCTTGAAAGTACAGCTTTCTCCCAGTGGCCCCCTCCCTCCCAAGTTCTGCTGTCGCCCAAATATCCAGGATCTGGAAAAGACATTCTGGTGGTGGAATTGGCTCTTAGATATCTAGACATGGTGGTTGAAGATGGACTGGTGAAGTTTTAGAATCGTGGACCTTAAATTCCTGTCTTTTTTACTTCCTCTTCACTGCTGCCCAATTGTTTAATTATTTATACTTGAAGTATTTATTACTGTACATTAAAAGTATTGGTTACAATTACTGTGTTTTTTTTTAAAGGGAGAAAGTACTATTGAAATTGATTGTAAATCTCTTTTTAGGCCACTTCTTAGGAATTCTCTGGATGATCTCCTTGGGCCACCATCTAACCTAGAAGGCCAGAGTGATGAAAGAGCATTGCTGGACCAGCTGCACACACTCCTAAGCAACACAGATGCTACAGGCCTGGAAGAAATTGACAGAGCTTTGGGCATCCCTGAACTTGTAAATCAAGTAGGTGGCATTACTGTGGATGTAGGGGAGAGAGAGTATGTCTATATGCATGCAAACATGTGTATGAGCCCATGCACAAGAATGCCTGTATATGTATCTTTCTCATTATTACTGTGTCACATCACTGTATATTTTTTATATATTATATATATGTGATTTTAGTGGTCAAGTATCATTTATTATATTGGACACATAATTTAACCAATCCTCTACTCATGAAAGGAGCCCCGCTGGTGCGGTGGTTAAGCGCTCGGCTGTGAACTGAAAGGTCAGTTTGAACCTACCAGCCGTTCTGTAGGAGAAAGATATGGCAGTTGGCTTCTGTAAAGATTACAGCCTTGGAAACCTTACAGGGGCAGTTCTTTTCTGTCCTATAGGGTCACCCTGAGTTGACTCGACTTGATGGTACACAACAACAACTACTGATGAAAATTTTAATTGTTCTAAATAATAAGTGTCATAAATAGTTCTGTGAATTACGTATTGTTCATACTCTGTTTCCTTAGCTACAATTCAAGAGAAGGTGTTATTGGTGCACATTTTAAAGGTTTTATGACATATTTTCATGTTGTTTTCCTAAAAGATTGTACTAGCTTCTTTCCTACCAACAGAGTATGATAGTACTAGTTTTTCATAACTTTTTACCCAGCGCTGTGCTGGAGAGACTCAGCTAAATATGAAAGAACACATCCCTAAACCCACTGGCACTGAGTCGATTCTGACTCACAGACACCCTATATGACAGGGTAGAACTACCCTATATGACAGGGTGGAACTGCACTATAGGGTTTCCAAGGCTGTAATCTTTACAGAAGGAGACTCCCACATCTTCTCTCGCGGAGCTGCTGGTGGGTTCAATCTGCCAATTTTTCAGCTAGTAGCCAAGTGCTTAACCGCTGCACCACCAGGTGCAAAGAACGTACACAGAGGTGCAAGTAGATGAAAGAACGAGTGAATGAGAAGTGAATAAACAAATACTGAGCATGATTATTCTTTTACATCTTTGCTAATCTGATAGGCAAAGAAAAAAGTTGTTTTAAATTATGTGTTTCTTTGATTTGCAAGAGTGAATACCTTTGTATTTATTGGCCATTTGTATGTCTATTTTGTAGTTTCCTGATAGAGCGTTATTTTCTTGATTTGCAAGACTACTTTAAGTGTGTTTCACCATTGATTTATTTGTTGATTCCTTCATTCAGCAAATATCTCTGTCTTCTGTATGCTAGTCAGTCTTTTCAGAGGCAGAGGAACAACAATGAGCAAGTTAATTCCTGCTCCCAAAGGCCACATCCCATTGGGTGAGGCAGACATCAGGAAGGAAACCATATATGTAGAAAGAGAAGTGGTACAGTAGAGGTTTTGAAGGAAAAGCCTGTAGTGCTAAGAGATGTCAGCCAAGGGAGTGGGGGTTGTCAAACATTTTCTCTAAAAAAAAACGATGTCTGAGCTGTGATTTGAAGAATGTCTATTATCTTATTGAATGTGTTGCAAATAATTTTCCTGGTTTTCTTTTTGGTGGGGTCTTGTTTTTAGTTTAAAAATTTTTGGGGTTTTCAAATCCAGGATGATGAGATAAAGAATAACTGGGAATTTACTTGAGTGGCCAGGGAAGTTCTTTTTGGGGAAATGACATGTAAGCTGAAGCCTGAAGGATGAGAAGGAGCCAGATGTGCAAAGAGGTAGGGAAAGAATATTCCTTAAGAGGCACAACAGACTCAGAGGTCCTTGAAGGTCTTCAGGCAGGAAAGAGCTAAGAGGTACTAGAAAGTAACTGAAAGCTTGTGAGAGCAGAGGGGGAGTGGAGTAAAACGAGGTGGGGGAGGCAAATGGAGGCCATATTCTACAAAGTCATCTTAAGGAGTTTGGGATTTTTCTATTATATTGGGAAGACATTGAATTTAAGCAGGGTAGTGATGAGACTTGCTTTACTTTTTTGTTTTAACTTTTGTTTTTAGCAAAGTAATCCATGTATGTAACTTAAAAATCAAGTGGCAGAGGAATAGTTTTTATCGAAGAACCACTGTCACTTGCCCTTGCTTCCAAAAAAAAACCAGGTCAAACGCGTTGCCGTGGAGTTGATTCCCACTCATAGCAACCCTAAAGGACAGAGTAGAGCTACACTGTAGGGTTTCCAAGGAGCAGCTGGTAGGTTTGAACTGTCAGCCTTTTGGTTAGCAGCCAAGCTCTTAACCACTGTGCCACCAGGGCTCCTGCCCTTGCTTAAAGGTAGTGAAATTCAACTCTTTGAATGTTTGTTTTGGTAATGTTTGTAAGAGATATGCTTATAATGCTATTTTTTTTAATCAACCTTACTCTGTATCTATTGACTTCTGCATATGATTGTTGACTAAGGGTCTGTAGTCACTTATCTGAGACCGTTGGGATCAGATGTGTTTAGAAATTCAGAGATTTTTGGATTTTAGGAAGGTAAAATGGTACATGTATACCATACATGACATGACACCTCTGGTAGATTTTGAGCAGCAATAGTATAGTTTGGGGCAGTAGGCTCTGATCAAACAAGCTATTATTTCTATAGCAAAATACATAGTTACAGTAAGTGAATATACGTAGAGATTATATATTACCTCTTACAAGTTCATGTCAGGTTTTGCCATTAAATGAGTTTGGTGTGAATGAATAAATTTTTCTAAAGCTATTTTGGATTTTAGAATTTCAGATAAGAAATGTGAATCTGTATTTATCTCCCTCCCTCCCTGCCCCTCAGAACACACACCCATGCCTGCTACATACATATGGGCATGTGCTTTCTCTGTACCCACAGTGTGATTCTGTCTTTGTTGTTGTCATTAGTCAGTGTCTACATTATTTTGGATCATCACTGAGCCAAGTATAGCTTGTATTTGGTTTTTTTTTTTATTACTTTTTTTTTTAATTTTATTAATCTTCAAGTGAACATTTACAATTCCAATCAGTCTGTCACATGTAAGTTTATATGCATCTTACTCCCTTCTCCCACTTGCTCTCCCCCTATTGAGTCAGCCCTTTCAGTCTCTCATTTCGTGCCAATTTTGCCGTCTTCCCTCTCTCTGTATCTTCCCATCCCCCCTCCAGTCAAGAGTTGCCAACACACTCTCCAGTGTCCACCTGATGTAATTAGCTCACTCTTCATCAGCATCTCTCCCCCCCGCTGACCAGTCCCTTTCATGTCTGATGAGTTGTCTTCGGGGATGGTTCCTGTCCTGTGCCAACAGACGATCTGGGGAGCATTGCCGCCGGGATTCCTCTAGTCGCAGTCAGACCATTAAGTATGGTCTTTTTATGAGAATTTGGGGTCTGTATCCCACTGATCTCCTGCTCCCTCAGGAGTTCTCTGTTGTGCTCCCTGACAGGGCAGTCATCGATTGTGGCCGGGCACCAACTAGTTCTTCTGGTCTCAGGATGATGTAGGTCTCTGGTTCATGTGGCCCTTTCTGTCTCTTGGGTTCTTAGTTGTTGTGTGACCTTGGTGTTCTTCATTTTCCTTTGCTCCAGGTGGGTTGAGACCAATTGATGTATCTTAGATGGCCGCTTGTTAGCATTTAAGACCCCAGATGCCACATTTCAAAGTGGGATGCAGAATGTTTTCATAATAGAATCATTTTGCCAATTGACTTAGAAGTCCCCTCAAACCATGTTCCCCAGACCCCAGCCCCTGGTCCGCCGACCTTTGAAGCATTCATTTTATCCCGGAAACCTCTTTGCTTTTAGTCCAGTCCAATTGGGCTGACCTTCCTTGTATTGAGTGTTGTCTTTCCCTTCACCCAAAGCAGTTCTTATCTACTGATTGATCAATAAAAAACCCTCTGCCTCCCTCCCTCCCTCCCCCCCTCGTAACCACAAAAGTATGTGTTCTTCTCAGTTTTTTCTATTTCTCAAGATCTTATAATAGTGGTCTTATACAATATTTGTCCTTTTGCCTCTGACTAATTTCGCTCAGCATAATGCCTTCCAGATTCCTCCATGTTATGAAATGTTTCAGAGATTCGTCACTGTTCTTTATCGATGTGTAGTATTCCATTGTGTGAATATACCACAATTTATTTACCCATTCGTCTGTTGACGGACACCTTGGTTGCTTCCAGCTTTTTGCTGTTGTAAACAGAGCTGCAATAAACATGGGTGTGCATATATCTGTTTGTGTGAAGGCTCTTGTATCTCTAGGGTATATTCCAAGGAGTGGGATTTCTGGGTTGTATGGTAGTTCTATTTCTAACTGTTTAAGATAACGCCAGATGGATTTCCAAAGTGGTTGTACCATTTTACATTCCCACCAGCAGTGTATGAGAGTTCCAATCTCTCCGCAGCCTCTGCAACATTTTTTATTTTGTGTTTTTTTGGATTAATGCCAGTCTAGTTGGTGTGAGATGGAATCTCATCGTAGTTTTAATTTTCATTTCTCTAATGGCTAATGATCGGGAGCATTTTCTCATGTATCTGTTGGCTGCCTGAATATCTTCTTTAGTGAAATGTGTGTTCATATCCTTTGCCCACTTCTTGGTTGGGTTGTTTGTCTTTTTGTGGTTGAGTTTTGACAGAATCATGTAGATTTTAGAGATCAGGTGCTGGTCTGAGATGTCATAGCTGAATATTCTTTCTCAGTCTGTAGGTGGTCTTTTTACTCTTTTGGTGAAGTCTTTAGATAAGCATAGGTGTTTGATTTTTAGGAGCTCCCAGTTATCTGGTTTCTCTTCATCATTTTTGGTAATGTTTTGTATTCTGTTTATGCCCTGTATTAGGGCTCCTAGGGTTGTCCCTATTTTTTCTTCCATGATCTTTATCGTTTTAGTCTTTATGTTTAGGTCTTTGATCCACTTGGAGTTAGTTTGTATTTGGTTTTTGAATTAATAATTGCTTTCTCTTTTTATTTGCTTAGTTTTTTATGTGTTTATGGTTCGTCCTTCCGAGATACTTCAACAGAACTATAAAATTCCTCTTAAGCTTTTCCTCACATGTTCTGACACATTACATAGTCCATTAATTCCCTCCCTCCTAGCTCCCTGTTCCCTGGTGTACGTTGACCCTTATGAGGCAGGCCTCTTCTCTCTCCTATGTTGGATCCCAGTTTTCTGAATCACAAGTCATTTTCTCTCTTGATTTCCTCCTTTGTTGTGCTGAAGCTCAACCTCTATAGCTTTCCAGGCCCTACTGTGTGACATACAATGTTTTGGGTTCTTGTGTGTCTGGAAATATCTTTATTTTACTCTTCTGCGTGTATGGCTACGTTGTAGGTTCCTCCTAGAATTTTGAAAGAATTGTTGCATAGTTTCCTAGCATTGGGATCCAGCAATGGCAGTGTGGGCACTGAGTCTTACTCCGTTCTGGTTCTGTTCTTTTGCATATGACCCATTTATTCTCTTTGAATTGTTTAGGAATTTTTCCCCGTTGAAATTTTATGATGCTGTATTTTAGTGTGGGTCTTGTTTCATTCACTCTGCAGTGAAAAACTTTGTGTTTTCCACATGTTCAGTTTGTGAGATGCCTGAGACATCCAAATTAAGATGTTAATATTCATTTGCATAGGCAGAATTTGCATTCAGAGAAAAGTTTGGGCTAGAGATAAAAATGTGGTAGATGTCACCATTGGCTGAGAGCAAGCACTTGAGTAGAAAGTGTAGCTAGAGAAAAGAAGATGGCCCTGGACTGAGCACTGATGAAGTATAGGCCAGAGCGGTGGGGAAAAATGAGAGTCTGTTGCCACAGAGCACAGTACGGTGAGATGTGTGTCGTAAGGTAAGAGTTGTCAGGGGTGTTACTGCAGGCTTAGCATTTCATCCTGGTGAATAAGAAGATACAGGTGAATGCAGCACTTGACAGGTCCCCATGTCTTACATAGCAAGGCAGCCTCCTACTCCTCCTACGGAATGTTGACTTTTACTTTTTCTGTCATCTGCGGGATATTATTTTGTAAATATCCATAGTTTCTTAGGGTTGCAGTGACAAAATGCCCCAAAGTGACTGACTTTAAAGAACAGAAATTTATTGTCTCAGTTCTGGAGGCTAGAAGTCCAAGTCAGGTTATCTTCCATTTTGATTCCTTCTGAGGGTTCTGAGAGGGAAACTTCTATGCCTTTCTCCTAGTTTCTGGTGGCTGCCAGCAATCCTTGGCATTTTCTTTGCTCTGCTTATAGATGTATCTGCTTCCCTTGTCACATAGCATCTGCCTTCCCGCCGTGTGTGTCTCTGTCTCCATGTTTGCTGTCCCCCTTCTGTAAGACGTCACTCAGAAGGGGATAGGACCTGCCTTACTCTAGCGTGACCTTGTCAACTTAACTAATAATATCTTCAAAGAAAGACCCAAACGATGGCAGATTTACTGTTATTGGATTAGGACTTAACCCTTTTGGGGGCACAATTCCATCCATAGCATATCCTTAGCCTGTAGAGAAGTGATGGCTCACACATAACAGGCACTTAATAAATACTTGTTCATTGAATGGGTCTCTCTTGCTGCATACAAATAGTGCTGGATGACCATCATCAGGCTTTAATCAACTGGTGAGTATACTCCAGAGAAGTGAACTTTTGTTGATTTTCTTCTATCAGAATCACTTCTCAATAATTTCAAGAACATTCTTATACAAATTACATGAGAATTCATTGACCACAGTGATTTTAATTAAGCCTTTATTTTATAATTGGTGTGGAAGGTCTGTGTTGGTACAGAACTCTGGTCTGGAACAAATGGTGTTTTTCCAAGGACTTATTGCATTTTAGGTATTTGGCTCAGGCTATATTTGAGTGCTACTTTGAGGAGGCAGCTCTTCCCCAGTCATCTTTTGAGTGCCTTCCAACAGGTGGGGGTGGGGGTGGGGGGGTGCTCATCATACCTTCTTTCACCAACATAAACGGTGACCATACACATGGACCTCACCAGATGAAACACACAGAAATCAAATTGACTACATCGACTGTGGAACAGACCATCAATTGCTTATATGCAAGTTCAAGCTGAAACTGGAAAAAATCAGAGCAAGTCCACGAGAGCCAATATATGACCTTAAGTAGATCCCACCTAAATTTAGAGACCATCTGAAGAATAGATTTGATGCATTGAATACTGGTTACCGAAGACCAGACAAGTTGTGGAATGACATAAAGGACATCATCCATGAAGAAAGCAAGAGGTCACTGAAAAGACAGGAAAGAAAGAAAAGACCAAGATGTATGTCAGAGGAGACTCTGAAACTTGCTATTGAGTGTCGAGCAGCTAAAGCAAAAGGAAGAATTGATGAAGTAAAAGAACTGAACAGAAGATTTCAAACGGCCTCTCGAGAAGACAAAGTATTATAATGACATGCGCAGAGAGCTGGAAGTGGAAAACCAAAAGGGAGGAACACATTCGGCATTTCTCAAGCTGAAAGAACTGAAGAAAAAATTCAAGCCTCGAGTTGCAATAGTGAAGGATTTCATGGGGAGAATATTAAACAACACAGGAAGCATCAAAAGAAGATGGAAGGAATACACAGAGTCATTATACCAAAAAGAATTAGTCAATATTCAACCATTTCAAGAGGTGGCATATGATCAGGAACTGATGGTACTGAAGGAAGAAGTCCAAGCTGCTCTGAAGGCATTGGCGAAAAACAAGGCTCCAGGAATTGAAGGAATATCAATTGAGATGTTTCAGCAAACGGATGCAATGGTGGAGGTGCTCACTCGTCTATGCCAAGAAATATGGAAGACAGGTTCCTGGCCAGCTGACTGGAAGAGATCCATATTTATGCCTATTCTCAAGAAAGGTGATCCAATCGAATGTGGAAATTATAGAACAATATCAATATCACATGGAAACAAAATTTTGCTGAAGATCATTCAAAAACGGCTGCAGCAGTATATCGACAGGGAACTACCAGAAATTCAGGCCAGTTTCAGAAGAGGACATGGAACCAGGGATATCACTGCTGATGTTAGATGGACCCTGGCTGAAAGCAGAGAATACCAGAAGGGTGTTTACCTGTGTTTTATTGACTATGCAAAGGCATTTGACTGTGTGGATCATAATAAACTATGGATAACATTGCGAAGAATGGGAGCTCCAGAACACTTAATTATGGTCATGAGGAACCTTTACATAGATCAAGAGGCAGTTGTTCAGACAGAATAAGGGGATACTGATTGGTTTAAAGTCAGGAAAGGTGTGCGTCAGGGTTGTATTCTTTCACCATACTTATTTAACCTGTATGCTGAACAAATACTATGAGAAGCTGGACTATATGAAGAAGAACGGGGCATCAGGATTGGAGGAAGACTCATTAACAACCTGCATTTATGCAGATTGACACAACCTTGCTTGCAGAAAGTGAAGAGGACTTGAAGCACTTACTAATGAAGATCAAAGACCACAGCCCTCAGTATGGTTTGCACCTCAACATAAAGAAAGCAAAAATCCTCACAACTGGACCAGTGAGCAACATCATGGTAAATGGAGAAAAGATTGAAGTTGTCAAGGATTTCATTTTGCTTGGATCCACAGTCAACACCCATGGAAGCAGCAGTTGAGAAGTCAAATGACGCACTGCATTGGGCAAATTTGCTGCAAAGGACCCCTTTAAAGTGTCGAAAAGCAAATATGTAACCTTGAAGACTAAAGTGTCCCTGACCCAAGCCATGGTATTTTCAATCGCATCATAGGCATGTGAAAGCTGGACAATGAATAAGGAAGACCGAAGAAGAGTTCATGGCCTTTGAATTGTGGTGTTAGCGAAGAATATTGAATATACCATGGACTGCCAAAAGAACAAACAAATCTGTCTGGGAAGAAGTGCGGTCAGAATGCTCCTTAGAGGCAAGGATGGCGAGACTGTGTCTTACTTACTTTGGACAAGTTATCAGGAGGGATCAGTCCCTGGAGAGGAACATCATGCTTGGCAGAGTACAGGGTCAGCAGAAAAGAGGAAGACCCTCAACGAGGTGGATTGGCACAGTGCCTGCAACAGTGAGCTCAAGTATAACTAGGATGGCGCAGGACGGGGCAGTGTTTTGTTCTGTTGTGCATGGGGTTGCTATGAGTCGGAACCGACTCGACGGCACCTGACAACAACATATTTGAGTGCCTGTCTCTATGAGACCTGGTGCAAGGCACTAGGACACAGCTGTGAAAAGATGGGATGTGGTGTGTGTCCTTACGGAGCTGCAGACAAGAAAAGACAATAAACTTGATTTTGGTTTTGGAATTCTATGTCATCGTTGTGTACATATGTTAACTTTATTTTTTCCCTTCCTTTAAGGCATTTGTTTTCTGAAGCTCTCCCATACTGTTCATTTTATGTGTTTGATGTTTAAGGGACAAGCTTTGGAGCCCAAACAGGAAGCTTTTCAAGGCCAGGAAGCAGCAGTCATGATGGATCAGAAGGCGGCAGCATTGTATGGGCAGACGTACCCAGGACAGGGGCCCCCAATGCAAGGAGGCTTTACTCTTCAGGGACAGTCATCGTCCTTTAACTCTGTGATGAGTCAGATGAGCCAGCAAGGCAGTTTTCCTCTCCAGGGAGTGCATCCGAGGGCCAGCATCGTGAGGCCGCGGACGAGCACCCCCAGGCAGCTGCGGATGCAACTTCAGCAGAGGCTGCAGGGCCAGCAGGTAACCAGTCACAGGATCTCCTTTGGCCACAGGAAAAGTGACTTTCCATTTGGCCTCCTTTTTTCCGTTTGTTTTCAGACATGTCCCTTTGAGCTCTTGTGTAGACTTGAGGGTGCCAGTGGGCCCAGCACCCATGGGGTCTCCATCCCTCATCAGCAAAAGCAATTCATTTTGTTTTTCTTCTCTGTAAGATTTTATCTGTGTGGACCTGTGTTTGGAGGGTGGTCACGATAGAATTGATTACCTCCATGGGGCAGTTCTACTCTGTCCTACAGGGTCGCTGTGAGTCGGAATCCACTCGATGGCAGTGGGTGGTTTTTATAAAAATATGCCATTGCACAGATTAAAAAGTAAAAAATGTCAGACTTGCTCTTGGGGGAAAAGACAAAAGTGTTTCTTGATGACTTTATAGTCTTAAAGGTAAGTTATATATTTTAAAGTCCTTAATATTAATAACCAATATTTAAACCTTTTTTTTCCCTCTACATTTAAAAAATTTTGTTATCGGTGATATACACAGCGAAACATACTCGCCAATTCAACAGTTGCTACATATACAGTTTAGTGACATTGATTCCATTCTTCAGTCATGCATAGGCATTCTCTCCCTCCTCCTGAGTTGTTCCTTGTTAATGTGAGCTCACTGTTCCCTGAATTTCCTATCTAATCTTTTAAGTTGCTTTTGTCAGTTTGATCCCATCTAGGTAGTTCTTAAAAGAACATAATGCTCAAGGCAGGCCTTATTTACTACTAGAGCTAACCAACCTAAACCTTTTTGGTTTCAACATTTTTTCTGGAACCTCTGCTTTCTAGATGTTTTATAAGATTTGAATTCTTTTAAAATATCCAAGATGAGATTTCTATTTTTTCAGTTTCCTTAATCCCAGACAAGTCTTTCAAAATTTAATTTTTCATATTGTTTATTATGTTAGTGGTGGAACTGAACGATATAAGCCGGTGAATGAGTGAATTTAAAATTCAGTGAGCTAGAGACTCTCCAGGTCATGAATATTCCTGAAATTCAGTTTAGGTATGTAGGAAAGCTCTGTTAATGCATTCATGGTACCATTTTACTTTTTATCATTTCTTTCCACTAGACGTTAACCCAGAAAAGGTAGCAGAAGAGGTAGTTTATTCAGTGTTAAAACTGTGATCAAGTTAAAGCAGTTTCCCCGAGTGCCTAAATAATCCCAGAGAAAATCTAACTTTATAAACCCTTTCAGTTCCTGTTGAAGATACTCTTTAAACTGCAAAATTACATTTTCAGTTTTCTCCCCAGTGCCCAACAGTAAAGCTCCATTTGACAGCTCAAAAAGTTAATGCCGAAAAGTTCAGTTTAGATTTGGGGAGCTGGTGATGTAACCAGGTTAACCAGTCTGGAAATACTGTCAAGACTTCATTGGGTGGGGCTGAGGATTTATAAAGCAGTGTTGGGCTTGTTAGCATGCTCCATTTACATCCTAACCAGTTTGTCTTTCCTCAGTTTTTGAATCAGAGCCGTCAGGCACTGGAAATGAAAGTGGAAAATCCCACTGCTGCGGGGGCTGCGATGATGAGGCCCGTGATGCAGCCACAGGTGAACTCACAGGTGAGAATAATGTGTCTGTCTGCATTCACTGCTGTGTCCCCAGCTCCCAGCACAGGGACTGGCCCATGTTTGGTTCTATGTTAAAAGAATAGAGTAACTCCAGGTTTCTTGTGTAAGAAGTAGTTCCACAGCCCTACCACCTGTTTTTTTCTCCCTTCATTTCTGCTCTCTTGCTAGTGACTAGGAGGAAACAGAGGAAAGCAATTCCTTCATTAAAACTACAGATTAAGTGGGTTTTTAAATTAATCGCCTTTGTGATTAATTGCTGTGCTGTAGAAAAGCTGTTACTTGCTTTTTAACAATTTAAAACCATAAATCCCTAACCTTCTCTCTTCCTGGATTATAAATCTACCTAGATAGAATGTGGTAAAATGTTCACTGGGTAAAATTTTGAAATGATAAGGAATATAAAGAAGAAAATAAATAATGCATAATCCTACCCTCAGTGATAGCCTCTGAGGTGACTTGTTCCCCATTGTGAGAGGGGTGATGTTAAAGTCCTTGTCTCTGCCTAGAGCCAGAGTCAGAGATAGTGTTAAGGTATTTTCCTAATGTGTGAGGCAGATGACTACACAAAAACCTACTGTGCTTTGAAATATTGTTCATACTTACCATTACAAAGTATATTAACACCTGTGAATGCCCAGTTTTCACTCTGGGCTTGCTTGGAAATGCTGACAATCTGCGTGTTCTTGATAATCAGACATCAGTAGAGGCTAAGCTAGGATACCTTCCAAAAAGATGGTAAAAATTGGCTCCTTGGAGATGGTCTCCCCCAGCTTGTGCAGCCAGAGCCCCCTTCCTTGTCCAGTGCCTTGATCACTCACTCCCTTAACCTCTAAACAGCTTCTCCATTGCCTTCACCTCTCCTTTCAGAAGAACGGGTTCCTGCTCATCTGAGTGTAACCCCATACTTTTTATGCTTCCCTTCTTGTCCCCCCCCCCGCCCCCGCCAGTTTCAGCTCTGCCCTTTACTATCATATAGTTTATTTCATAGTTCCTGAGAAGTTTCTCCTCAGATTCTTCCTCTAAATGCTCTCTCTTTGAGGAGGGGTTTCTAACTGTGTTAAAGCTTGTTGACTCTTTTTGTTCAATTTGTCTCTTGGCCCTAATAAGCGATTTCCAGATCCCTCCTCCTCAGCTGCTCCCCTCACCGAGATTGCCAGAAAGCCTGTATCATAAAGAACAGTGGACCCTTTCTCTTTTCCTTAATTACAAGGAAAGGTGCCGCATGTTTAGTCTGTCCGTGTACTTCCTAAGGCATTGTGGGAGTACTGGATGTATGAAGCTGCCTGCTGTTGGTTTGCGTGTGTAATTGTGTTCTTTCGTGGGTATTAGCAGGGCTTTCTCAACGCCCAGATGGTCGCCCAGCGGAGCAGAGAGCTGCTCAGTCATCACTTCCGACAGCAGAGGGTGGCGATGATGATGCAGCACCAGCAGCACCAGCAGCAGCAGCAGCAGCAGCAGCAGACGACCCAGGCCTTTAGCCCGCCCCCTAATGTGACTGCCTCCCCCAGCATGGATGGCGTTTTGGCAGGACCTGTGATGCCCCAGGCTCCACCACAGCAGTTTCCATACCCACCAAATTACGGTAAAGTTGACAGTGAAAATAAACAGCCTTCCGCAGTGTGACATTATCAAGGACGTAAGATTCACTAGATCTGTTGGCACATTAAAAATAAACAAGAATACTTCTAACTCCCCCTTGTTATTGCACAAAAAAATGAATGGATTAAAATAATGGAGAACTGAAGTGCTACGGTGCACACACAGGTCATTGAGGCAGATGGATTGTATCATATTTGAATATTTTTCTTAGACCTTTTTTTTTTTTTTTTCCCAGCTCTTTACCTCTTATTTGGAAGGACTACAAGTTTGTTTTTTCCTTCTCATACGTCCCAGTATAGTAGAACTTTAAAAAGTCTCTTAATGTTTGGTTGAGTCAGGGAGAGGCTTTTTTTAAAGTCCCCTTTCTTGGTGCCTTGGATTTATTATTAGTTATAATAATCAGCCTTTGAGAGGTTCCGGGGACATGGAGTGGGGAGTGGAACTTATTGGGGGAGATTACATTTTAGGATTCAGCCGTGCCTGATAAGAACAGTAGCTCCTCTGCCCTCTAAAAGAGGGTGGAGTGATCCTGAGTCCCTTTTGTACAGAAGGCCCCACTTCCACCAGAAGTAATCTAAATAGTGTGCCTTTCTGTAATATGCCTATCACTTTAGATGGCATTTTGACAAGAGGCCAGAATAACCAAGATACAGCATCTTGTAGTACTTTATACCTTATTGTCCCACCCCCACCTTATTTTTTTCTTTTTAAATAAAAATTACTACAGAAAGCTGATATTCTGAGGAGATACCATGTGAGTGTGTTATTGTAATTGCTTGCCTTTTTTTTTTCTTTTTTAAAGGAATGGGCCAACAACCTGATCCAGCCTTTGGTCGAGTGTCTAGTCCTCCCAGCGCAATGATGTCATCAAGAATGGGTCCCTCCCAGAATCCCATGATGCAGCACCCTCAGACTGTACCAATGTATCAGTCCTCCGAAATGAAGGGCTGGCCATCGGGGAACCTGGCCAGGAACAGGTGAAGAGCAGTGGCCTTAAATGTCATTCACACTCTGGTACCGTAGTTCAGAAACTTTTTCCACTTTTCAGTCAAGCTCGTTTGGATGGGGAGATGACAAGCCCTGCGTTCATTTAGAGAATGTGCTCTTTGGTGTGCCCAGGTTGAGACCCTTTCATTCTGTGCACGTACTCATTGGGTAATGAGCGCAGATAGCTGTGAGAAACTGAATGAAGGCTGCCAGGGAGTTTCTCTCTGATGTTACTGTTCGCTACGTTTGACAAAATTGTGACAGTCTGTTTGCAAGCCCTGTGTTGCTAAAATGAGTCTGGAGGTAATTCCACTCTTTCTTTACAGCTCCTTTTCCCAGCAGCAGTTTGCCCACCAGGGGAATCCTGGGGCTTATAGTATGGTGCACATGAATGGCAGCAGTGGTCACATGGGACAGATGAATATGAACTCAATGCCCATGTCTGGCATGCCCATGGGTCCTGATCAGGTATGGGGGATCCCGTCCTTACCTTTGTAAAAAAACATTCTTCCCGTTCTTTGGAGAGAACCAAAGCTGCAGTTGAAAGGTCCTATGTAGATTTTAACTCGATATATTAACTTAAAAATACAGTCATTTAAAACAAAACAAAACAAAAACTTGATTTGAAGGCATTGGGCCATGAGATACTTTTGGTAATATGGAATCTAAGGAATTCGAATCAGTCAGCTAAAGCCACACAGCAAGCCATGAGTATAGACATGAGGGTTTTTTCTGTTGTGCAAGGCACATCACTTACTCATGTTTTTTCTGGTTTCTAACAGAAATATTGCTGACATCTCTACAGCAGGACCTCCAAGGACATCATTTGTACAAATGACAATGCACTCGAATTAGCAGGAGGTAAAGAATCATTGTTTCAGGCGTCCAGCCTTGAGGAAACGACCAGCTTCGATCTCTGTCAAGGGTATTCCAAGTGATGTCATTTGAACAGGGCTGGATTTTAAGCTGAAGTGCAATATCTACCTGATTTTTTTTTTTTTTCCCCCTCTGTGTATCATGGTGTTGAAAACAGACAAATACTTTTTGAGATTCTGCCTCCTAGGGATGTGATTCTGGAGATACGGAGTATTCCTGATTGTGAAAGCCTCCCGTTGTCACTTCTTTCTGCCTTGTTACCCAGTCTGTCAGAAGTAATGGTGGGCCAGAGAAATTGGAGAAGCCAAGAGCGATGAAACCATCTGTGTTCTCTAGTTGCAGTGTTGGACAAAGAGCACAGCCTCAAGTCTTGTCACGACCAGGCAGTTTCTGTCATGTTGGCCTTTGTCCTAGTGGAAGTGGCATTTCTGAGTTCTTTTAATTATACTGTTGAGTCGCTCAGTCCCTGGCTTTCTCCTAACTAGAATTTTCATTTGCTCCTAATATCCTGTAATACTTCACCTCCAGGAATTGTCACTGATGCCAAGTGGCTTTGCAGAAGGGAGAAATGAGCTGACAGTATTTAATTGCAGCAGTAGCAGTTTTTTCACATGCTCATGTGCAGCCGAGTGCACTTTATTTAAAAAAAGCAATGGATAAATGCAATATTTGTGAGGTCTTGAGGAATGGCGAAACCACATTCCTGGTTTTTTGTCTAAACGAAACTGTTGGACAAGAATTGTGATTTGTTTTGAAAGTACTGGTGTCACCCTTTGCCTATATGGTAGAGCAATAATGCTTTTTGAAAATAAACTTCAGCAAACCCAAGGCCAGGTACTGCATTCTGAATCAGAATTTCGCAGTGTTTCTGTGAATAGATTTTCTGTGTAAATAGGACCTTTAAGATATTGTATCATGTAAAATATGTATATACCTCTTTTTGTAGGTCACAACAACTCATTTTTGCAGAGTTTGTGAAGCAAAATATTTAACATTGTTGATTTCAGTAAGCTCAGCGTGGTGAGGTTACAAACGAGAGACAGCCCCTCAGCCACCTGGGGAGGGGACAGTGATCCACAACGTGTCCTTTCCCAGCCTCAGATGCCTCGCTCTTCTCAGTCTCTTATTCTAAACCTAAATGTTTTTGGAGGAGATCAGTTGTTTAGATGTCTGCAGTTGCATTTTTTTTCTTTCTAATGCCTCTGCCATAACTAAGCACTTTGTTAATTTTGGGGGAAAGACTAGAGATGGGTAGATAAACTTTTTAAAAAAGGTATCAGGAGTTTAAAAAAAAAAATTGATTAAAAAAAAATTCTTTTGGATTTTAGATGATCCGTAAATTAAGTGATAGCAATTCACAGTTTTTTTTAAATTGAATATGTTGCCTTTTCATCATTTTAGGAGTGCTTTAAGGTTTTGGTTGTTACGACCTGAATCCCGCATTGAGATCTTGCCCACATTGAGATCTCAAGTAGACTCCTTCATGTGCGGCTTCCAGCGTCTGTCCAGCTGTCTTGTCATTCTGCTGTTGTGATACTTGCACTATGTCCCTGTGGGATAGAATCATGTCATTGTTATTTCCCACAGAGCTTAGTCCCCAAATCAGCCAGTCTGACTGGGTGCCCTTGCACCCTCCTTTTCTGCTCCCTGACACTTTTCTGCTATTGCTACTGCTTGGCACCTATAGTTGCCAGTTGAGAGTAGGGAGAAAAAAAATCAGGTTTAATTCCCTATATCTGGGTTACTTATGTGGTTCAAACAGTTGAACGAAATTGGGATTTTGGAATATCTATGGATTTCAAACGTCTGTGCCAGCCTTGGTGTCGTTTCCTAGCAATAATTGAGAGCCAGTTGATTTTTTTTTTTTTTTTTTCAATTTCAAACATGTTTAGCCAGTATTTCTAGATGTCTCTGAAGGTAAGATCATTGAATTTCTTTGACTTGATTAAGTGAAACCTGGTATTTTCAGAACCACCACCAAGTTTTCACATGGATTTTATTTTCTCAACAGTGTGTATACAATTATGAGTTTGCCACTTCTACCCCTCCCTGCCCTCAAGGTCAAAAATAAATTTAAGATTGTAACTCCATAAACTTCTATCATGGTGGCCTGTACTTTTCAGATACCATATTCTGCCCTTTGTTTGAAGATAGAGGCATACATAGATGAGTAAGAGTCTCTGTCTTTTTAGACACAGCTGTGTCGTGTGTGTCTGAACCTTCCTTGTTTAAGTCATGTGTGGGGAGAGATAGAATGGTGCTCTTACCTTTCTTGACTTTTAAAAATTATTAAAAACAAACAAGCAAACAAAAGAAACCCCCCAAAATTTTGTGATTCTTTTCCTCAATCCTGACTCCAGGCTAACTGGAAGGCAGCACCCCTTTTATATGGACAGAAACAAAGTTTAGGATAAGTTTTTATATTTTCTACTTGTTCATTTTATTGGTGTACACTTAAGATTTTGCCTTTCTTTTAATAGATGCAGTCTTTGAGGTAATTTGTTGTTTTTACTTTTATTGCCCTTTTACCTTTTTGAATAATTGTTTTTGTACTTCCACTGCCTACCTCCCCTCCCACTCCTCTCATTTTTCTAAACCTTCGTATCTGTTGGGTGAACAGTTTAAGTAATCTTTCCATTTGCTTTTAGAATGTGGAATATTTCCAGTACTTACTTTTGCTGAATCCAAAGATATATAAGTATATAATATATATATTTTATAAAGATCAAAATGATATAAAGGAGATACATGTTTCTTCCTTGAAAAAACAAATGGAAATTGCGTTGTTAATGTTCATGTTATGGTGACACTTTCCTAAACTGTGCATCTGGACTGACAGGTGTAAATATCCGTAAACAGGACTAAGTAGTTCATCAGTATTTAATATCTGAGGTGAGTCGGGGGTATGTAGGGTAGGGGTCTACAGGAGATAATTGGCTTGCTGCCCTAGAATTTGTTTAATCCAGAAATATCTTCAGCTGGAAAGTAAACAGAATTGGATTGCCTGTTACCCATATGCCTGTCCAGTTCCCTTTTGATTTGCAGAAGCCATGAGTTTTGTTCATAAGTGGGAGATTCATTGGAGCAAAACCTTTAGGGTAGGCGAAAATTTCCCCAGCAAGGGAGCAAGAGCTGTTTTCCAGCCCCAAGGCGACTATTTACTTACGAGCAGGGTGTTTTCTTTTTCCTTCTCTCTCTCTCAAATATGTGGAATTTTGAAGAAGATGGAAATGTCATTCTGAGAGCAATATTCAAATTCTCAGGAATTGACGTGTAGTATTGAGAATGAATTCAGTTTCAGTCAAGTTTACATTAAGCGTTTGGGGAAAAAAAAAGTCTTTAAATCATTCTTTACACTGCAAAGACTCCAGACCACATGGGATAACTTACGAGATGGTTTGGTGGTAAGCTATGACTGCTTGGCTGATTGTTTTGGATGTCGTTGTAAATAAAGGTTTCTATTTAAAATTGGAACTTAGGAGCTTGCTTGCCTTTTTTTTTTTTTTTAATTTTATTGATTAAATTCATGTTAGATTGAGGGTAAAACAGACTGTTAAGCTTAATTCGAATAGCAATAGGTGTTTCTATAAGGTCAAATTTTTTTTTTGTTGGGGATGGATCCTTGGCCTCTTTGGGGCATTGAAAAGCATGGGAATACTTTTTAATAAAATCTGAGTGCTTAGAAATTCTCTGCATCAACCGTCAAATGAGAAATGGGTTGGAGTAGGAGATTGCTCCCATTTTCCCTTTCTGGATTTCTGACTGCTACACAAAGAAGGGCTGTGTGAGGTGACTCGCTTTGTGTAGTAATACTTTTTTAAAGTGAAGTCTTAAACCTGGTGTGATGTGAGACTTGCCTGGGAGATCTCTGAGGTATGGTATAGTTCAGTAAGAAATATGGTAAGTATTAATAATTTATGACCATCTATTCACCTTTTAAGGAATCGCTGGGTGGTGCAAATGGTTAAGTGCTCGGCTACTAACTGAGAGGTTGGTGGTTCGAGTCTATTCAGAGACTACTCAGAAGAAAGGCTGGCAATCTGCTTTTGAAATTCAGCCATTGGAAACCCTGGGGAGCACAGTTCTGCTCAGAAACACACGGGGTTGCCATGAGTCAGGATCAACTCAATGGCAGCTGGTTTAGTTTTGTTTTATTCCCCTTTAAAAGACCCTCTAAACCCAAAGCAGCTCCTTCCAAAAAGGTGTTCACTGGTAGTACCTTGGATGATTCTTTATCTTAAACCAAACCCAACCAGATAACTCTAAGAATGGCCTTTTACAAAATGTCGAAGGTGCTTCATTGGCTAGGGTTTTGAACACTGTATGACAATACTTAAACTACAAAATTTCTTTACAAATAAAATTTCATTAAAACTTGGGACATACATCAATTCCATTTCTTTTCAGTACCTTAAAAAACATCGGTTCCAGGACAGATCACAAAGGAACACTGAGAGAAATGGTATCTGGGCAGGAACAGACATGCCTACAACTGCACGGGGTTCTTAACACTGGCCACAGAGCGTTTATTGACATCACCACTCTAGAAAATTGGGTTTTCTTAATTAGATTCCCCTAAAAGTTCCCATGTTGGTTACATTTAAATGGTCACATATGTACAGTAAAGTCCAGTTCTTCAGAGGCAACCAGGGTTGTAGTGCTAGGTAAATGGTCCCTTTTTTTTTGTGCTATTGATTCATTATCAAAATCTTTTCACTGTTTCCAGCATCTGTCTGCAAGTTGCCTCTGTCTTGTTTCTTAGTTCCTTTGTGACGAGCCAGAAGAATAAGAGGGTTTAAAACAGGATTGTTGTTCCCATATGTTAAAAAAAAAAAATCCAGTGACTTTCACCCTTGGGGGAAATTTCCAAGAAAATACTTCTGTTCTTTTTCCCTTCTGAGCCTTGCAGAGAGGGTTAGTGTTAGTGGTGACTTTTTGATATGAAAATGCGTTTTGTGCGGCTGGTGAGGTATAATCCAAAGCAAAAGCAGGTGCAAAAATGGACTTCTGAAGTATCTCTACTCCCGATGGTTATCCTCCAGAATTTGCCATGTTGACTGAAAGCGCAAGGTCTGTCTGTTTCAGGCCTTCTGGCTAGCAGCACAGGTCTGCTTGAAATCGCATGTGGTTTTCACTGCCGGAGCAGCGCACATCGCTGTCTAGTCATGAAGCCCCTTTAGGTTTGGAGGTCGTCTTAGTGCTTCTTAGCCTAGCCTTCCCAGCCTTCCCACAGTTGGCCCCTGTATAACAAAGCAAACTCAAATTAGTACTTGACTGCTGTTTACACACTTCTTAGTCACACAGCTGAGTTAGCTTTGCTTCAGGGATGTGGCTGCTGAGAAGGACTATTCTAAGTTACTTGGAAAGGGGTTACTACCACCTAGGTCTCAGGTTTGCAGGTGGCTCACACACCCCATGGCTGGCAAGCATGGCATTTCAGGATCTGGAAAGAATAGTGGCTAAAGAGTGTAAGCTGTGAAGATTCTGTGCTGTGATAACTTTATTGTCCCATTAAAGCCACAGAGGTTTGTTTACATACGTAGAACGAAATGTGTAGAGCCGAGATTGCACAGGGTAGCTCGCTGAGGTCATTGGTTTGCTTGCATGGTATCTTAATGTCAGGTCAGTTGCCAGTATTAAAAAAGGGTTTTTAACACATATCTGTGTATCTGCACTGTCTCAGTGCATTAGATCTGGCAGACTGTACCTCATTCCTGCTTGGAAAGACTGGCAGCTCCCTGTCGACTAGTTGTGAACTTCACAGGTGGCCACAGCCTCCACACAGCCTACTCACTGGCACTGAGTGAGAGTTCTGTAGCGTGGACTTTAGGGAAGTCGTTTACACGAGGCCACCCTGCTGCTGCTATCACGGACCAGTTAACACTTCTGTTTGCAGTCACAGCCTTCAAGATGTCTGGCAGTTACACTAGTTAAATGCTGCTTAACTAAGTAATACCCTGAATTTACTGAGCAGCACAGATGATTGCACAGAGAGCAGCAGTGTATCAGACAAGGCGACGAGGTGTTAATCTACAACATAAAACGTATCCCAGCATGTTATCTTACAGGAAGCACGTTCCTGCCTCCCCTCATGGGAACGGATGAAAAATGGCATGCACACAGGAAAAGCACAGAATGAAGCAAGCCAGAACCAGTGCTCTCTGTATAAACTGGTTCCTCAACTCACAGTGATCTGGAAGCAGGTCTCTTCATTTCTGGCCACTTTCGACGCTGAAACTGCCTAAGTTTTCAAGTGTCAAAAGGAGAATGAGCATTAACCATCACCAAGAAAGACAGAGCCATCCCCAAAGAACCAGACACAGAAGGTCTCCTTAGGTGTCACCTATCACCGATGGGTAAGCCAGGCCCCTGGCAGACCAGAGAGAGGGCAGTCTCTCCACAGGACAGGTGCATCCTCACAGAGATTATTAGGTTAATGGATGGACCGAGAGACTGGCCCTTTCCTCAGGCTTTCAGGACAAAATTGAATACCTGTATTGCTCGTAGCTTCCTCCATCTTTAAGTCCTAAATGAGGGAGACATGAACAAAATAGACAGTTTAGGGCAAAAATGGTACAAGCAATGACATTGTATAAACCCTCACTTAAAAAAAAAAAAAAAACACTTTAGGCATTTAGTCACCGTTCCATAACGTTGATAGTGTTTCCTAGTCGGAGTAAACCAAGTCAGGAGGGGAACTTGCCCTAAGACTCCTACGTTGCCCTTGTAGATTGCCTATAGTACTATCACATCCGTTTTAGGACCCTGATGAGTTCATTCAGCATTGGCCCTGGTCATGGTGGAGGCAGTAGACAGGCACTAAGGCTTATGCGACTTGGGACCAAAAGCCAAGGGCCATGAGAAAGGCAAGGTGGCGGGGAAAGTCCCTGTGTCTGGGCTCTCTGGAAGGTTCCTAGAGGACATGGCAGAGTGGTCAAGTGCATGGGCTTTGGAGTCAGCCCACCTGGTTCACTTCCCTCGTTCCTTAAAACGAGGATGGAAGATTGTCAGTGCCCGCAGAGCACTCACAGTGCCTGGCCACAGTAAGTGGTCAACAGACAACTGCGTTTAGGATCGTGAAAGCAGCACTTTTATGGGTGTTAGGAAGGTGTTTCTCCATCAGTGAGAATTCTGATTGGAGCAGGCTCGCCTGGAGCAGGCAGTGTTCTTGGAATGTGTTCTGTAAATGTATTTGCTCTCCCTCCTTGGTAACCAGCTGACTGTAGCACCTGGATTCTTCCTCCTGAGCTGCTTGGCGTTTTTCCTGATATGAACTTTATGTGGTCTTACTAGGTACAGGTAAGACTCCCAAGGGCCTTCAAAGACAGGTTTATGGGCCAGTCTGTCTGCACTTCGTTGTAGCTACTAATGGCTTTTTTTTTTTTTTAAATCTTAAAATTACCCAATTTGTATCCTGAACTGAAAGGATTCCTGACTGTGTCCTGCATGAAACACAGGAGTTACCTGTGACTCGTAATTTGTTACTTCTTTATCCCCCGCCCCCATCACCACGTTCTGTGGGCGTCACGACCTAAATCTTAAGATTTCCTTCTTCACTGCTACTGCCTTAAGTCCAGGCCACCATCGTCTCTCCCCAGATTACCGTGTCACCCCACTTTCCCCATACTACCCCCTTTCTCCTGGTCGCTGGCCCTGGTCATGGTGGGGGAGGTGGGCATGTGCACTTAGCATCTGTTGTTGTGTGCTGTCCAGTCGATTATGACTCATAGCGACCTGATCTGACAGTGACGGAGTAGAACTGCCCGGTGGGGCTTCCCAGGCTGTGAATTGCCGGTTCTTTTCTCCCGCAGAGCCTCTGGTGGGTTTGAACTGCTGACATTTCGGTTAGCAGTTGTGCACTTAACCATGGCACCGCCAGAGCTCTTTACTGAGCAGCTATTGTTTTTAAATGTAGATTGTCCATTCCCCAGGTTAAAGCCCCTCCACTGGCTGCTTGGTGCACCCAAGACGAGCTACACTGGGCTCTTTCTGGTCCTCAAACATGTCTCAATCTCAGAGCTTGTTTCCACTTCAGATTCCTGGAATGCCAGCCTCCCACGTTTTCACATGGTGGATTACTACTTCTGTGTAAAGATTCCGTGGCAGGTGCCACTTTCTGGAGGTGTTGTCCTTGACCCCTGCTCTACTCTGCCCCCTCCCACTCTGAGGCTGTGTTACATCATTCTGTTGACTCCATGAGGCAAGAGGCTTCCCACCATGGACTGCTGTCCCCAGCAGAATGTGAGTCCTTGTGAGGTCAGGGGGTGTGTACATCTTTTTCCTTTCTAGTGACCAGCCTGGGTCCAGGTTTATGTTCTTCATAAATGTTTGCTGAATGAATAAATTAACAAAATGGAAGAAAATCTGAGAGAAAGTTGTGTGTTTGCTGTGCAGGTGGTCCAGGTGCTCCTTCCTCTCAGGAAGCACAACTCATTGAAAGCCCATGGCACTGCCTGATGTGGGCAGGGGCATCCAGACGCTTCCAGATGATTGGTCTTTCATTGTATCACCCCCAACTCCTGGGCAATTCCTGGTTCACTCTTTGGGACACACCAGGACATCTTATGTTTCTTCCTATGGTAACCCCCACCTTCCCCCCGACAGGCAGCTTGCCCCATATGGGGTGCTGACTCACCCAGGTCCATGTTTCGGGTCCGGGGGTTACACTGCTTGTAACCCTTGCAACTCCTTAGCTCCATAAGCTGGACGTGCAGCTGATTGAGGATCTCCCTGTCCAGCGTGTTCACCGCATTCATCAGCTGGTTGGAGGAAAGGCATGTTGTCAGCAAGGTGGGCATGGGAACCCTCCATCCTTTCCTAAAAACCAGGGGACTTGTTTCAGGCAGGTGAGGAGTGGAAGGTGCTATGGGATGGGGCCCTACTGACCCCAGCAAGTGCAGAGTTTGGGATAGTTAGGACTGCGTTTTGGCTTCTAGCCTCACCAATCCCTCGCTCCATGAGAGAATGAAAACCAGCTCTGTGTACCTGGCAGTGAACTCCTGGAGCTGCTGTATCCCAAGCCTTGTATTTCTATGCAGCTTTTACTCATAGGCCCTCAGTTCCTGGGAAAGCAGCCTTGTGATGACAGGCTGGTTGGGACCTGGGTTCTTGCCTAGTATGGGAGCTACCAGTGACCACCTAACCCACCACTTCTCTGCCCTCTTTTGTAAAATGCAGGGCTGAACTGAGGAGGAAAACTGGCAGCCTACTTGGTATTTAAAACTAAAATTCAGCAGCTGAATAAGGATCAGATTTCATGTGAAAAATTATCTTCAGGGTTTTCTCAAAACATTGAAGATTGGACAAAACCAAGGCCACACCCCTGAGAAGCAATAGTGCGGGTCAGTAGTGACCATCGCGAGGCATGGGCTTTCCAGCTCACCGTACTCCGCTGCTTCTGTTGTGAGTGGTTCCGGGCCGCTCCAGTCATTGATAAGTTTAGGTGACTTAATAAATGGAAGTGCTAGGAACGTGCTATGGAAGTGTGAGTTGTACAATGCATGGTTCCTGTAGGCCCTGGAGTCTGCAGTATTTGGCCTGGCCCTTAGGACCCCTGCAGCAGTTCAGTTCTGGGGGATCTTCCAAAGTACCAGCAAAACCTAGCTGAACGTCGACATTTTCCTAGGAGTGGAGACTGTACAGTACCATCTCACAGATGAGGAAATGGGGGCAGAGAAAGGCAAACTGAAGAGAGTCCTCCAGTTCCCCATGGCTTCACAACTCACTCTCTCAGGGACTCAACGGGACGTGGAAAATCTATTGCCACTTCTCCAGGAGCCTAACTGGCAGTTTCTGTGTGCCCACCTTCCCGTTTCTCCTGTTTGCGTTACCCGTACCTGGTAGGGGTCTGTGTTGAGATCAAAGTACTCTAGGAAGCCGGTTGCAAATTCACAGAAAAGGAAATTGTGCGTCTCGTTGATGGTCCGCATGCACCAGTATGTATTGTTGTTGGCGCTGGTGCAGGCACAGAAGGGCCCCACTGCCAAGGGGAGGGAGAGAAAATGCCCCACGTGCCTGCAGGAAGCCCAGCCTCCCGACAGCCCTCCACGCCTGCTCCTCAGATGCTAAGTGACTGGGGCACGTGCTGACCCTGGTGGCAGGGGACCTGTTCCTGAAAGACCTAGGGGACCTGGTGTGGAGCAAGCACAAGTGCAGGTGTGGGGCGGGAGGCATCCTGGGTCACCCTGAGGCTTTGGAGAAGCCCCCTGGGCCCTGCCCCCCTGCCCAGGGCCTCCCGCTCCCTTGCTCCTCCCTTGCTCGCTCACGGGTCCAGAGGGGCGCTGTCTGCCAGTGCTGGTTGTCGTGGGTGAAGCACGTGAGGCCTGGCATGCTGCACGTGTCGTTGTTCTGCAGCCGCTTGAGCAGCTTGCGGAGTTTCTTCTTGCGCTTCTGCTCCCGCAGCAGCCACACCTTGTCCTTCTCCTGCAGACCCTTCCTATGGGCACACAGCGCCACAGCCCTCACACTCCTCAGGCCCTGCCTCGGGGCCTCCCAGGAATCAATAAACAGTCTCTGGGTGGTGCAGATGGCCAAACGCTGGACTACTAACCAAAAAGGCTGGCGGTTCAAAGCCACCCAGAGGTGCCTCAGTAGCCAGGCGTGGAGATCTGCTTGAAAAGTCACAGCCTTGAAAGCCCTATGGAGTTCTACTCTGCACATAGGGTTGCCATGATTTGGAATCGGCTTGAGGGCAACAACTGGGATCAATGACCCTGAGCCTCTGCTGCTCCTGCCTCCCAGAGGCTGGCTAGGACCTCCCCAGCAGGAGAGCTGGGGAGCCTAGCAGTAGAAGGTCCCCACTTCGGTGCAAGGCAGAGTGGGTACAAGAACCCAGTCTCCCATCCTCCCAGACCCTGCTTCAGCGCCCAGGCAGCAGAGAGGCAGAAGAGTCAGGGGAATCCTTGCACTCCTGCTCACACCTCCCTCCGTCTCTGTGCACTGTCCCCGCCTGGTGGGGCTGCAGCAACTCGCTTTGGCCACAAGGGGGCTTCTGGATCCCTCAGTGTTAAAGTGGGAGAAAGAGCTCTTCAAGGGCTGCCAGACTGGCCGGGAAAAGCCCAGATGTCTTTCTCTTCCCTGTTTTAGTGAAAAGGAGAGTGGCCTCTTCCCCCTGGGCCTTGGGCCTTCCCCTGCTGGGGCTCTGCTGCCCCTTACCTGAAAGGATGCAGACTGGAGCCTTTGTGCTTGAGGCGTCCTTTGTGCTGCTGGGCGTGGTAACTGGAACAGACCCCAGCCCCGGCTCAGAAAGGGCTCTCAGGACCCCTGTGGTTTTCTGGGGTTCCCCAGCGTTGCCCCTGCCCCGCCCCTCCCCTTTCTCTGGGGTAGTGGTGGGGAGGGAGCTATTCCAGGGCAGTGCCTTCCTATCTGGCTGGCTCATTCAGGCAGGAGTTGGGAGCCACTGGCTGAAACCCTCAGGCCAGAAGGTCGGGGCAGATACAATCTAGCAAGGCTAGCAGTGGGGCCTGGCTGCCGGGGCTTCAGCCTCAGCCTCCCCAGGTTGCCCCCACCACCTCACTCTGGGCTTGGTCAGAGGCCAGCACCGGGACCTGTGTTTTCCAAGCCCTTTCTAGAAAGGGGAGACCCTGGTGGTGTAGTGGTGAAGAGCTGCGGCAGTTTGAAAACACAGGTGCTCTGTGGAAACCACGGGGCAGTTCCACTCTGCCCTATAGGGTCGCTATGAGTCGGAATTGACTCGTGGGCAATGGGTTTGGGTTGTTTTTGTTTTGTTATTTTCTAGAAAGGTAGCGGAGACTAGAGCTGTGCTGTCCAATATAGTAGCCACTCGCCTTGTGCGGCTATTTAAATAAAAAATACTTTTTCTCAGTTACACCAGCCACCTTTCAATGCACTAGAGCCATGTGGTTAGTAGCTGCTGTACTAGACAGTGCAGGACGTAGATCACTGCCACCAATGTGAGAAGTACTGTTTACTGTGCTGTTCGAGAGTATGGTCCCTAGGGCCAGGGGTTCCCTGAGCAGGTAATGTGGACCCGAAGCCACAAGGGCTGTTTCCGAAAAGGCAGACGCCCTTTTCCCTACCTGGGAGCCCACTCCCAATTTGGGTCTGCTTCCCGTTAGCAGTGCATGAACACAGGCATGTGGTGGGCAGCCTGAGGGGTTTTGTATATGCCCATGTGGCTAACAATGGGGATGGTGTTACGGATTTTTTTCTCACCCTGAGGGGAAGAGATGGGATAGAAGATAATGAAAGGGGAATGGTGCCCAGGCTGGTGGCCCTGTGCTGCCTCACCTGATTTTGTGGCAGTCGCATTCTTCTGGCCGCTTTTTCTTCAGGTGACCTCGGACTTCCCTGAGGTTCTTAATTTTGTTCTGCAGGGTTTCGATCTGAGGGAGGGAGCAGATGAGGTCCTGAAACTCTGGTAGGGCCAGGAGAGAAGGGTTGGCCTCATGGCCTGCCCCCCACCAGCCTGGCCTTCCGCTCAGCAGTGGCCTGCATTCCCCGACAGATGCCAGGGTCCCTGAGTAAGAATCCTGTGGGGACCTCCCTTCGCCTCTCTGGCTGCTGGTCTCACTCAATTCCTCCAGCTGCAGTACGGGCCCTTTCCCTGGGTCTGGCCTCACTGCCTCCTGGGGTGGATGGTGGGGCCGCCAAGCTCACGGTGGCTGAGAACATCTCCCCCCGAGCCTTGTTCACCTCATGGTCGATGTGCAGCTTGTGGTCTTTCCAGGCCTGCAGGGACTTGTACAGGTCCAGGTCACACTGGACCGTGTCATTCTCTAGAATGTAGCACCTGCTCGAGAGAAAGGATCACGTGTAGCCTTGAGGGACCGGGGTTGGGGGGGGGCCCAGCCTGCCCCCTGCACCCCAGACTCTGCCTGGGCTCTCACCGGTGTGTTACTTTAATGGGGCTGGTGGCCAAGTAGTCTGGAAGGCCTCCGGTGCCGCTGAAGTCCCCACCATCTTTGTCATCATGGTTTTCAGGCACCCCTGGCCAGTGCCGCTTGCTAAGGTTGCGAGGCTGAGATGTGTCCTCCAGGCCCATGTGGTACACCTCACCATCCAACTCAATGGCCACTGAGCGGATGGAGCGGTTACGGGCATAGCTGGCCTTGTACTCTGTGGATGTCAGAGGGGGGTGGTTGGGGTTAGGAAGGCTGGAAAGGACTGGCCAGGCGCCCTAGCCCTGTAATCACAATATGGCCGGGTCCATGAGCTCCAACTGTGAGGCTCGGTGTAGTCTGAGACTTGAGGGCTCATGAAATCTATCTACCCGTGAAGCAGATTTTGGACCCCAGTGGGGTTAAATTGGGGAGACTTAAGTCCTAGAGCTAAGAAGGAGCTGACTGAGATAATTTCAAGGAAGAGCTATACATGGATAAGCACACTGTGGTATAGCCATCCGCACAATGGCATGTTAAACCGAAAACCCGGCACCCTCAAGTCGGTTCCGACTCACGGTGCCCGTGTGGCGCAGAGTAGGACTGCACCTGTGTCGCAGAGTAGGACTGCACCTGTGTCGCAGAGTAGGACTGCACCACGAGGTTTTCACGGCTGTGATCTTTCGGAAGCAGATTACCGGGGCTTTCTTCTGAGGTGCCTCTGGGTGGGTTTGAACCATCAACTTTTCAGTTAGTAGTCAAGTGTTTAACCATCTTCGCCACCCAGGGACTCCCTAAATGGAATATTACTCAGCCGTAAAAAGGAATGAAGCACTGATACATGCTACAGCACGCTAGACCTTAAACATTGTTAAGTGAAAGAAGTCAGACAGGAAAGGTCACATATTGCATGATTCCATTTATAGGAAATGTCCAGAATAGGCAAATCCATAGAGAAAGAAGGATTGGTGGTTGCCAGGAACTGGGTGCGGGGGAAGTGGAAAGGGACTGCCAAGGGCTATGGAGTTTCCTTTTGGGGCGATGAGAACTAGAGGTGGTGGCCACGTAACATAGCATTATTAATGTACTAAATGCCACTGGATCGTTCACTTTAAAATGGTTAATTTTGTAATTTTTTTGTTACTCAGAATATACACAGCAGAACATACACCAGTTCAGCAGTTTTTACACGTATAATTTGGCGACATTGATGACATTCTTCAAGTTGTGCAACCATTCTCGCCCTCCTTTTCTGAGTTGTTCCTCCCCCATTAACATAAGCTTGCTCCCCCTTCAGATTCCTGTCTAGTCTTTCTAGTTGCCATTGTCAATTTGATCGCATATAGAAAGTTCTTAAAAGACTGCAGTGCTCAAGGCAGCGCTAAACTCTTGGTTTTAAGAAGATTTCAAGGGATGTTTTTGGTTTAAGGTTTAAAGATTATCTTAGAGCAGTAGTTTCCGGGGTTCATCCACCCTCTGTGGTTCTGGAAAGTCTGGATTCCATGAGAATTTGAAATTCCGTTCTACATAAAATGGTTTAATTTTATATTATGTGAATTATATACCCCAATGAAAAATAAAGTAACATGGACCTATAGAAACACTGGTTTGAACTGGGGGGGCGGGAAAAGCTACACAGCACATTTCTCTGGATAGAAAGGGTGAAGCTTGGGGAGGTTACTTAGCTCTGAGCCTGTTTCCCCAGCACTGAGCTGGGTGCAGTCCACTCAGTGAGAGGACGAGGCGCAGCGCTTTTTGTGTGAGTGCTAAGTCAGATGTTGAAAAGGTGTACTTGAGGGTGTGCTGGTGAAGGGTGGAGCCCAGAGGTCCTGCTTTATCTTCTATATATTAAGGATCAAATTTGATTGATTTGCTAACATCTAGGAAAAATGGGGGCGGGTGATAGTTTCATGCCGGAATCCAGATTTCGCTTCTGAAAAGGAAATGGAAGACGGTGCCTACAGTGAGTCCCAGGTGGTAAGGACAGCTCGAGCTGGGGGGGCTGTCCCCACTCTACAAACCAGTACCAGGTGCTGTCAGGTCGATCCTGACTCATGGCCACCCCCTGTGTGTCAGGGTAGAACTGTGCTCTATAGGGTTTTCTTTCTTTTTTTACAATAATATTGTATTGTGTTTTTGGTGAAGGTTTACACAGAAGTTTACGTTCCCATTCAACAATTTCTATGGAGATTATTTGGTGACGTTGGTTACATTCTTCACAATGTGTACATTCTCATTATTTCTGTTCTGTTCCCTTACAGTCTTGTCTTGTTTTAAAGTAATTGTTGACAGTTTGGTCTCATATAGGTGTTTTTTTAAAGGAGCACTAAACCAAAACAAACAAAAAACCCGTTGCTGTTTGTTTAGTCGATTCCAACTTACAGCGAGTCCACAGGACAGAGTAGAACTGCCCCGTGGGGTTCCAAGGAGTGCATGGTGGATTCGAACTGCCAGCCTCTTGGTTAGCAGCCGTAGGTAGCACTTAACCACCACGCCACCAGGATTTCCTAAAAGAACACAGTAATTTTGTGAACCAAGCTGTAATTTACCTACAAAGTGGCCTCAGGGGCTTATTTTGATTCAAGGTTTGAAGAGTATCTCATCTGGGCAATAGCCTCGGGGCTTCGGCCAGTCTCAACCAGTCTAGTAAGTCTGTTTTTTTTTTTTTTAGGAATTTGAGGTTTTGTCGCACATTCTTCTCCCATTCTATCAGGGTCCATCTATTGTGGCCCTGATTAGAATGGTCAGTAGTGGTAACTGGGCACCACCTAGTTCTTTTGGTCTCAGGGCAGATAAGGTCATGGTTTGTATGGACTGTTTATTAGTCCTATAGACGAATTTTTTCTCTGAGTCTTTGGTCATAAGGTTTTCAGTGGCTGATTTTTTAGAAATAAATTGCCAGGCCTTTCTTCCAAGATGCCTCTGGGTGGATTTGAACCTCCAAACTTTTGGTTAGCAGCTGAGCACCTTAACCCGTTTGCACCACCCAGGAGCCCTCCTTTAGACAGGGCGATGTATTTTCTGGTTTGCCATAGTCCCCACCACTTCTTTCTTTTTCAAAACTCTTCCCGCTTACTTGTACCCAGCCCTGGCAGGCATCTGAGTCTGCCATCCTGCTCCAAAGGTCCATCTTTGTTTAGAGGGCATGGAGTCTACCACTATGGGCTTAGGTTTCTGTTGGGCAGCAAATGACCACTAGATGGCAGCCAAGGCCTTCGGACTGGCTTGAGGCCGGCGGTGGTGCCGCCTTAGGGAGAAGGAGATGGGAGGGAGGGACCCCACCCCGTGGCCCTGTGGCTCCGGGCTCCTTGTCTTGCTGCCCCAACTCTTAGGCAGACTTTTTGTATCTTTTGGTTTTCAGACTCCTTGTATGAGAGTCACAAGCACTGAGGAATCCTTGACCTGGAAGCCTGCCCTCTTTGCCAAGCCTTGGCCGTTTTTGGCCGAGGGGCAGCTCTCTCCTTGGCTTTCTTTCCTCAGAGTCTAGTCTCCCTGGAGCCACAGCCCCTGGTCTCCTAGCTGCATACCAGGCTGAGCAAATCTCCCTGTGCTGACCACCATATGCCTGCCCAAGAGGGCCATGAAAGATACCTGCTCTGTCCTTTCTGGTCTTTTTGTCTCACCTTCTGAGACAGCTCCTTGGCCTCTTGGCCTCCACTTGCATCTCCCAGCTATAAAACCAGGGGTCTGCAAACCCCCGCCTAAGGGCAAAATCGAGGTCTCCCTCTTTTTTTTTAAGTAAGGTTTCACTTGAACTTGGCTCCATCCATTTGTTTTCTCATTGTCCAATGGGTTAAATGCTCAGCTGCTAACAAGAGGTTGGTGGTTCGAACCCACCCAGTGGCTCTGTGGGAGACCGGCCTGGCTGGCGATCTGTTCCTGAAAAGATTACAGCTTAGAAAACTCTATGGGGCAATTCTGCTCTGTCACATGGGTTCGCTACGAGTTGAAATCGACTTGATGGCACCCAACAACAACCATGGCTACTTTCTCACTACAGAAGCAGAGGTGAGTGGCTCCAAGAACAGAGCCCTTGTGGCCCACCAACCTCAAATATTTACTCAGGAAGGGTTTGCCAACCTTGGAATAAACCCTTTCCTGAAGCCATACCGCTCCCTCTCCTGTCACCCTCCTTGTCTTTGTTTCCAGGGTCCCAGAGGTTCCCTTAGTGCCAAAGGTGCTAAGAGGGGCAGGGACATAGGAAGCCAGAGGCCAAGGGCTCAGGCTAGGCACAGAGTGCTTGGGTTCACACGTGACCTAACGAGTGACCACGGCAGTTTCAGTAACTTCTACGCAGCTGCGTTCTCAGGCAGTGCCAACTTCTAAAACTACCTGGGGCTTCAACGCCCCCCAGGCCTGGAAAGCTCCATAAAATCTGCTCTCTCTCACTGTTCAGGCCTCACCCGCCTCATCTCTGCAGCTGGGACTCACCAATCTTATTCTTCCCACTGGGCTTCTGAGCTGCCCGGCCTACCTATGTAAGATAGAGTGAGAGCTCTCTGGCTGGTCGGAGGCCTGTTCCTGCTCCGTGCTCAGCTCTTTTTTTAAAAATTTGTTCTTGAGAATATACACAACAAAACATAACACCAATTCAACCATTTCTACATGTACAACTCAGAGATGTTGATTAACCCAAAACCCAGTGCCGTCGAGTCGATTCTGACTCATAGCGGCCCTGTAGGACAGAGTAGTAGTGCCCTATAGAGCTTCCAGGGGGCACCTGGCGGATTCAAACTGCTGACCTCTTAGATAACAGCCGTAGCACTGAACCACTATGCCACCAGGGTTTGATTCCATTCTTCCAGTTGTGCAACCATTCTCACCCTCCTTTTCTGAATTGTTCCTCCCCTATTAACATAAACTCACCGCTCCTAAGCTTCCTACATAACCTGCAGTGCTGCTGGTGGGTTCGAACTGCCAATCTTTATGCTAGTCCTTGAGCGCGAACATTTTGCACCACCCAGGACTTTCGTAGGCCCTTGTAGATTTGTTGGAAGAGTAAATGAATAAACACCAGGCCACTTGGGCCCACCCCCCAGAGGCTCTTCTCTTATCCCTGTGTCTGGGTCACCTCTCTGTTCTCGGTTGGCTGGTTGGCCTGCCTTCCCCACACCAAAGAGCCTGGAGCCCAGAGATCGGGGTGCTGGGGTCTGCTGCTCTAGACGGGGTTCCCCACCTCGGCACTACTGATGTCTGGGACTGGATAATTCCTTGTTGTGGGGCTGTCCTGTGCATTGTTATGTTGTTTAGCAGCATCCCCGGTCTCTACCCACCAGGTGCCAGTAGCTCTCCACTCCTAGCTGTGACAACCAAAAACATTTCCAGACATTGTCAAATGTCCTCAGGGCCAGGGAGGCAAAACCGCCCCTGGTTGAAAATCCCTACGCTCTGGGCTGTCTGCTCAGAAAACAGGGACACAGAGTATCTTGTTGGCCTGTTCCTGTAGCAGGGAAGATGTTGGGCCACGAGAGGGGGCTTCAGTCCCCAAATTGGCTTGTGACCCTGTCTTTCCCTGTCTCTGTTGTGACGTAGCTTTGACATACACTGTCCTTGCGTGAGGACTTACTGCCACGGTTGAGCTGAGTCTCATGCTATTTAGGTGCCATTTTTTATTCCTCTAAGCATTATTAGGGAGAGAAAAAAAAATGCTTAATTGAGTTGCAGGTTCTTGTATTATTTAAAGATTATCTACTGTGCCACACACTGAAGCAAGGAGATATTAGCTATATAATTCAATCTGGGAAGCAGTAATTTTATTCAGCTAAAAAATTAGCTTCGTACTTGCTAATCAGCTCTTGAGGAAGGATGATGGGGGTTTGCAGCAGGAGCCAGGCCGTTATGGGGAGAGACTCGTCAGTTCTGTAATGAAGGTGTTTTTGGCTGGGGCTGGAGAGGCTGGAGGAACTACTGAGGAAGCCACCAAGCCTGTCCCTTGACACTGAAATACCTAACTAGCCTTGGCTGTCCTGGGGTCAGTGTCCCTGGGTAGTGCAGATGGTTTGTGCTTGACTACTAACCTAAGGGTTGGCAGTTTGAACCCACCCTGCAGTGACATGGAAGAAAGACCTGGAGATCGCTTCCATTCCATAAAGATTACAGCCTAGAAAATCCTATGGAGCAAGCAGTTCTACCCTGTCCGGTGGCGTCGCTTTAAGTTGGAGCTGACTTGCTGGCCGTGGGTTTGGTTTTTTCATTTGGTCCTGGAGTCAAGGGACCAGAGAAATAGGTGGCATGGGACACTGCCCAGCCCTAGAGGGAGCTAGGCCTCACCAAGACCAAGTCCTTGCACCTGGCAGCCTTCCCAGCTCTGCTGTCATCCTCGTCCACCCTCTGCTCTCACCCCCTAACCAATCTCCATATTCCCAGCACTGACCTCACCCAAATCCAGTCTCCACCTAACAATAAGGGGACTATTTTTTGTTTTTTTTGAAGTATAAATCAGATTAAACAATTGCTTACAACCTTCCAGTAGTTTCCTATTCCGCATGGAGACAAAAGCCCAAATGCTTCCCCTGCCTTAAAGGACCCTGAATGATCTGACCCTGTCTTCTTTCCATTCCCCTCTTTAGGCCTATTTGCTGTTCCGTAACCTCGCCAAGGTCTCTCCTGGCCTCTGGTACTTGCTGTTCCCTTGCCCTGGAACTCTCTCCTCACCTCTGCCCATCTTTTGGCTGAACGCACGTTTCCCCTCCTCAAGGTGACCTTCTCTTCCACCTCCCATGACACTGCCCCTCACCCTTCACAAGTCCCTCCTTGTCCCCTTTCCCCCATTGCTGTTTAAGTCATCCTATTTCTTATTATTCCTCTTCCCCATTAGAGTGAACGGGGTGTGCTGTGTCCCCAGCAACATCCTAGGATATTCTAGAACAATCCCCCGCACTGGTAGTAAGTGTTGTTGGTGGGATTGTTTGGATGAATGAATGGGGCTATGGGGCTGTGGCTCTCTCCTCCCGCCCCGCCCCGCCCCGCCTCACCCCGGCTGCAGCGCTTACTCTTCTTGAAGACGTTTTTCCGGCGCCCGGCCAGGCTGAGCTTGTAGTCCACGCGGTCGCAGGTGCAGGCCTCGCTGCCCGGCCCGTAGTACGTGGGCACCAGGTTGGAGAGGGCTCTGCTGCCGCCACTGCCGAGCCGCACGGGCCCTTTGCACTTGTGCAGCTTCAGCTTCCCCGTGGCATCCTCCACACACTGCCACTTCTGCAAGACACGCGAGGCTCCAGACGCCAAGGCCACAGCGGCCTGCTGTCTGCCCCCCATCACCCAGCTGCCCGAGGCAGGCCCAGGGGTCTCCCTCTCAATGCCATAGCCAGATATGACCAATTTCTCCACTCTCCAGTTCCCAAATCCCTCTGCTTCTCTCCATTGCCGCTGTTCAGAGTTACCATCCTCTCCCAACACGATGCTCTCAGCAGCCTCCCCTCCCTGGTTTACCTGTTTCCGTCGGCTCCCCACATCCAGTCTTACACGACAGCTGCTGCTGCTGCTGTTAGCTGCTGTCAAGTCGGCCCCTGACCCGCGGCGACCCCACGCACAATGGTACAAAATGCTGCCTATTTCTCCGCCTCCCCAGGATCGGATGAGGCTCAGACTGTTGTGATCCACAGGGTTTTATTTTTGGTGAAAATATACACAGCAAAACCCACTCCCATTCTACCGTTTCTAGACATAATGATCAGTGGCGCTGGTCACGTTCTTCACATCGCGTCGGCATTCTCGTTATCTGTTCTCGCTGTCTCACTTCCATTTATTTAAACTCCCTGCCCACCAGCCTTCTCATCTATGCTTCAGAATAGCTGTTGACACTTTGGTCTTTATAGATAATTAAACAAACAAATAAAAAAAACCCCCACAATACTCAAGGGTGACAGTCTACTCTTTGGGCTAAACAGTTACTTAGTTTAAAGGTGACTTCAGGGGATAGTTTCCATTCAAGGTTTGAAGAAAAACTAAGGCCATAGTCTCGGGGACTCCTCCAGACTCAGTAGGTCCAGTAAGTCTGGGTTCCCTAAGACTTTGAAGGTCTGTTCCACATTCTTTCCCTTTTCTCATGATTCACCTATTGTGTTCTAATCCATGGGATTTTCATTGGCTGGATTTTGGAAGTAGATGGCCAGGCCTTTCTTCCTAGTCCATCTCAGTCTGGGAGCTCTGCTGAAACCTGTTTAGCTTCCTAGCAACATGCTAGCCTCCACTGACCGGCGGGTGGAGGCTGTGCATGAGGGGCGGTGGCTGGAATTGAACCCAGGTCTCCTGCATGGAAGGGGAGAATTCTACCACAGAGCCACCACTGCCCTCGTACAGAAAAGGTACCAAGGGCATTCTTGATGGCTGAGCATGCCCCAGGTCAGGAGCGGGGGACCCGTAAGGGAAGCACTGAAACCGGACAGAAGGAATGGCTCGGATGCAAGGAAAGACCTTCCAGGGGAGGCACAGGGTGAGTGAGGACGTGGCCATGGGCACTTAGAGGGCAGTTTGGTGAGTGGGGCTGACTGCATCCTTGTTCACGGGTCCCACTAAGGGGCAGACATCTGGAGCTGGGGAGCCTTAGGCCGGAAGTCCAGGGTCAGGACTTCTGCTGGCATGCTCCCTGCTGGCTTAGCTCTGGTGCCCCAGTCCCACCACTGGCATACTTCTCCTTTGGGTTGAGCATTGCCCTCCGATAGTCTGGAAAATGCTGATACACTGCCCTTATTTCTAACAGGAAGATTAAGTTTCTAGCAGGGCTTTGGTCCATAATTTTTCCTGTACTGCTTATGGTTCCGGGTCACCCACATTTTTACAATTTGGGTCTGTTCCGGTGTCGCCTCCTCAGCCATGACTGAACCGGGAAGAACTGGTTTGAAGTCTTGGTCAGAATACAACTGTGATCCATTAGTTGAGGACAGGCTCTAATTTGCCTTTTCTCATTGGTGAAACGGGCACACAGCTTCTGGCCCGAGTCACTGTGGAAGAGCTCCAAGCCCAGCCCAGGGATGGAGACAGGACCCCCCACCATGCCCCTTGGGTCAGGCCAGGCCCAGCTCTTCCCACCTCCGGCACCCCTTGCTCATCTGCTCTGCCCTCCCTTCACCTCTGAGCCTCGTACTGTGTCTTTACAGGGTCCTGTGCCCTTCCTTTTCCTCTCCTAAGCCCACCTCAGCCTTCCAAGCCCCAGAAACCCTGGTTCTGGGTCTCCCAAACATCAACCATGGTGTTTGCTCTTTCTGAATACTACCCAGATCATTATTTCCTTAACATCTCTCTTCTTAAAACTTACATTTATTAAGAAAGGCAACTTCTTATCATTCCTATAAATGGAAAGTCAGCCACAAATAGGATACTGTAAAAGTGAATCCAATGAAAACAGTTATTTAACCATGGGGGCTGCCTGCTCCCTCTGTTAAAAAGGGATCAGCAGGGCTTAGACAAGAGCTATGCAGGGTCACTATGAGTCGGCATTGACTCGACAGCAGCAGGTTTTAAAGCCACACTTATACAAGACTTCCCCCACACCGTCAGGACTGAAGGGAGCTGAAAGACATTCCGTTCTCACGAGGAGGTCCCTGCATCCCACCTAAGGCACTTTGGGTGTCACACAGGAGCTCAGTGCCACACTCGGGCCCTGCCTGCTGGCTCACTGGGCCTCCTCAGGCCTTGGGGCAGCCTGGGCTGCAGTTCGGGGAGGGGAGGGTCTGGAGGAAAGGAAAGCAGGGAAGGGACTAGTCCTGGCTCAGCGCACACTGAGGCCTCCTCACCTGTCCCAGCTGCTCACAGGCTGTCTGGTACTCAGCGCGCTGACACAAGTCTTTCACATGCTGGTACTTGGGCAGGAAGTTCTCCTCCTGGGCGTCCACCTTGTCACTGCTGTCCCTTTTGTGGAGCAGTTTGCTGTGGGTAGAGAGCAGAGGGGCAGGGCTGGCCCCACAGCAACCTGGTCTTTTGCCCCCGAGGTAAAGTCGGCTGAGGACTCTGTGGTCCCCACTGTCCCCGCCTCCCTCTGGTTCTCGGCAGCCTTTGGGGGGAACTCCGCATGCCCGGTGCTCAGCCCTTGGGCCTCCTTTAGACTCGTCATGGTCATCTCCTCCAGCCTCATGGCTGAACCACCCGCCATCTACTGTGACTGCAAACTTATTTTCTCCACTGGGCCCTCTCCCCTGACTTCTAAACGTGCCCATCCAACTGCAGACTGGGTCTCGGCTACCACCACCACCACCAGGTCCGACTCATGGTGACCCCATGCGTGTCAACTGTGCTCCACAGCATTTTCAGGGCTGACTTTTTGGAAGTGGATCGCCAGACCTTTCTTCCGAGGTGCCTCTGGGTGGACTCCAACCTCCAACCTTTCGGTTAAGAGCAGAGCATGTTAACCATTTGGGCCACCTAGGGACTCCCGCTTATGACACCAGGAGGACACAAACCTAATGTTTCTAGAACTGAGCTTCTCTCCAACGTCTGCTGCTCTGCTGTCTTCCCTGCCCGCAGTGAATGGCAACTCCATTCTCTCAGGTGCAAAAATGTTCCGACATCCTCCTCTTTTCCTTCCCTGCCATCCCGTCCATCAGCAAATCCTGTTGGCTCTTCCCTCAAAATGTATCCAAAATCGGGCCACTTCTTACCCTCTCCATAGCCACTGCCTGGTCTACCCTGGTCTGGACTATTTCAGGAGCCTCCTGGTCTCCCTGTTGCCACACTTGCTCTCCACACACAGCTGGAGGGACCCAGGAACACACGTCCTACCATGTCACTCCTATCACTACCCTCCAGTGCTCCCACCTACTCCAGGAGACCCCACAGGGCCTTAGTCAGCCCGGTACCTCCTGCCTACTCCAGGAGACCCATAGGGCCTTACTCTGCCAGCCCCGTGCCTCTGGCTCCCCACTGTTCAAATCCTTCAGCTACATTGGCCTCTGGGAGCCCAAACAAGCCAGGAAGGTACTGCCTTGGGGCCTTTGCACTGGCCATCCCTTCTGTGAGGAACACTTGTCCTTACCCCCTCAGGTCTCTCTCAAATGCTACTTTCTCATTAAAACTAAAACACCAAACCCATTGCCGTCGAGTCGATTCCGACTCATGATGGTCCCAGGTATTACAGAGTAGAGCTGTTCCATGGGGTTTTCTTGGCTGTGATCTTTATGGGAGCAGATCTCCAGGTACTTCTTCCCTGGCACTGCTAGTAGGTTTGACTCACCAACCTTTAGGTTATTGTAGTTGTTGGGTGCCGATGAGTTGATTCTGACTCATACCGACCCCATGTGACAGAGTAGCACTGCCTGGTATGGTTTTCTTGGTGGTAATCTTTACGAGAGCAGATGGCTAGGTCTTTTTCTGGTGGAGCCGCTGGGTGGGTTCAAACCACCAACATTTTGGTTGGCAGCACTTAGCTGTTGCGCCACCAGAGCTCCATAGATCTTTAGGCTAGTTGAGGACAAACTTACTCCCTCAATGAGGCTCTCCTGTTTAAAATTAGAATCCCCCCACCTCACCCATCTCCCCTGTTCCCCACCCCGCTTCCCTGCTTTATCTGTCTTCACAACACTTATTCCTGTTGCCATCCTATATATTTTACATATTTATTTTGTTTATTATCTGTCTTTCATCACTCAAATATAAACTCCACTAGGGCAGTGATTTTGACCTGTTTTGTTCTTTGCTGTATTTTCAGTTTCTAGAATGTTTTGGGCAGTGGGAAACACTCCACCCCAAGAACCTAGGTCCAAACTGCCTACATAGGCATATGTGTTGATGACTCAATGTCTCCCCGGAAGCCCGACAAGCACCCTCCCCAGCCCCCATGCTGGAAGAGACTGCTTTTTCTTCAGCTCAGCACCAGATGAAGTACCTAGAGATCTGCTCCCCTAAAGATCACAGCCAAGAAAACCCCATGCAACAGCTTTACTCTGTAGCCCCTGGGATCACCATGAGTCAGAATCGGCTCAATGGTAATGGGTTTGGTGTTTTGGTTTTATGGAGAAAGTAGCATTTGAGAGAGACCTGAGGGAGGTAAGGACAAGAGTTCCTCACAGAAGGCATGGCCAGCGCAAAGGCCCCAAGGCAGCACCTTCCTGGCTTCTGCCTCACCTCTGCCCTCTACCCTTGAACCTCGGGCCCCACCCCTGATACCTGCTCATCAGAAGTTGTGCCCCATCCCATGAGTCCCGGGTGGGCCAGAGGCTGGGCTGGGTCCCCCCACTTTTCCTGTGCACTAACGGGGCTTGGTGAAAGCGTCCTTTCGGCTTGAAGGTGTGTAGGCTTTTGTCTTGGTTTTCAAGCCAGAGGTGGTGAACTCATATGGCAACAGGGACATAAATGACCGAGGCGGACAGGTGGGAACTCTAGAGACCCGGACGATGGAGCAGTGGGGGGTAGGTCCAGCACGGCCAGATCTCCTGGTTTCATATACAATTGGGATTTTATATGAAAATTCCTAAACTGTACGAGCTGGCGATAAATTCAGGAACACTGGAGACATTGCCCAGGCTGCGACGAAGCATGCCTTCAGGGTGGTGGGGCCTCCAGATGCAAACTCTCTGTTGACCATGTTGTTTGGTGCTGTTGAGTCAGTTGACTCATGGTGACCATATAAGACTGAGTAGAACTGCCCCTAGGGTTCCCTAGGCTGTAATCTTTATGAGAGCAGATAGCCAGGTCTTTCTGCCATGGACGGGTACCAACTGCCAACCATTCAGTTAGCAGCTGTGTGCCTAACCACTGCACCACCAGGGCTCCTTTGGGCCAAGGGAGTTTTGGACACAGATCCCGAGTCCCCTTTGGGAGGTACAAGGACAGTGATATTCTTTCTCCTGCCCTGAGAGCAGGGTCTTTCATGTACCACAGAGGCACTGGGGCTGCCGGGCGGTTCCTGGCTGGCAGTTGGGGTGCCCAGGTGCTGCTCGGCCCTGATGCCAGGGACCTGGCACTCAGGAAGGTGGCTGCAGTCTGGGCACTTACCCTCTCTCCACCAGGAAAGAGTCCCGCCAGACCCTCATCTTCTTTTTCAAGTGGAACCTGGAAGAAAGCACAGCTCCAGCTTCTCATCCGCATGGGGGCCTTGCAGGTTCCCCACCCCTCAGGGACAGTGGCAGCCTCGGTCCCCAGAAGGCTTTCATGCACACACATTCACACATTCAGAGCAGAGCTGCCTCTTCCCCCAAGGCTGGGGTATAAGGGCACGTTGTTGCTGTTACTCGCCGTCCAGTCGGCCCCGACTCATGGTAACCCGTGCACGGCAGGATCAGACCGCTGTGATCCCTAGTGTTACACAGCAGGATCAGACCACTGTGATCCCTGGTGTTAGTCTGCACGGCAGGATCAGACCACTGTGATCCCTAGTGTTAGTCTGCACGGCAGGATCAGACCGCTGTGATCCCTAGTGTTACACAGCAGGATCAGACCACTGTGATCCCTGGTGTTAGTCTGCACGGCAGGATCAGACCACTGTGATCCCTAGTGTTACACAGCAGGATCAGACCACTGTGATCCCTAGTGTTAGTCTGCACGGCAGGATCAGACCACTGTGATCCCTAGTGTTACACGGCAGGATCAGACCACTGTGATCCCTAGTGTTAGTCTGCACGGCAGGATCAGACCGCTGTGATCCCTGGTGTTAGTCTGCACGGCAGGATCAGACCGCTGTGATCCCTGGTGTTCGTCTGCACGGCAGGATCAGACCGCTGTGATCCCTGGTGTTCGTCTGCACGGCAGGATCAGACCGCTGTGATCCCTGGTGTTCGTCTGCACGGCAGGATCAGACCGCTGTGATCCCTGGTGTTCGTCTGCACGGCAGGATCAGACCGCTGTGATCCCTGGTGTTAGTCTGCACGGCAGGATCAGACCGCTGTGATCCCTGGTGTTAGTCTGCACGGCAGGATCAGACCGCTGTGATCCCTGGTGTTAGTCTGCACGGCAGGATCAGACCGCTGTGATCCCTGGTGTTAGTCTGCACGGCAGGATCAGACCGCTGTGATCCCTGGTGTTAGTCTGCACGGCAGGATCAGACCGCTGTGATCCCTGGTGTTAGTCTGCACGGCAGGATCAGACCGCTGTGATCCCTGGTGTTAGTCTGCACGGCAGGATCTGACCGCTGTGATCCCTGGTGTTACACAGCAGGATCAGACCGCTGTGATCCCTGGTGTTAGTCGCCGGCTGATTTCTGGAAGGAGATCACCAGGCCTTTCTTCCTGGCCTGTCTTAGTCTGGACGCTCCACTGAAACGTGTTCAGCATCATAGCCACACACAGGCCTCCACTGACAGATGGGTGGTGGCTAGGGGTGAGGTGCACGGGCTGGGAATCGAACCTGTGTCCCCCACATGGAAGGTGAGAATTCCACCACTGAGCCACCACTGCCCTCTTAAAGGCATAAAGCAAAACCGTCTGCCACAGAGTTGACTCAGCTCACGGCGACCCCAAGTGTGTCGGCAGAGCTGTGCCCACAGGGTTTTCAGGAGCTGAAGTTTTGGAAGCAGGTCGCCAGGACCTTCTCCCATGTCACCTCTGCGTAGACTTGAACCCCCAACATTTAGGGTAGCTGCCGAGCACGTTAACCATCTGCGCCACCCAAAGACTCCTCTTACAGTGCAGAGGGCAGAACCTACGAGGTCCAAACTGCCTACACAGGCGTATGTGCCGATGACTCAGTGTCTCCCCGGAAGCCCGGCGACCCCCGGCCCCCGTGCCGATGACTCAGCGTCTCCCCGGAAGCCCGGCGACCCCCCGGCCCCCGTGCCGATGACTCAGCGTCTCCCCGGAAGCCCGGCGACCCCCGGCCCCCGTGCCGATGACTCAGCGTCTCCCTGGAAGCCCGGCGACCCCCGGCCCCCGTGCCGATGACTCAGCGTCTCCCCGGAAGCCCGGCGACCCCCGGCCCCGTGCCGGCAGAGACTGCATTCTCTTCAGCTCAGCACCAGACGAAGTGGCTGTCTTGACTCCAGGTTAGTTACTTTGTTTTGGGAGGATCTTCGTCTTGGATCTCTTACTAGGATTTGGGTGATTTCAGTGTACATGCCATGTGACTTCCCTCTGTCATTTCCGTGTCCCAGATGGGGGCTCTGAGACAGGGAGAGGACGCTTCCATCCTGCCCCTTCCCCTCAGGTGTCCTGATTCCGAAGCCAGTGCCCCAGCCCTCAAACATGTCCATTGTGTATACAGACGACTCACAAAGCCTCACCATCGGAGGGAGGAGATTAAAGGGAGGTGTTTCCCTGCAGGGCAGCCAGAAGGGGACAGCCACGCTGTCAGGGCTGGGTCCTCTAGGAGCCTCAGAGGAATTGAAGCTAAGGAGGTGCCTGATGGGGCTCAAGAGTCAGAGCCTTGGGGTCAATGAGCTGGTGGGCAGTTCCAGCGCTGGCCACCAGATGTCGCTGCTTCCACACCAGTGGCTGCGCCCCCTTGCTTTCCAGACTCAGCTCGTCTTCCACCTGTGTGTACTTTGCTCACTTTCAGCTCCCTTTTCTGCCTCTCAGGACACCTAGGAATATGTTCGCATCACACCATCCGGCATTAAAGCCACAGAACACGGTGTCTAATAGTGTAGCCTCCAGTCTAGAGCCTGAATGCCCACAGTCATGTCCAGACTGTGTGACCTCTGTCAAGTCACTTGACCTCTCTGGGATTCCCTTTCCAAACTGGGACAAAATATGGATAATAATAACGCCCATTTCACTGGGTTGTTGTAAAGATGAAAGTGATATAACCCCCTGCCAAGTACTCAGAACAGAGCCTGGCACACAATAAGTGTGCAATTAGTGTTAGCTCTTGTTATCATCGTTGTTGCTCTTATTATTTCACATTTCATAGAACATTAGCTGGGAGGATCCTCAGCTGGTTGCCTAGGCCATATTCCATATCCCTTCCTCCCCATGGCAGGTAAGTGGCTGGGATGGGGGGACCCAGGAGCCCCAGCTCCTGACTCTCAGAGACCCCACCCTCTCAGATTCCCGTGGTTTGGCTGGGAGTCCACGCAGGTTGGGAGCCCCGCAACCTGTCCCTGCAGCCCCGCCAACCCCCTTCCTCACCGGTTTGCTGGCCGCTCCGTGTCCAGGAGCTTGAGGATGGACTTCCCATCCATGTCTGCGGGGATGTCCAGGCCTGCGATGTCCAGGATGGTGGGAGCTAGGTCAATGTTGAGGACGATGTGGGGGTTCCTGGGGAGGGAGGGAAGAGGGCAGGGACTCGGTCACCTGGGCAGTGGTGCCTGGCCTTGCTTGGGAGGGGGCGCCGGGAGGAGAAGAAGGTCTCTAGGCCAGTCACTCCTGCACCACAACCCTCAGTAGCTCCCCTCTAAGCCCCAGACTCAGCCGAACCCTCCCTCTGCTCACCCCCTTACCATCTGTGCCCTCCAACCATACCACAGAGTGCCGGTGACCAGGCTTCGCCCTTTCATCCCTGCTGGCCTCCGCTTGGTGGTCTCCTGCCAGCAATGCCCTCCCTGCCCACCATGACCTGAACAAAGGTATCTACTCAGACCCCCCCCGGACTCTTCCCTGATCCCTGCCCTGAACCCTCCCCTGGACCTGCCTCTGAGCCTCCGAGCAAACCTTGGCCCTCTTGCTGTTCCTCATCATGCCAGGCACAGTCCTGCCTCAGGGCCTTTTTCCTTGCTGTCCCCTCTGTGTGGAATGTTCTTCTCCAAATATCAGTGTAGCACTTCACCTCCCCCTTTAATTCTCTGCTCAGCTATTACCAAGAAGGCCTGTGGCAGACACACTCTACGTAAATGCTGCCTACGGCTCCCACCTCCTGCTGTTCACACCTTGTGTGATTCCTTCCCCTGCCTGACCGAGACTTGCTTCTAACCAACAGAATATGGCAAAGTTGATGGCATGTTCCTCCCATGAGATGAGAGTCGGCCTCAGGGCTGCTGTTCAAAGTGTTTGGTTTCCTGAGCTGGACAGCTGAAAGTCTGCAGCTGTTGACTTTGCCACCATAGTAGAAACACCTGCCTGAGAAGGAGGGCAATTCAGAGAAAACAGGGCTGAGAAATGGGAAATGAGAGACTCTGGAGGTCATGATGTGACTGCTGGATCCAGCCATGCCTGAAGCCAGCATATCCTTGGACTTTTCAGTTACTTTAGACAATGCATTCCTTTTATCTTATTTGCTTAGTCCAGTTTGAGGGTCATTTCTGCTTGCAACCAAAGGCATCCAAGCTGACAAATGTACCATATATCTTCAGCCCCCAACCTGACATTATTAGCATCCTCTTTCTCTTGTCCATCTGGGGTGTGGCTTTGGGTCCTATGAACAAGATCACAGACTCCAAGGCAGACCTGCAATGTCGTGCTGGGAGAGCCCTCCACCAGCGAATTCACTAGTTGCCACTGAGCTGTGACTCACGCAACCTCGTGTGTCAGAGTGGAACTGTGCTCCTTAGAGTTTTCAGTGGGTGAGGTTTTTGGAAGTAGATCACCAGGTCTTTCTTCCAAGGTGCCTCTGGGTGGACTTGAACCATCTCTACCACCCAGGGACTCCTGAGCAGCCCTCTGTGGATATTAAGTCAAATCCTCTCTCTTTGCAGGGGCAGCTCGAGGATTCTAAGAGGCAGTGTGGCAGGATGGATAGGAGCAGGGAAACTGTGGGGCTTCAGATCCCAGCTCTTTCCCTTCCTTGCTGTGTGACCTCAAGCACTTAACCTCTCTGTGCCTGTTTCCTTGAGTATAAAACACGGACAGTAATAGCAGCCACCTCCAGGGTTGTTGGCATGCCTCAGTGAGTTATATGGATGCAAGGTGCTCAGACTGGGGCCTGAAGAAGAAGTGCTGGAGACACCTGAGCTATTATTTTTATCTATTATTTCAGGTGGGGACCCTGAGATCCAAAGGCGGGGAGTGGGGCGATGAGGTTTCCCCAAGTGGCAGGAAGTCTGGGTCTGGAATCCACCACACTGTCCAAGCCCTCTCAGGAAGGATTCTGCAGCAGCTGTGTGAGCGGCTGCGGTGTGTCCACGTGTCTGGGCCCTGACGAAGGCCAGGCCAGCCAGACCAGACCAGTCTTCATAGTGATCATCTGCATTTCAAAAAACCCATTCGACTTGGTTTCCGTAATATCCCAGCTGATCAGAGCTGCTGCTGGGAGGTGTCATCTCAGAGGTGGGCCCAAGGAGAGGTGCTGGCAGAGGGCCACTGCCCACGTGACACTCAGAAAGGATGGGTGGGGAGGCCTTCCCTTTGTGCCACCGCCCCGGGGCTGGCTCAGCTGATCTCTGTGATACTCAGCTGCCGGCTCAGCAGCGGTGGCGGGTGCTGCCCTGACAGCCACCAGCCCTGATGATGGCCCAGCCCAGGACAGAAATCAGAGTGCTACTCCACTGGCTGGGCCTCCTGGCACTCCGCCCAGGCACAGGCAGTCTGTTTTCACAGGTGCTAGCGGCTCTGGGCCTCTCCTTCCCTGACAGGGGGGTAAGGAGCACCTCTGAATCCTCTCTGGGTGATGTAATCACTGTTCCACACTGTGCGCTACCCAGGGGGTGACTCGGGCTTTGAGGCTCTATGACCTGCTTTACTCTGATCTGTGCTGAGCTGGGGGCACCCTGGGGACGTGAGGATCTGAGGGGTGACACACTTACAAGGAGCCAGCCTCCACGTTGGGGCCCCTCACATAGAAGGGAACCCTGATGTCAAACTCGTAGGGCATGGACTTCCCCTTCACCAGGCCGAACTGGCCGATGTGGTAGCCGTGGTCGGCGGTGTAGACGATGTAGGTGTTGTCCAGCTCGCCTGTCTCCACCAGCACATTGTAAATCTGCAACACAGGCCGGAGGGGCGGGCAGGGGTCAGGGTGTGGGGGGCCCTGCCCACCTCTGACCAGGGGCTGATGAGGTGCTTGAGATCCCAAAACCCCTTCCTCCCCTCCTTCAGGTCTTTGCTCAATTGACACCTTGGTGAGGGCTCTGGGACCACCACATATGAAACAGTACTCCACCTCCTGTCACTGCCTGTCACCTCCTCCCTTTTCTTATCTTCACAGCACTGCTATCAACTTATATTGCTGTTGTTAGGTGCCATCAAGTCAATTCCAACTCATAGCGACCCCGTGTGACAGAGTAGAACTGTCCCATAGGGTTTCCTAGGCTGAAATCTTTACAGGAGCAGATCACCAGGTCTTTCTCCAGTGGAGTCACTGGGTAGGTTCGAACTGCCAACTTTTAGGTTAGCAGCTGTGCACTTAACTGTTGTGCTACCAGGGCTCCATTACGGCAGGGATTTTTGTCATTTTGCTCCCTGCTGTATCCCATGTGCTCTGGCACTCAATGTTAGTTGAATGGATGAATGAATATGGACTGTGGCCTGTGGCAGGAGTTTATGATCTAGAACAGCACTGCCCAACAGAACTTTCCGGGATGATGGAAATGTTCTATATCTATGCTGTCCAACAGAGCTTTCTGTGATGGTAGATTCTACATCTGGGCTGTCCAAGATGGTAGCCACTAGTCCATGTGGCTATTGAGTACTTGAAATGTGGCTGGTGAGACCAAGGAACTGAATTTTAAAATTACTTTAACTAATTTAAATAGCCATGGGTAAATAAAATCCATACAATGGGTTATGATCCAGGAGCGAAGTACTGATACATATGCTACATGGATGAACCTTGGAAACATTACGCTAAGTGGAAGAACCCAGTCATAAGGGACCAGATATTGTCTGACTCCATGAATACAAAATGTCCAGAACAGGCAAACCTATGGAGACAGAAAGGAGATTAGTGGTTGCCTGTGCCTGGGGGCATGGGGTGAGTGGGAGGTGATAGCTAACGGGTGTGGGGTTTCTTTTTGGGGTGAAGAAAATGTTCTAAAATGGTGGTGATGTTACACATGTGTGAATACATTACAAACCACTGAATTGTAAATGTAAATGAGTGAACTGTATCTCGATAATGCTTTTTTATTTTTTTTAAATGAAGTAGCCACATGTGGCTACCGTATTGGGCAGCACAAATCTAGAATATAGATTTCTGAAGGAAGAGGTTTTTGTCTGCATTGCTCCATGCTGTTTTGCAAGGCCTTGAACAGTGCCTTCCTGTTCTGCCTTCTGTTTCCATTCCTCTCTGGTTGATGATGCTTGGAAAATGGTGAGTGATCAGGATGGCTCAGGGCTGGCCATGGCCGAGGGGTCTCGAGCAACCCTTGGGAAGAGGCCATGGTGGGAGGGCGGCCTACCGTCTCCATGGAGTCGTCCACGGACATGAGGGTCTGCAGGCGCTTCCGCTGCAGCATGTTGGTGAATTCCATGTGGATGGGCTTCATGGGCCCCGTGTAGCGCATGATCCAGTGCTTGTCCGGGTTGGGCGCATAGTTGTAGCTCGGCGTGCTGTCGGGCAAACACATACACATACACATACACACACACACACACACACACACACACACACAGAGTGGTGAGGCCACAGGGGACCTGGGCCACCCTACATTGTCTCTGCAGCTACTTGGGGGACAGTGGACACTGGGCGTCAGGGGTCCTTCTAAGCAGGCTCCTCTCCATTAGTCCAGGCTTCCTCCACGTGGGCTGTGCATGGGAGGCTGGAATCCGTACAGCATTAAATGACGTTGAACCACAAAGTGAGAAAGCTGGCTGTCCCAGACCTCCCATCACATCCAGGCCAAAGTCTTGCTTTGGTGCTTTCCTGAACATCTCTCTCGAATCTGCTAGTCTCCCTCTTTAAGGAAGGGAAGGGCTCAAGTTTAAAAAGCCTTCAGCAGGCACTAGCATCCAACTATAATTTAACAGCATTGCTTGTGTTCACTGTATTTATTTTCCAGTTACCTTGGTTAATGGCAAGTGACATGGTTTTTGTGGTTAAAGTAAAAGAACACAACAAAGCAAAAACCAGTCGCTGTGGAGCTGGTGTGCGTCACAGTAGAATTGTACTCCACAGGGTTTTCAAAACGGTAGATTTTGTTTGGAGGTAGATCGCCAGGCCGTTCTTCTGAGGCTCCTCTGGGTGCACTTGAACTGCCAACCTTTTGGTTAGCAGCCGAGCGCATTAATGGTACGCACCACCCAGGGACTCCGTGGTTAAGGTAGGGCTACAAAATTTCCTTTTAAAATAGGTTTAGTTTAAAGAAAAAGCTAATAGATGTAAAAATGAAGTAAATCCTAGCCGTGCACACATGGTGGGAATTGTGAGGGTGGCCTCTAGTGCGTTGGGGACATGCCCCAGTTTTTAATCTAATCGTCACCATTATCCTTCCAGTTTCAATTTACTCTTCCATTTTACCAAAGAGGAAACAGATTTGGGGACCTGCCCAGGGCCTCACTGAATGGGGAGCCACTGGACCCGGTGACTCATGTCATGGGGCCAAATGTCATTATTAATGACAAATGAACAAATGAATGATACCCATGACAGTCCCTGAGCTCTTACCAGGTGTGGGTGTGGTTCGAAGGGCTTGTCTTATATTGTCTCATTTAATTCTCACACCAGTCCTAGGTGCGGCCGCTGGCTTTATTCTCCTTGTGTGCAAAATGAGGAAACTGAAGCCCGGGGTGGGGGGTGAACTAACTTGCCAAAGACAGCACTGGGGTTCGACCTCTCACAGTCCACCCTCTGGAGCTGACAGGGTCAGCCTCCCTGCTGTATGACCATCAGTGCCCGCTGACGTGCGGGTCAGTCTGGAGATGGTGCTTCTGCTGGAGGACTGAGCAGCAAGAACACACGTCAGTTCAATTCACAGCCTCAGAACTTACTGTTTCCAGAAGGTTCCAGAAATGGATCACTCCATCCCAAACCAAGAGCAAAACAAAGGCTGTTGTCACCCCAGCCCATACTGTGCCCCAGGATCTGAGCGACTGTAAAACCCACCAACGTGTGGGGTACCCTAGGTGGGGCACGCCATTGATAGGAAATGCTTTATTTAAAACCTCCAACAGAAAATGAGGAAAACAGGATGTCAAATTCTCACGGAATCTAGACTTTCTGGAGCCACTGAGACTGGATGACCCCTGAAACTCTTACTCTGAGGAAATCTTTAAGCTGAACCAAAACTTTGCCTCAAGTCATCTTTGAACCAAACGACAGTTTAGCCTAATTAGAAAAGGTCTGCACGAAGCGTTACACTCTTTTAGAGACTTATCTGTATGTATCAAATTGACAACAGCAACTTCAAAGGATGGATGAGAAGCTGGGGCGGGGGGGACAGGTTTGTGTTAAAAATGGTGAAATAGTTTGGAAAAGGTTGTTGAGAAAGGTGCACAACTCAATGAATGTAACCATTGTTACTGAATTGGACACGTAGAAATTCTTGAAGGGTGTGTGTTTTGTTGTGTGTATGTTCACCAGAATAAATAAATAAATAAACCCCCCTAACACGTGGGCGTCCCTTGCACTGGGTCAGAAGATACTCAAGGGCTAGGTTTTCCTCGAATCTTACCCCTGCCCCAGTCAAAGCTGAGAATAAAGTTTGGGTTTCCACAGATTGAAGATGAAAGGTTTTCAAAACGAGTATTAGTGGGCAAGGGGCTTCAGTGGGGGAGGAGTGAGGGGAGGGGAGAAAACTCCCCTCCTGCCCGCCCCCTCAGGGCCTTAAGGGCCTCTGAATTATCCAAACCTCTCTTGCTCTCCTGGTAGAAATTGTGACGCTGCGGCTCTCAGTATCCTGACAGCTATGGAGGCTGTTATGTAAGCTGCAGTGAATCCCAGCTCAGAGGCTCCTTCTGGACTTTGTTGGAGTCCCTGGTGGATCTGTAGCTTCCTGCTGTTGAGTCCGCCCTGGTCCCAACTGGGCCCTCCCAGCCACGGCCTTAGGGCCTGACCCAAGCCTAGAACATTCCCAGGAACCCGTCCACCGCTGCCTCTGGGCTCCCGCACTGAGGAACTGGAAGGGGGCTGCTGGGGCAGGGGTCGTACACAGAGATGCTCTTGGAGATGGCCAGTGGGGTGGAAGAACCATTTCACAGGCCCCAGGGGCCCAGGTTCCAGGATGTAATTTTTAGCCACCATCCCTGAATCTGTTAGAAGATAAGGGGGTGTGTGGCCTCAACAGCCAGTGGGGAGTTGTCAGGAGTTGTTATGGGATGGTCTCTTAAGCCCTTTCCCTGAGACTCTGGGAGAAGGATCTGGAGGCCAGAGGACTCAGAGCCTGGGTTTCTGCCTGGGGCCCATGCCGGGTGCTGGCTCTCCAGGGAGGGTGTCGGCATTTTCACATGAACTGGGCTGCTGGAGGAACAAAAATGGGAAACCCACACCTCCTCAAGAATCCCAGGAATGTCTGCTGTGTCCAACAAAGGGCCTGAAGGAGAATGCTCCCCTTCGCTAGTGCAGGACCCTGACCCCCTGCCCTGAGGTGACCAGCGCCAGCCAGCCTGGCTCTGAGCCCACTTTCTCCCTTGGGGTTACAAAGGGACAGGCCCATAAACCCACATCCCAGATGCCACACTGCCAAAGGTGTGTGTCTGTGTGACTGTGTGTGTTTGGATGTGTATCTTTGTGCGCACGTGTCCCTGTGTATGCATGTCTGTGTATACATGTCTGCGTATTTGTATCTCTTTGCATACCTGTCTGTATGCTTGTGTGTATGTGTCTGTGTGTTTGCACATCTGTATGTCTTTGTGTATGCATTGGTGTGTCTGTGTGTCTGTCTTTGCATATGTGTCAGTGTGCTTGTGTGTACATGTTTGTGTTTGCAATATCTGTGCGTGCGTATACACATCTGTGTGTATATGTGTCTGTGTGCGTGTGTATACACACATCTGTGTGCATGTGTATACGCGCCTGTGTGTCTGTGTGAGGGGGATAAAAGGGGCTTCTGCCAGGCTGCCCCAAGGAGAGCAGGGCAGGGGCGGGCTTGGTCGGGGTGCGGGGATGGGAGAAGAGACTCCCAGCAGAAAGATCTGGCACTTGGATCCGACGAGCAGGCCCCGCCCCTCTTCACCCCTCCTTGACTGCCATAATTAAACAGCCCAGCTGCAGAACTTTCTTTTTTTCGGTTGTGTTTTGGAAATGATTATAGCCCAGAGATAAGAAAGCCTTCCAAACCCAGCCCTAGTAAGGCGGAGGTGGCTTCTCTGGGTAAGTAAGAGCAGGCGTTGCTTATTTTCAATTTCTGTAATTTTCATTTCAAAGAGGAAATAAATGAGCAGGCAATGTCAAACAATTTCATCATGAAATGCCGGGGCTGCTCAGGGTGAAGCTGGAGGCTCTTTTAAAGGAGATGCTGTGGCAGCAAGTGTCCACCCTGGGCTTGTCCCCTAGCTAGGACTGAGTCGCCACGCCGCCACCCTCAGATTCAGCGTGTGTGTGGGGGAGAGGCCAGGCTGGGGGGAGAGCAGAGTGGCCTGGGTGGGAGGGGCCAGGCAGACATGCAGGGGGCGGTGCTGGTGGCCGGGGAACCGGAGGGTGGTGCTGCGGCCCCGGAATGCAGTTCATCTTCTTCTGTCAAATCCTTCTCCCCACAGACCAGGGATCAGAAGGTTAACACACCGCCATTCCTCCCTCTGAGCCACTTGGGCGCTGTCAGAAAGTAATTACAGCGAGGTGGGTGAGGAGGGCGTTGCATCCTGATTGTAATGAAAATTAAACACCCTGAATATTCAGGAAGATTCCAAATTGCCCTGTCCTTGTCACCCTGAAATGTCACAGTAAGGGCTGCTGAGCATATGGGTCTGTCGCTGCTAAGCGGGGGTTGCTTTGGGAGCAGAGAAATGCAGAAGGAAGACTGAATAGCCAGCTGGGTGGAGAAGGACTGGGCGGGGGGCAGACAGATGGGTGGGTTGGATCCTGGCTCTGCTATGTACCAGCTGGGTGACCTTAGGTAAGTTACCTCACCTTGCTAGGCCTCAGTTTCCTTATCTGTAAAACGGGAATACCAAGTGTGACAGGCAGCCTCTGAGAACCTGCCTCCTGGTATTTACATCCTTGTGTGGTCCCCTCTCACATTGTAGGATCATGTGGCCAATAGAATATGGCATAAGTGATGGTAGGTCACTTCCAAAATTCGGTTATAAAAGACTTCGGCTTCCATCTTGGCCTCTCTCTCTTGGATCCTTTGCTCGGGGAGTAGCCAGCTACCATGTTGTAAAGACACTCAAGCAATCTGAGGAAGCTCATGGTGAGGAAGAGCCATGTGAATGAGTCCCAGTCAAGCCTCAGAGGGCAGCTGACTGGACACCTAGGCTGCAACCTTGGGATTCTCTTGAGTCAGAACCTTCCAGCCAAGCCACTCCCAGATTCCTGACTTACAGAAACTGTGAGACAATAAGTGTTTGATGTTTTAAGCTGCTCAGTCTTGGAGTAATTTGTTATGTTGCAATAGGTGAAGAATACACCAAGGTTCATTGTGAGTATTTGGGGATTTGATGTAATGTAAAGGGCTTAGCATAGAGTCTGCCACATAGTCAATAGCTCACTAAGTGTTTGGAATATGTTAGTAGTCTGGTCAAGCAATGCACCCTCCCTTGAGGAATACTTTCAAGTGTATAAAATAAAATACAGAGGATTACCGAGAAAACCTGTTACCCCGAAATGCAGTTCTACCCACAGACCTCTTGGAGGGAGATGTGAATCACATGTTAACCACTCTGGTTTCCTGCTTTGGTGTGTTAGCTGGGCTGCCTGGGTTTGTGCCCCATTTCCCCTGAGATGAGCAGTGCGGTCTTAGGGTCTTTAAAGCAGGAAGATTAAAGAGAAGGCATGAGATACAGCTATGCCATCACTGTATCACAGCCTGTCCCTCCCACCCATGTGCCAACCAGTGGCTCTGACACACAGGCTCAGATGCTTACATGTGCTGGGACGCATTGGGGAAGAGGCGTGAGTACTGGGGGGCTGAGTCTTCGGGGCCATGGGGGGCTGCGTGGCTGATGACCATCAGGACTGGCCTGTGAGGGTACATCTTCTTGGACGTGCGGAAGAAGCTCACGCTGTCATTGGTGATGAGGTCAGTGAGGTAATCCTGGGGGTGGGGAGAGACAGGGAGATGGCATGAGGAGATGTGCATTTGTCCTGAGTGCCTGCTGCATGCCAAGCACTGTGCTAGGCATCAGGGACGCAGCAGACAGAACAGACAACAATCCCTGCCCTCACGGAGCTTGTGGTGCAGGGGGTAGACGGACAATAACAAATAAGCAAATAAACTATAAGTAAGATCATATGGTGCTACATGCCATGGAGAAAAATAATGCAGAGAAGGGGTTAGGGAGGACAGGAGAGGAATTACCTTGTATCATTCATACATAATGAATGTTAAAAATAATAACACGATTGAGTACTTATGGTATGGCAGGAACTCTTCTGTTTGCTCCTATTAACTCATTTAGTTTTCACATAATCCTAGAAGGTAGGTACAATGATAATTCCTGTTTGCTAGAACAGAAAATTAAGGCACAGAGAAGTTATGCAAAATGTCCACTGTCACACAGCTGGTAAATGTTGAAGCCAGGACTTCTGAGTCTTGATTCCTAAGTCTGAAGTCTTTTCAAGGCCCTAGGATACCACGGTGTAGAATGAGTACCTCTCTACTTTCCTTGAGCATCTATTTTTGGTGGGCGTGGGGTGGGAACAAGCATGTAAACAAAGAAACAAGATGGGTGTGACAGGGTGTGAAAGATGAAGTAAATAAATCAGGGAGATGTAACAAAGACTATCTGGGAGCTGAGGAGGGGGAGCATACTTTAGCTGGGGGAGTCAGGGAGGGCCTCTCTGTGGAGATGACATTTGAGCTGAGAGATGAATGATGAGAAAGGCAGCCAGCCATGGGAAGATCTAGATCACTGGTTTTCAAACTCAGTTGCCCACTTGAGTCCCCTGGGGAGCTTTGCGGATGCCTGGACCCACCCCTAGAGATGGTGATTTGATTGGTCTGTGGTTCAGTCTGAGCATTAGAATTTCTAAAAAGCCTCTAAGTGATTCCAGTTTTCATCTAGGATTGAGAATCACTGACCTAAAGGAAGAGTTCTAGACAGAAAGAACAGCAAAAGCAAGTGTTGCAAGGCAGGAATGAGCTTGCCATATGTTCAAGAAACAAAGAGGGCAGTGTAAATTATCAGTAGGTGAAATTTGGGGATAGCATAAACAAAGGCATGTGTGGCTCCATTAGAAAAGTGAGGAGCCCACTTAGATATGGGGCAGGAGGAGAGAAGAGTTGGAGGAAACAGAAATTGAGGGCTTTAAAAGCTCAGCAGAGAAGCTGAGCGTTTCCTACACCCTTCTTGAACTAGTAAATCTTTAGCTGCTTTTATCTCAAAGATAATGAATCCTCAAAATTTACCCTCTGCTTCATAGAAGCTGCTCTGTTCAAAACTACCACTTTCAAAAAGAGATAATACTATTTTAGAGAAAAAACAGTGATGGGGAGGGTGAAGAAGCTTCTGGCGTAAAGTACTACCGATGTACCCATACATCTACAGACACACTTCTACAGGCACACTCATAAGCTATATCTGTGTGCATAAGGGTGGTCATTGCAGTATTATTTATAAAGCAAAAACATATTGCAGTGCCCAGCAATAGGTGGATGGTTAATTAACTTTTCCACTTCCATACTACACAATGCTACACATGCATTAAAAAGACAGTAGGCCTGTGGTTACTGACAGGGAAAGTTGTCCAAGATATACTGTTAAGGGAAAGGGGAAAGAACAAGCTATACAGTCAAATCCAGAAGCAGTCTATTTTCATTTTTGTGTGTGTGGGGAGGATGGAGGCAGCAGGGTATAGGGGAAAAGTGACATCCCTAACCTCATATATTTTTGAGCACCAAGGAAAAATCTAGAAGGATAGATATCAAAGTGTAAATTGGGGGCTGGGATAAGAGGAGAGAAGAGGTCACTTGCTGGTTTATATACTTTTCCTTGACTATATTTTACAATTAATTTTGGTATAAAAAAGATTTTTAAAAGAGGGCTATTGTAGAACCTATTACATTAAAATAATATGACATGTTACATTGTTGTACTTATCACATAAAACTAAGAGCTGCTGCTATAGTTGAAGGAGCATGATTTAAAGGTGTTAGAAAAGTTCTTAAAATAATGTAACTAATTGTTGTTGAGTGCCATTGAGTCAATTCTGACTTACAGTGACCCCACGTGACAGAATAGAACTGCCCCATAGGGTTTTCTAGGCTGTAATCTTTATGGGTTGCTATGAACCTTTGGTCATAGCTATAGGGTCATTATGAGTTGGAATTGACTTGACGACAATGGGGTTTGGTTTAGTAGGTAATACTGTCATATATTTCAAAATCCAGAAGTTACAAAATGGCTCATAGTGACAGTTTTTCCATTTTTGTCCCAAAACCACCCAGCAGCAGCCCCACCCCAGAAAAGCAGTGTGACTACTTCCTTGGGCTTTCCCCCTGAGATATCTGCATACATACAAGAGATTGTGCGTTTTATTCTGATCCTACTCGCCCTCACACTTTCACCTTTTTCACATACCCAGAGGGTGCTTTTCACCTTGCCTTTTTCACATTGTAAGAACATCTTGGAGTTCCTTCATACCAGTAAAAACTATATTCATCCTTTTCTAGCTGCATTGTAATTCACTGGGCAGATCACCACTGTTTATTTAACCAGTCTCTTATTCTTCTTTTGTTCCATTTTTTTCCCCCATAATAAACCCATCTTTATTATTTGATTTCCCCAGATATATGTCTGTTTGGTTGTGACTAAACTTATTTTTTTTAAAGCCATATTAACATTCATTCCCTGGAGAGGACAAATAAATTGTGGTCTGTTCACACAATGGGATGATACAGCAGTGGAAAAGAACAAACCAGAGCTGCACATATCAACATGAATAAATCTTCCAGACACGATATTGGGTGAGAAAAGCAGCCTGTAGAAGGATATGTATATGATTCCATTTATATGAAGTCTAAGAACACATTGAGCAATATTATGTATTGTTTCCAGATATCTGCATAGGGAATAAAGGAATGTGTGGGAATGATAAGCACCCATCTCAGGATCCTGGTTACCTCTGGGGGGTGGGGGCATAGAAAGGGAGAGCAATGAGGGGTGAAGCAGCAGCCCCTACAGCCTGGGTGAGGTTTGGTTTTCAGAAGGTGTGGGCTGATTATTGTACCTGCCTCCCAAGCCTGTTATGAGGGTTTAAGGTGTTAATGTACGTAAAGCCCTTGACCCAGTGCTTTGTACATAGCTGACATTATTACAGCTTTGGTGGTGGCAGAATGTCTGCATGTCTAAGACCCTCCTCCCCCTTCCTGGTTCCCCACCCTTCAAAGGCCACTCCCTCATCTCCTCTGGCTGCATTGAGGCATCTGTAATGACATCTGATGCTCACATCTATCCAGCATCAACTGGACTCCCCAATCTGGGTCACAGAGCCTGTGTTTTCCTTAGGAAGGCGCTTCCTCCCCATCCATCCATGTGCATAGGGTGAGGTAACACTGCCCTGACTCCAGGGGTGGGCGGCCATCTCTTTGGCCACAGAACCTGATTCAAGTCCAGAGTGAAGGATAAAGGGGCCTGTCACATTGGTGGTGGCAATGTGGTGATGGCAGCTGACTTTGTAGGACAGGGTCATTGATTGTGTCCTTTGCACCACTGGTTTCTGGTTTGGGTAGTGGGTGAAGGGTGCAGAGAGGGGGAGTTGAGGAGGAAGAGAAGGTCTAGGTGATAGGTGACATGTTGAGTTCAGTTCTGGACAACTTGAGTTCAGGGTGCCTGGGTCAGCCATGAGGAAGCAGTTAGGGACTCAGAGTCATTAGCTCGAAAGGAGGTAGGTGGGAGGACCATGCAGCCTGCTAGGTGAATTTTCTAGAACCTGGGAGAATGGCTGACAGACCATGAAAAGTCACCTGCTCTGCCTCTTTCAGCCCTGGGTCAGGCCTGTTGTTTACCCCTGCCCCACCAGCCCCTCAGCCCCAGGGGGCCCACCTCTGTATTCAGGAGCTAGAATTTCTGGTGAGGGCGGTAGTGAGATGAGTGTTCCGGGGATTTTGCTCCTGCCCAGAGTTTAGAAGCCACAGCTGGGAGACAGCCAGGGGCTGGGAAACCCTGCTTGGACGTCATTCCTCGACCATGTCGCCTCTCGTGCCCACTCGCCGAGCCTCTGCGTCCTCCCTGCAGCCACCCCATCTCCAGTGCCCTCACTTTCTCAGGAGGCGTTTGAGGAGCTCGCCAGCCTGTGGCTCTAGGCAAAAGCATTGTTTTGCTCAAGTTGTCATTAAAAAAAAAAAAAAAAAAAAAAGGTTGGCATTAGCAAGGCAATTTTCTTGGGCAGGAGAGAGGGAGAGCCTGTCTGAGGGGCAGGGCTGGGTGCCCTGTGGGGTCTGGGGCCATGAGTCATGTGTCTTAGGGGCCAGAGATGAAAATGGGGCCTGTCCGCCTCACTCCTGCTGCTCCTAGTTGCTAAAAGCACTTATTTATGCACAATATTAGGTTGGGTGCTTGTCCCCAGGGTGCCAGGCTCCCCGTAGGGTGGGGGTATGGCAGTGGGTCCCTGTGCTGTGGTGCTCACATTCTCATTACCGAGATGAGAATGAAGCAGGGGGCTGGGGAGTGATGGAGTGACATTAGCAGGGGGGCCAGGGCAGCTGCTCCAGGGATAGGCCATGGAGCAAAGTGTGGAGGAAGCAGTGAGTCCCGGGGTCCAGGTAGGAAAGTACTCTGGGCTGTGGGGACAGCAGGGAGGTGGCAGGGAAGGGGGTTGGAGAGGTGAGCGAGGGTGTGACAACGCAGGGCCTGGTGGGCCATGGGAGGAGACTGGGGGCAGGTGGGAGAGCAGGTTTCCCTTTCTTAGGATGCCTCAGGCTGCTAGGGGTGAGTGGGTTGAGGGGACTGTAAGGGGAAGAGGGGATGTGGAGACCAGGGCAGGGTGGGGGGCTACTGACAGCTGCTCCTCTTCTCCCCTGGACCCTGGGTCCTGGAGGAACGTGTCCGTGGGTTCCTCCCAGTAATTGCTCACACATTTGCCCCAAGGAAGCCTGAGTTTCTACCTCCTTTTAGAACTTGGGCAAGACATACCAACTCACCACTTCTTATAGGGCATCTCCGCAAACTTGAGTCTCTCGGACCCCAGGTCTAGTTAAATTTTCTGCTTGGGAAGCCTCACTTGAGCACCATTGGGCCACTTTAAGGCTGTGCCTGGAAACCCATGGCTTTGTCCCTAAGAACTGGTTTCAGGGGCATGGTTGGGAGTGGGGTGGGGGTTGCTTCTGCCCAGAGGACAGCCCCCAGGCCAGCTCTTGACACGTTCCTCATTCGGCAAGTCAACCCTGAGGAGGGGAGCTGTTGGCTTTCCCGTGCAGCAGATTATCCTAACCTTCATTCCCCGTCATGATGCTGACCCCTCAGCCTTGGGGGTTTCTACAGCAGTTTGTGTTTACAGAGAGATTCACATCCCGACTCCTCAAACCTATTGCTGTCGAGTTGATTCTGACTCATAGCAACCCTACAGGACTGAGTAGAACTGCCCCATAGGGTTTCCAAGGAGCAGCTGGTGAACTAGAACTGTGACCCTTTGGTTTGCAGCTGAATGTTCAACCACTGTGCCACCAGGGCTCCACATCCCTACAAGAAAAACAGAAACAAAAACTATTCCAATCGAGTTGATTCTGACCCATAGCAACGCTATAACGACCCTATAGGACAGAGCAGAACTGCTCCAGAAGGTTTCCAAGGAGCTGCTGGTGGATTCAGACTGCCAAACTTTTGGTTAGCAGCCGAATCGCTTAGCCACTACACCACCAGGGCTCCATCCCTACAGGGGCAATGATATTTCATGAAGACTGAGGGCTCTGGAGTTTGACAGCTGCTAGCTGTATGCTCCTGGGCAAACCACTTGCCTTTCTGCACCTTAGTTTTGCGTCTGCAAAGTGGGCCTAATGACAGCTGCTGCTTCAGATGGTGGTGTGGGGGACCTGACAAGCTGAGGACTTGCTTAGTGTATCAAGCACTTTGCCAAGAGCCTGACACAGACAGTACCCACAAGGCATGCTGGCTGTTATTGCTGTCCTACATTACCCTATTAGAACCTTTGTGACAAATGATAAGCGGACATTATGCCCATTTTACAGATGGGGAAATGGAGTTCACAAAACTACTAAGCCGTACATCCAGAGCTAGAGCTCAGGCTTTATAATTTTGTTTGGTCCACCTTTCTCCCCTACAAACAGACAAAGTTATTAATGAGGCTGTATGTGGTGGTTTAGAGCACAGGTTGACAGATGCTCACTGTAGAGGGTCGAGTGTAAATATCTAGGCTTTTTGGTCTACCTGCTCACTGCTGCCATTGTAGCGCGAAAGCAACCATAGACAAAACATAAATGAATGGGCGTGTCCTTGTGCCAGTAAAACTTTATTTATGCACACTAAAATTTCAATTCTATGTAAATTTTACATATCATGAAAATTACTCTCCTTTTGATGTTTTTTCAACTCGTAAGAAATATAAAAAACGTTCTTAGCTCAAGGGCCGTTCAAAAACAGTCAGTGGGCTGGACTTGGCCCACGGGCTGTAGTTTTGAGCTTGGGCTTTGAAGCCCAGTGGCTTGGGCTCGAAGCCTGGCTTTAGCTCTCACTAGCTGTGTGGCCGGGTGAAGATACTCCCTCAGCCTCAGCTCTCTCAGCGCCAGGTAGGGATGACAACAGCACCCATCTCACAGGCTGCGGTGAGGAATGCATGCGTCAATTTACGTCAAATGATTTGAACAGTACTTGGCGCACGATGCTGCTACGTGAGTGTTGGGTGTTATTCCTCAAGACACCCACATGCCAGCATTTGTAAGAATTAAAACAACACATTGAATTGACACATGGCTGAAGTTCCCTTTGATCACCCTTCACCCCTGTTGCAATCTCGGCCTCTGTTGTTCCCTACTGAGAAATATCTTTCCAAATATTTTGTTACGTATTTCCATAGAAAAGCAACAGTATTGCTTTATGCATCTTCTTACTTCATTGTATAAATCCTGTATATCTGTATCCATTCATTCACCCAACAGAGAGCAGGGAACGAAACCAACAATCATTCCTGCCTTCCCGCCCCTGGAGAGGGGCAGACAAGGAACAAATAAATCTGAAGCATACAGGGTATGGTGTGTCAGATGGGGACCAGGGAGGAGAATAACGGGGGGTGGGGTACCCTTCAAGTACAGTGGCCTGGGCAGGTTGCAGCGAGGAAGTGGATTTGAGCAGGACCTTGCTCAAAAAAGCAACTTGCTTTTCCCACTCAAGCTTACATCTCGGCTCTTTTTATGGCTTTGCCCACAGATCCCCTCATCCAGCTTATTTGCCTCCAGGGCAGGGGTGCTTCACGGTCATTCAGCCCTTTCTGCAACGGGGGACTTTCTGGTTGTTTGTTTCTTTCAATAACAACCAAAGCTGTAAGCAACAGCCCAGCCATGCAGCCTCCTGCATAGGCTTTCTCTAGAATAAATACAGAGAAAAGGGGATGCTGGGGCTCAGGGGAGGGCACGTTCAGGTTCAATGAGACTGCCAGATTGCCCTCAGATCAGTGTGCATTCTGTCAATTCCCAGTGTCCCCTCAACACCTGCTGGTCCCTCCCCTACACCCCCAGATGGAAACCTCTCTGTGATGCAACTCTTAGTCATTCCTACCTCCCTTCCTGCTAGCTGTCCTGCCTTCTCACAACCCTCCTCGGCCATGAGCACATGCTTCATACCATTCTCTTCTTGGCATCGCTGCCTCTCTCCCCTTTCATGGCATCTCTCCAACTTTGGGATTAGTGACTCAGGGCAGAGTCCGCAGAGGGCTTTGCGGGGGGAGCTGGGGAAGGGCTGGCAGCTTCCTTCCCACCTGGGCCTCCCAGTGAGGCCCCTGTGGCCACCATGATGCTCTGCCTGGAAGGGGCATCTCACCACCCGAGTACAGGACCCAGTGCCCAGGGCTCCTGGGCTTGGCCTTGCTGGCAACTCCTGGCTCACTCCTGCTCCTTCTGGAAGCCCTGGCTGCTGCCGCCCACTGCTCCCCCCAGCTGGTTCGGAACTGTGGACCTGAGCCAATTCTGACTCCAAAGGGAAACACCCCCCCACATCCCTGTTAAGAATGTCCCTGTTCCCAGGCCCCCTGAGTCCCGCAGGGGGTTTTCTCATTCACCAGGGAGATGTCAGGGTGGCAGCAAAGAAGGATGAAATAGCGGGCTCTCTATGTCTCCATCCTTGGCCCTAGAGGACCCCAAGTAGCTCTGGATAACTTGATTACCAGGCTGCTCCGAGCCAAGGCGGGGCATGGTGAGGAATTTGAAAGAGGAGGGAGTGGGGTTTTCAGGAGGTTTGGAGAATTTGCCTACTCTGAGGCTGGGAGGCTGGGAGGCAGTGTGTAAGGCCCCAGGAGACTACAATTTATATTTCCTGGGATTCCAGGGGGTCACTAAATTCCCTTCCCAGGACTTGGGAATCCATTCTCTCAGGAGGTAAGGGGGGCTGGTTGTGTCCAGAGCCAGGGACAGAGGGAGATGCATAAGAGATGTCTGAAGTAGTTTCTGCCACCAGGGCCTGGGCAGATCCAACTGAGACACAGGAAATGGACACAAGTGAGCCCTGATCACCCATCAAAGGTAGGTTGTTGTTGTTAGGCGCTGCCGAGTCAATTCCGACTCACAGTGACCCTGTGTGACAGAGCAGAACTGCCCCACAGGGTTTCCTAGGCTGTAATCTTTGTGGGAGCCAAATGCCACATCTTTCTCCTGCAGAGCAGCTGGTGGGTTCAAACTGCCAACCTTCTGGTTAGCAGCAGGGCACTTTAACCATTGTGCCACCAGGACTCTTTTTAAAGGTAGGAGGGATCCCTAAATGTGCTAGTGTTTACAAAAAGGGACGAGGGTAGGGTGCGTTTTGGCTGTCAAGGGTCTAGTCACCCTCCTTAGTGTGGAACTTCTCCATTTTTATTTGGGGATCTATTTGCAGCCAATGTTCCCAGGGTGTGTAGATTCAGTTTGTGAAGATTCATTGAACTGTCCACTTGGTCTGAGCCCACTTCTGTAAGAATACTCTGCTTCAGTAAAATGTTAAAGACCAATGCCCTTGAAATAGAGACTGTTATTTGAGAGATGAAAAAGCTGAGAAGCAGAGGATGTAAGTTAGCTGCTCAAGGCCACACATTTCAGAGAATGTCAGAGTCCATGGTCTGAACAAACTCAGGCAGTCCGGCCCCAGAGCTGTGCTCCTAAGCACTGGGCCACACTGCCTCTCCCAAGCCAGGAAAGGGCCGAGCTTACCTTGGAGTAGTCGAAGCCATGCTTCTCCTTCACCCCGTTCCGACAGAGCGTGTAGTTATAGAAGCGGGAGTTTTTAAGGAGTCCGACCCACTCCTTCCAGCCAGGGGGCACGTAGGAGCCATTGTACTCATTAAGGTACTTCCCAAAGAAAGCTGGAGGGAGAGAAGAAGGCCAGGTAAGAAAAAAGACAGCAAAGGCCTTTTCTCATAATCATCCAATAGAGTCTGTTAAACCACCATTGTAGGTGCAAAGCAGGCGAACGACACTATCCCTTCGGGCAAAAGTTTTACCTTTTGTCATGCTGTGGAGTCCGCTGGCAAGCAAGCAGAGCCCACAGACCCCCTTCTCAAAACGTTTTTAAATGCACAAAACAAACTATGTAGGATCACAGTGAAAATCAATTATTTTGAAATATAGTTATCAAAGTACTAAAAGAATTTGTGATATAGTAATAAATGTCCTTTTAAATTAATATATTTAAAAGAAGACCTAGCAGGGCATCTGGCAATTTCAAAGTAGTGATTGATGAGTGAACATATTTTATTTTTGGCTATCTGCAACAACTGTAATGGGTTATTAAAATATTGATGATTTCTATGAGTGAAAAAGTTAGAGATTCTGCTAGCATACTGTGATCTGTGGCCCCTGCTTAAAATGGAAGCAAATGCTAAATTTCAGTTGCAAGTTAGCGAAAATAAAAGTATGTTTTTTTTTTCCCCATTCACATTTATAGGCCCCTTGAATTCTATACATTACACAGCCACCAGAATGGTTAATGTTAAAAAGAAATTGACAATACCAAGTGATGATGGGGAGGCGGAGCAACTGGAACTCTCATAACTGCTAGTGGGAGGGGAAACTGGCCCAACCACTGTGGAAAACTGGCAGTGCCTAGTAAACTCAGACATAGTCACAACTTCTGACCCAGTGATTCAAATCCTGGGTGTTTATCCAACAGAAATGCATTCATACATTCACCAGAAGTCATGTACAAGAAATGTTCATTGTAACATTACTCAGTATAGCAAGTAACTAGAAACAAATCAACTGTCTATCAAAAAAGAGTGGATAAATACATTGCTTCATATTTGTATAACGGAATACTATACAGCAATGAGATGAAAAGATCTAGTACTTCGTTCAATAACATGGATACCACCCAACAACCTACCTAATGTTAAGAGAAATTAACCAGATAGGAAAGAACAGATGATATTATGATCTCCTTTATGTGAAGCTTGGGGGCAGCGGTGGCTCAGTGAGAGAATTCTCACCTTCCATTCAGGAGACCTGGGTTTGAGTCCTGCCGAATGCATCTCACGCACAGCCACCAGCTGCCTTTCAGTGGAGGACTGTGTGTCGCTGTTACGCTGAACAGGTTTCAGCAGAGCTTCCAGGCTAAGACAGACTAGGAAGAAAGGCCTGGAAATCTATTCCTGAAAATCAGACAATGAAAACTCTATGGATCACAACAGTCCAATCCACAACTGCTTCATGGGGATGATGCAGGATAGAGCAGCATTTTGTTCTGTTGTGCAACTCAACAGCAGCTAACAACAAGAATAACAACCTATGAAGTTCAGAAACAGGCAAAACTAACCTACGGTGCTGGAAGTAAAAACAGTGGTTATCACTGGACATGGCGGGGTGGAAGGGGTGCAGGGGGGGCTTCTACGGTGATGATCATGTTCTGTTTCTTGCTGGGACACAGGTGTTTCAGCTGGTGAGTCCTCATTGAGCTGGATGCCCAGGAAACCAAAAAAAACTAAACCCGTTGCCGTTGAGTTGATTTCGACTCACAGTGAGAGCATGTACGATATTTAATGATGGTAACCTATCAAACTCATTTTTTTTTACTGGAAATTTTTTGTGAGAGTTTGTCTGGAGACAGAGGTCTTACCCCAGCCCTGTCTTTTCAGATGAGAACATCAGGGCACAGAGACGAGCAACAAACATTGTTGACGGTACGAGGATACATGTGTTCAAGGTGGTTGTAGGGGTTAAACGACATCTGGTTTAGCAAGTGGTTAGTACCACGCCTATAGAATCCCTGGGTGGTGCAAACGCTTAACACACTCGACTGCTAACCAAAAGGTTGAGAGTTTGCTTCCACCCAGAGGTACCTTGGAAGACAGGCCTAGCGATCTACTCTGAAAAATCAGCCACTGAAAACCCTACGGAGCACAGTTCTTCTCTGACACATATAGGGTCACCATGGGTCAGAGTTGACTTGATGGCAACTGGTCTCGTTTTTTGGTTTAACAACGTGCCTGGCAAATACAGGTTGTCCCCTACTTGTGACGTACTGGAGTTACGATGAACTGCACTTAACGATTGTCTGTTTTTTTTCCATACATCTTATCGTTGGTAATATGTACTACATACAGCGTTGCAGTGCATAATTTGCTGATGCTATTCTCAGATGTTCACTTGCAGAAGTTCAATGTTATGATTTATAAAGATACAGCCAATAAAAAGTAATAATAATGAAAACTAAAAAAAAGAAAAAAAATGAGGTATTCCACTTACTTCAGAACCGACTTACGACGGAGTCGTCAGAATGGAATCCCGTCCTAAGTTGGGGACTACCTGCAATAAGTGCTCAGGGTCAGTGGGTCTCAGTTCAGAAGCCAAGATGAGACGAGAAAGACAGAGAAAGTCCACAGAGGGAGGAGGAGAGTGGGTGGGGCTGGGATACCGTCCCACAGACAATGAGATGGTCCCTCCGCCTGGAACCTTAGAAAGAGCACAGAGAGTTGCTCACAGGCTGTTAACTCCAGAAGAGAGGCCTGGACCAGGAGGTGCTGCGACGGAGCTGAAGCCTGGTACATGGGCTTCCTGGAGACCTGGCAAGTAGCTGGCATGCCTGGGAGTGGAAGACCCTGTAGGAAATGAAGCAGCCAGATTCCTGAGTCCCCAAGGTACTATGGGCAAAGGAAAATGCTCCCATTAAATGTAGAGGCGGGCAGTGAGTGCTCTTGAGGGAGGAGCTGATGAAGCACCTTCTAGAAGGATCTGGGCAACAGTGAGAGGAAAATACGAAGGGAGGGTCCCGAGCCTTGGTGATAAGGCCCAAGGTAGAGCTCATGTTGCGTGGGCGGGAAAGGCAAAAATAAAGGGAAAGAGCCCTGGCATCCTGGGGAGGAGGGGGCGGGAACTGGCTGCACCGTTCTCCATATCCTGAGTACCGTCCAATATTTAAAAAGTAAGAATGGAACTAGGTGGTGGGTGTCTAATTAAAAAGCAATCGGGTAGCCCTGGCTGCGTGTCAGGGAGTAATGGGCTGAGATACTGGCTGGCGCAAGAGGCAGAATTAAAGCACCAGGCACACTAAATGCCTGTTTTTCTTTTTCTAGAACATTGCATCGTTGCATCCATCTCCTTAAAGCGGTGGTTCTCAGCCAGGGGACACTGGGCAATGTTTGGAGATATTGTGGCTGCCACAACTGGGGAGGGGGTGCTACTGGCATTTACTGGGTAGAGGCTGGGGATACTGCTAAGCACCCTACAATGCACAGGACAACCCCCTGGGACAAAGAATTATCTGGCCCCAAATGTCAATAGTGCCAAGGCCAACCCTGATCTAAAAACTCCATCCATTCCCAGGGCCCTCTAGCATCCCTTCCCTCAATTCTCCAGAGCCACACTGTGAGAGCTGAAGGGGACCTAGAGGTCACATATACTCCAGGAAACAAGATCTACTAAACTTAGTGACTTTATTCCCCATGTCACAAGTGGAATACGGGAATAAGAGGAAAACTGCTCCAGGCAGAGGAAACAGCCAAGTGCAAAAGTCCTGAGGCAGGAACAATAAAAAACTAAACCCACTGCCATCCAGTCCATTCCAAGTTTGGGGCATTTGAAGAGCCCAGGGAGGCCAGTGAGGGAGTGAAGAGATGATGTCACAGAGGCTAGGGGCAGATCACGCAGAATCCTAAAAGCCACAATAGGAAGTATGCTGTGAACCTCAAAGAGGCCCTGGCACCCAGAAATATTACACACCAGAGTTTGCACTTTATGTGTATTTTCCTGGAAACAGGTCCACAGCTTTTGACATTCAGAAAGCAACCCAGGATCACAAATAATTTAAGAACTTCACCCCTCTTTCATTTAAAGGAGAATAAAAATCCTGAATTCCTCACTGGGAGAATGAGGTTCGGTCCCAGGTCTCTCAGTTCCTGGCTAGTGAGTCTTCTGGTTTGTCCCTGAAGATTTGGGCCAAAGTCTTTCTGATGAGCGTGTAGCTCAGAAGGCTGAAGAGCTGATCTTGGCCCAGCTGGTGGGCGAGGGCCTGCTGTGGGGAGGAGGGTGCAGGTCCTCCTTGTGCCTTTGGAAGCCCACCCCCTGCCCATTATTGCCCAGTGCCATGGGTGTCAAAGTGTTGGGAGCTGTGTCCTCTGCTACAATCTCCTCTTTCACATCTCTCTCCGTTCTCCAGTCCCAACCCTCAAACATTCCAGAAAGAGTTTACTATTCAGCCTCCACAAGGCCCTGGAAAACAGGGCTTCCGTCAAAGGCTTTTAGTGCCAAATTAGATCTTGCTCTTATTTGATTAGACTTCCCCAAGGCGGTTTTTAAAATGGTTTTTCTGGCACCAGTGGAGGTGGGAGGCGCAAATTAGCATGGGACCTGGTGCTCCGGGGCTGGGAGACACAGCCAGGAGAAAGAGCAGGAATTAAAATCAAGATTAAAAATACAACCCATGTTGGGGCTGGGGCGTGGGTAGCTGGGAGTAGCTGAGCTTTGGTGGCTGGGACAGGGCAAGGAGGGCGGCAAATGGGGGGCCGGTGAGGGGGTGGAGCAACTTGGCAGGCAGATGAAGAGAAATGAAGTGCCCTGCAGGGAAAGGGCACTGATGCTGGCTGATGATGCCCCGTGGAAGCAGGGCTGGCATCGATTGAAGGGGTAGATGCTCACTGTCACCCATGCGCCAGGCACCGGGTGGGAATTTTACTTCTGGCAATGGAGACTGTTGTTTTGCCTGCCTAGTCCTGACTGTGGTCCGCTGGGTGCCACCATTCCTCACTTCAGTGCCCACGGGCTGACCTCAACCCCTGCCTCCAGGGCTGCACACATCATGTAAGCCTGGCCAATCAGAGCATCACTTTCCCCTGGCTACTGCCATTGGTTCAGGGATAGGCATGTGACCCAACCTGGGCCAATAAGAGCCAGCCCTGGGATTTTAAGGGAGCTAAAATTATAAACCCTGGTGGCATAGTGGCTGAGTGCTACGGCTGTTAACCAAAGGGTCGGCAGTTCAAATCCACCAGGCGCTCCTTGGAAACTCTATGGGGCAGTTCTACTTTGTCCTATAGGGTTGCTGTGAGTCAGAATCAACTCGATGGCACTGGGTTTGGTTTTTGTTTGGTTATAGGGTTGCTATGAGTAGGAATTGAGGCGGCGGCACTGGGTTTGGTTTTTTTAGTTTACTGGAAAAGGAGCCATGGTGGTACAATGGTTAAGCACTCGGCTGCTAACCCAAAGGTCAGGGATTTGAACCTACCCAGTGGCTCCATGGGAGCAAACCAAACAAAAACCCAAATCTGCTGTTGTAGCATTAATTTTGACTCATAGCAACCCTACGAGGCAGAGTAGAACTGCCTCATAGAATTTCCAAGGAGCAGCTGGTGGATTCCAACTGCTGACCTTTTGGTTAGCAGCCGAACTCTTAACCACTGCACCACCAGGGGTCCCAAGGGAGAAAAGACCTGGCCATTTGCTCCCATACAGATTACAGCCTAGAAAACCCTATGTGGGAAGTTGTACTCTGTCATATAGGGTTGCTATGAGTCGAAATCAACTTGATGGCACCCAAAAAAACTAGAAAACAGAAGCTCTTTTTTCCTTGGGGCTGGAGGTAGGTAGGAGTTAAGCTTGAAGGTCTGGTAGCCATCTTACCACCAAGAGAGGGGGGATGGATTGAGAGTTAACCAACACGGAAGAAAGCAGAGCTGACAGATACAGAGAACGAAAGAGTGAGAGGCTGAAAGAGACTGAGAGGGTAAGAGACAGTGAGAGTGACAGCGAGAGGGAGAGACAGAGAGAGAGATAGGGAGAAAGAGAGAGAATGTTTGTATGCAGAAAGAAAAAAGAGACAGTGAGAGGCTGAGAGACAGAGTGTGTTTGTGTGTATGTGAGAGAGAGAAAGAAAGAGAGTGAGAGGGCGAGAGAGAGTGAGAGGCTGAGAGAGAGAGATTGTGTGTGTATGCATATGTGAGAAAGAGAAAGAAAGAGGGTGAGACAGAGTGACTGTGTGTGTGTTTGTGAGAGAAAGAGAGTGAGAGGGTGAGAGACAGTGAGAGGCTGAGAGAGGGAGTGTGTGTCTATGTGTACGTGTGTGAGAGAGACCCAGAGGGTCAGAAAGTGAGAGGCTGAGAGAAAGTGAGAGTGTGTGTCTGTGTGTGTGTACGTGTGTATGTGAGAAAGAAATAGACTGAGAGGGTGAAAGAGATATTTGAGCCCCTGGGTCCATTCTTATCTGAAGTCACCTCTAAGGCTAGTATTTTCAGTTCTATCAGTGGAGTTCTATTGTACAACAATGGGGAGGGGAGTGTTACTGGCATCAAGTGGGCAGAGGCAAGGGATGCGGCTAAACATCTTTACAATACACAGGGCAACTCCCCACAACAAAGGAATGATCAGGTCCCAGACATTGGTAGTGCTGATGTTGAGAAACCTGAGTTATATAAACCAATAAATCCTACCACCCTACTTTTGTCTTGTTTTGGTTCGTTTTGTTTGCTTCAATCAGTTAGTTCTTTCACCTGCATTTGAAAGATGATGCAATGCTTAGTGTAGAGCTGGGTTTAGCAAACAAGGGCCTGTGGACCAAATCCAGCCTGTCACCTGTTTTTGTAAATAAAGCTATATGGGAACACAACCACACCTATTTGTTTGCCTATTATCCATGGCTGCTCCTGCACTACAATGGCAGAGCTGAGTAGCTGCAACTGTGTGGCCTGCAAGTTTAAAATAGTTACTACCCGGTCCTTTATGGAAAGTTTGCCGATTGCCGGTGTAGTGCCAATTTCACTGTGCAGGGTGAAGGATTCCTTTGGGGAACCCCAGTCCTAGCTGAGGTTTAAAATAGGGCTTTGGTAACCATGAAGAGGAGCCATGGTGGCGTAGTGATTAATCACTCGGCTGTTAACCATGAGGTTGTTGGTTTGAAACTCACCAGCCACTCTGCAGGAGAAAGATACGGTGCTCTGCTTCTGTAAAGATGACAGCCTTGGAAACCCTATGGGGCAGTCCTACTCTGTCCTGTAGGGTAGCTATGAGTTGAAATCAACTCGAGGACAGTGGGTTTGGGTTTTTTTTCCCTTGAATTCTGGAGGAAGTGATGACAGCTAAGCAGAAATAGACTGAACTGCGCCAAAGCAGAGGGTGTGTCCCAACAACAATGGGACACACCGATTACGGGCAGTCCTCATGGTTCTAAAATGCACAAATTTTAGTTGCCACTATTTAAATAATTCCAGTCCTCCAAAAGCATGGTTCAAATTTAGTTACCACAGTATTTTACCTCTGAGAACTTGCCTAAAGCACAAACTTTGCTGCTAGATTTTCAGACCACAAATCACTATGCAAATAACAGGTGCTCATCATGATCAATAACCAATCACGTCACTTCTTGCAAAGTGCGTCAGTGACTGGTCACTGTGCACCTGTTGCTCAGTTCATGCACAGACAGCAAAGCGTGTACCTGGGTTACCTCCTTGTCTTCCAGTGACACATTGCTAAAGCATTTTACAAGATAGATAACCAGAAGAGGGAACTGGCCAACAAAGACGAAAGCGCAACAAAGAAACAAAACGTGGTTAGTGGTAATGCTGGGAATGACATTTAAATTGAATGTAAATAGAGTTACAGAGCTGACCATGCGGATACTGACAACACTGCCATATGAGAAGCCCTAGACATGCAGCCAGGAGCCCTGGTGGTGCAGTGGTTAAGTGTTCGGCTGCTAACCTAAAAGTCAGTGGTTTGAACCCACCAGCTGCTCCATGGGAGAAAGATGTGGCAGTCTGCTTCCCTAAAGATTCACAGCCCTGAAAACTCTATGTGGCAGTTCAACCCTGCCCTATAGTGTCGCTATGAGTCAGAATTGACTTGATGCAGCCAGGGAGTCCCTGGTGGTACAAATGGTTAACATGCTTGGCTGCTAACCAAAAGGTTGGCGGTTCAAGTCCACACAGAGGCATCTGGGAAGAAAGGCCTGGCAGTCTACCTCCGGAAAATCAGCCATTGAGAAACTCTACTCTGACACCCATGGTGTCGCTGTGAGTCGGAGTAGACTGGGCAGCAACTGGTAAAACATGTAGCCAGAGGAGCTTCGCTGACGGCAGACTTACTGAAATGAATGAGCAAAGTGGTTGTGACGAAAATAAAGAACATGTCCTGGAGGAAGGGAGGCAAAAACTTCACGTTAAAGGAACTCTCAGAGATAGTTCACAACGCTGAAAGCTGTGTATCTTTGGGCAAGTTGCTGAACCTCTTGATACCTCAGTGTCTCCACTTGTAAGACAGGGATAATAGTATCTACCTCTTGGCAAGGTCATGAGAATTAATGCAGCGAAACCTGTGAGTGCCGGAACTTAACGGGACCGCCTTATTTTTCTGGGTTTTGCAGTTTTCTGCCTTTGACAGGATGCAGTCTTACCACTTTTCTATCGCTTGTTTTAGTGAAAAATATTTGCATTTTCCTTCTCTGACAGGTTTCTGCCTTACACAGGTTCCAGCTTTCACAGGTTTTACTGTATATGTATAGTGCTTAGCACTGTGTCTGGCACATATCAGGTGCCCACTAAGTGTCCTATTTTCATCCTCAGCGATGAATCCCTGTTTCTAGCAACTTCTTGTCCCATTAACACTGTCTAATGAGCCCCTGCCGAGACACATGTCAGACTTCCCTCTCCCCCTCTCCACTTCGAGGGGATTATTCACCCCCAAGCACTTCCTTTTAACCCTCACACGGACCCCGTGGCCCCATGCAGGCAGCCCTGCCCTGGAAGTTTCTGCGTGGCTGTCTCCCCTCCCGGCTGCTGCTTCTCCATCTGTCTGAGTTAAGTGCTGCTGGGGAGCCATTCAGAGTCTGATGAGAGAATCAGGCCCTTCTGTTCTCTCTCCCAGCCCCTGAATCCAGCTGAAATTGCCTCATAATAATGGCATTTGTGGTCTGTGAAAGCTGTGTCTTGTGGTGATTGGGGACTGAGATGAGCTGGCAGTAAACCTGGTGCACAAGGGCACACGGGGGCATCTGAGGTACCAAGCGTGAAAAGGGTGAGATGGCAAACCAGGGTTTCAGCAACTGGAAACTATTTAGCAGGAATTCCAGAGATGACTCTCTCTGTTGGCGAGTGAAGCGGGCTGGGGCTATCTGGGACATTGCTGTTTGGCACCTCCCAGCACCCACTCCCCTTTCTCCTGGTGATGTAGGGGAGGGGCTGAGTGTGTGGTCTCTGCAGCCGACGGCCTGGTTTTGGACCCCGGATCTGCCACTTCCTAACTGCAGGACCTCATGCAAGTGACTTCACCCCAGTGAGGACAGTAAGCCCTGCATAGTACCTGGACGGGTCAGTGAGCTGATATGTGTAATGAATGTGAACTGCTAAGAGGATTTAAAGCACCTCAGGAGCCCTGGCGGCACAAGGGTTAAGTGGGCTGCTAACTGAAAGGGCGGTGTTTTGAACCCACCCAGTGGCTCCGAGGGAGAAAGACCTGGCAATTTGCTCCCATAAGGATTACAGCCTAGAATACTCTATGGGGCAGTTTTACTCTGTCACACGGGGTTGCTGTGAGTCAGAACTGGTTTTAACAAAGAGAAATTCTCTCACAGTCTAGGAGGTTAGACGTCCGAATTCAGGGCACCAACTCCAGGAGAAGGCTTTCTCTCTCCGTCATCAATCTTCCCTTGGCCTAGGAGCTTCTCTGCACAGGAACCCTGGGTCCAAAGGACATGCTCTGCTCCCTGGTGCTGCGCTCTTGGTGGTCTGAGGTCCCCCTGTCCCTCCCTGCTCACTTCTGTCTTTTATAACTCAAAGGAGATTGATTTAAGATACAACCTAATCATGTAGATTGAGTCCTGCCTCATTAACATAACTGCCTCTAATTCCAACTCATTAACATCACAGAGGCAGGATTTACAGCACACAGGAAAATCACGTCAGATGACAAAATGGTAGACAATCACACAATACTGGGCATCATGGCCTAGCCAAGTCAGCACACACTTTTGGGTGACACATTTCAATACATATCATTTCCCATTAACGTAAACTCACTGCCCCCTAAAGTTCCTATCTAATCTTTGGAGTTGCTGTAGTCAATTTGATCCTGAGTAGATTGTTCTTTAAAAGAGCATAATGCTCAAGGCTGACATTCTTTCCTAGTTAAGCTAAAATATTGTTTGGTTTTAAGAAGACCCCAGGGGTATTTTTGGTTTAAGGTTTAATGCTCCATAGGGTTTTCGACGGCTGATTTTTTGGAAGTAGATTGCCAAGCCTCTCTTCTGAGGCCTCAGGGCGGCCTCAACTCTCCCATTTTTTGGTTAGCAACCGAGTGCGTTAACCATTTGTACCACCCAGGGACTCCCTTGCCAACCTAGTGGAATGTATCTTATTGCTGAAGGGATGGGAGGGCCATGATCTTGGAAGAGAGACACAGACCATGCAATGCAAAGCTGCCCCTCTCTAGGGTATTAAGTCTCTCCCTTCCCTGGAAGGTCAGAGGGCTGGAGAAGTGGCCATTCCAGCGGTTTTCTATTGCTGTATCTGCAGGGCAGCAGGCTGCATGGGGGAGAAGGGTCAGTAGAGGTGGTGAAGGTGGCACCCCGAAGCATGTTTGCACAAAGTACACTGAGCACGGTTCAGGCCAGAGGTGCTCAGCTGGGAACGATTCTGCCACCCAGGGGACATTTGGCAATGTCTGGAGACATTTTTGGTTGTCAAAATGGGGGTGGGGGGTGGGGGAGTGGGAGAGAAGAGGGATTCTGTATCTGGTGGGTGCAGGCCAGGAATGCTGCTGAACATCCCACAATGCACAGGAGAATCCCCACAACAGAATGATCTGGCCCTGAATGTCAACAGCGCTCAGGCTGAGAACCCCAGGCCAGGTGAAGAGTTTTGAGGGTGGCTCGAGTGAGTCAGTAAGAGTGGGTGCAGCTGGCCTTTGCAGAGCGTGATTACCAGAGTCAGATGACCTGGGTTTGATTCCTGCCTCCTTGGGCAAGTTAAGTGCTCTCTCTAAGCCTCAGTGTCCTCATCTATAAAATGGGAGCAGCAACAGATGAGATCAGGCACAGAGTAAGAGCCTGCACGTTCTTTAAAAGGGAACCGTGGGTTCCTAAAATATAGCCCACTTTCCTTTTTCAGGGTAGGGGGTGAAACCTCAGAGCCTTGGAGTAATAAACAGTGGTTGTCGGAAACCAGATGTGACAGCATCTTGGAAAATCGCAAGGCCCACCCGAGATTTCCAGTAATGAGCCTGGCGAGGGATGTTTATGCTGCACAAAGAAATCAGCTGAGCATGATACACATCTATTAGCAAAGATGGGCCGGAACGCTGAGCCGTGCCAATGAAAATAAACACTGTTTGCCAAAGCAATCCCGAAAGGTCAGTGAAAAACAAGGTAGAGCAGTTTGCAGAGTCCACCTTTCCCCAAATACACCACCCCATTTCATGGTCAGGGGGTGTGGGACTCACAAAGGGGTCTTTTCCTCAGTGACATCCTCTAATTCCAGTCACCTGAGTACGCCTATCACACGTTTTGCAATTTCTGAAATATATCATCTGGACCACTACGTACTTCAGAGTTTCTTTCAATTCAATTTAACTGAAGTTCTTTTTATTATGGAATATACACAGAGAGTATATTAAACATTTTTGCAAATTTCAGGAATAACAGAATGAACACATGTATATCATATCCCCTGGTTCCGTTAAGAGCTAGAACCTTCCAGGAAATCTGGAATGCCCCGGGGGCCCCTTCCCAATCACACCTCCCTCACCCCAATAGAAGTAACCACTCACCTATGACAAATAACTGATTGTTTGAACAATTCCCTTGCTTTTCTTTACAACATTTCCACCTATGTATGCCTCTCTAAAACAATGTCCTGTTTGGTTTTGCCTCTTTCTGACCTTCACATTATGGAGTCTCATTGTTCCATCTGCATTATTCTGTGACTTGTGTCTTTGACTCAACGTGATGGTTTGAGAGTCACCATGAAGTGTGTTGTTACAGTTTGTTCATTTCCACCACAGTATAATATCCCAATTGTATGGAGACCACAATTTATCCATTATGCTTTGGAAAGACATCTGAGTTAATTTCCAAACATCGATTCACTGAAAAGGAAAAACGAAAACAAAAGCAAACAAAAACCCCTGCTCCGGTCTGGGACTAAGCAACGTCAGCCAAGAAGTCAGGGGTTTGTGGCTAACTTGATTTATCCTTAATGCACACACAAAAGAAATACCACACGTCCACTAGCTCACAGGCTTTACTTTGGGAAAGGGTGCCCAGCTACTCTGAAGGATCTGGGACCTGCAGCAACACTGGGTGGCGCCCCCTCCTCCCACCCAGTGGAGTTACATCACAGGGGGCTGGTGTGAGTGGGCTCAGCTGGGCTGCTGGGCAGGCTGACCTGGGCATCTTCCCAGGCTCTGTTCAACACTGAAGGTCTTCTTAGCAAAGTGGTTATGCTACCTAGTAAGCCTGTGCCACTGACATGCTACCCAGCATTCAGGGAGCCCTGGTGGTGTAGTGGTTAAGCGCTCAGCTGCTAACTGAAAGGTCACTGGTTTGAATCCACCATCTGCTCCTTGGGGGAAAAGATGTGGCAGTCTGCTTCCGTAAAGATTACAGCCTTGAAAACTCAATATATTTTTTTTTTTGGACCCAACATTCACTCCCCTTTATTCTGGAAAATGCCCACGGGTTTTCCCCCAATCGCAGCCCACATGGCTCAGGTGGGGCCGACCCCAGGACCCTGGCTCCAGGGCTGAGTTGGGCTAATCAGAACATTCCATCCCCGTTGCCACAGTGAGCAGTACAGGCACTGGAAGAGAACCCAAGCCTGAGCTAGGAGACTTGGCCTTAAGACTTTTGCTGGAATTATTAGGCAACTGTTGTGGTGGCCAAGCTGGGGTAAGCCTTCAAGGGCCACCATGAGAGGATGGCCTGATAAAGAAACAAGTAGAACTAAGGGAAGAGAAGAGACCTATTACAGATGACACTATTTAAGAACCTGGATCAAGCCATGCCTGAAGCTATAACATTTTATCTGAATCCTCCTATCAACTCTGTGAGGAGAAGAGGCAGTTGATGTTATTGTCGTTGTATGAAAGAGGACAGTGGGGCTCAGAAGAGTTACAGGGCTCCAGAAACACAAGTCTGAGACTCAAACCCAGGTGTCCTATACGTCTTGGATTCTTCCTACCTGGTTTTCATTTGTGAGCCCTTCTGAGGATGGATCCTGGCCAGCAAAGCTGGCATGTGGTTACTACTCTGTGCCTGACTAACTCCAGGGGATACATGAATCCTGGCCCTGGGGGTCTGGTTATTCTTGGGGTCTGTGAAATAGTCTGCTTGCCACAGAAGCCAAACCCCGACCAGTTTACTGAGAAAAGGAGTGAATTGGTTTATACACATTTAAAATCTAGAGATAATACCTAGAACAGCAGGTAGAATTGTTAAATTCTTATCTATTTGATTTTGTGGAGTCTGGATGGTTGAAACCAAATCTATTTAAGCCACGGAGACCTGTCTTCCCTGTTGGAGGGAGTGCTTTGTAAAACTGAAAAGGAATCCAGGCCAATGGCAGTCTATAGCAGAAGCTCTCAGGCTTGGTGTTATGGATTGAATTGTGTCCCCACAAAATACGTGTTGGAGTCCTAACCCCTATACCTGTGGAGGTAATTCCTTCTGGAACAGGGTTTTCTTTGTTAGGGTAATGTAGGGTGTGTCCTAACCTAATCACTTCTGAGATATAAAAAGAGTAGATTAGACACAAAGACAAAACCCCAAGACCAAACCCACTTCCATCTAGTTGATTCTGACTCATTTTGACCTTATAGGACAGAGTAGAGCTGCCCTGTAGGGTTTCCAAGGAGCAGCCGATGATTCGAACTGCCAACCTTTGGGTAGCAGCCAAGTTCTTAACCACTGTGCCACCAGGGCTCCATGACACAAAGCCATGCAAGTACAAATGGGGAGAGATAGATGCCACTGATGATGACAATGACTAATGCTGTCAAGTCCATTCCAATTTTGCCACTAGATAGGTCCGAGTGGAGGTGGCCACGGAACCAGGGAACAGAGGCTGAAAAACACAATGATAATCCTCCAGAGCTGAAAAGGGCCTTCCCTTAGAGCTGGTGCCCCGAGTTCAGACTTCCAGCCTCCTACACTGTGAGAAAACAAATTTCTGCTTATTAAAGCCATCCTCTTGTGGTGTTTTGTTACAGCGGCACTAAGAAACTAAGACACTTGGTTTCACAGCTCCTTTACACTCTTGAAAAATTATTGTTTTGTTTTTCTGGGTTATCTCTATCGGTAGTTACCATATTAGAAATTAAAATGGAAACATTTTAAATATATTTATTCATTCATTTAAAAACACTAACAATAAACCTACTACTTGTTAGCATGCATTTTTAAGATGAAAAGATAACTCTGTTTCCCAAGGACAAAATACCATTAGTGAGAAGAGTTGCAACTGTTTTATATTTTTTGCAAATCTCTTTAATGTCTGGCTTAATAGAAGATGCTGGATTCTCAGATCTGTTTCTGCATTCAGTCTGTTGTGGTATGTTGTTTTCTATGAAAAACCCACACACAGATATGTGGAGGGACAACGGAGGAGTGTTTTAATACTCTTTTCAGATAATTGTGGATATGTATGTTTCCTCTACAGGGCAGTTCTACTCTGTCCTATAGGGTCGCTATGAGTGGGAACCAACTTGACAGCAGTGAGTTTGGTTTATGTTTCCTCTAGAAAACTCTATTGTACACTGGGGAGAAAATGAGTGTGGAAAGGTAAATAACGTCTTGGTATGTCACACGGGGTTACCATGAGTTAGAATCAGGGCTTTGAACCGGTTCTTCCCGGTTTAGTCACGGCTGAGGAGGTAACAATGGAACAGATACCAATTTAAAAAATATGGGTGACCTGGAGCCATAGATGGAACAGCAAAATTATGGGTCGGAGCCCTGCTAGAAACATAGTCTCCCTCTTAGAAAACAGGGCGGTGTACATGTTGCACAGCAACCAAATCTGTCAAAGCATGTCGGATTTTGAGCAGAGCTGGAAACAGCAGTGCCCCACTCAAAGATGGCGGCCGACCTCGCCACTTTGCGTGTGTGTCACTCTCCTCCCTTAAACTCGTTGCCCTTAAGTCGATTCCTACTCACAGCGACTCTACAGGACAGAGCAGAACAGCCGCACAGGGTTTCCAAGGAGTGGCTGGTGCATTCAAGCTGACCTTTGGTTAGCAGCTGAGCCGGCAATAATCCAGTCTCAGGCATCAGGCTCCTGAAAGGGTCACTATTACCTCTTCTGAGTCTCTCATTCCAGGGCTTTGACCCGTAATTTTGAGCATTCCAGTTATGGTTCTGGATCACCCAAATTTTAACAATTCAGGCTCTTTTGGTTTCACTTTGTTGGCCATGACTGAGTTGGTTCAAAATGATTCCTGGTTAGAAGTGACTTCATGGCGATTTTTTTTTTTTTTTTTTAAATCATGAAAATAGTTCTGGGTCCAGGGGTCCCAGGACCACACTTTGAGAACCACTGGTTTAGGTGACAGTGACGGTCCACAAGAACCCAGTGAGATAGATTCTATTTTGTCCCCATTTACAGTTGGAGAAGGAGTCCCAGGGTGGTGCAAACAGCGAAGCACTCAACTACTAGCGGAAAGGTTGGTGGTTTGAACCCACCGAGAGGTGCCTCCAAAGACAGGCCTAGTGATCTGCTTCCGAAAGGTCGCAGCCTTGAAAACCTTACGGAGCCGTTGTATTCTGCACACAGAATCGACTCAGTGGCAACTAACAAGAAAAGCCGGAGTAGCTGAAGCACCGAGAGATGAAATCCCTCTTTTGCCCAACATTCCACAGCTGCTAAGTGGCAGAGCTGAGACTCAAACCCAGGTGGCCTGTCCCCAGTCTGTTCAGTAGGATGGTGACTCCAAGCCACCACAGACTGAAGCATTCCTCTCCACTGGGGACAAGGAGAGGCAGGGAAACCCCTGAGGGAAAAAGGAAACCACAAGTGGATTCTTGAAAGGCGACAGAGACAATGGCACCTCGTTATCTGAGAGAGCCTGCTCTTCTGGGGGGGCTCAGGCTAGCCTTCGAAGTTCTTTCTGCCTGAATTCCAGGCAGAGGGGAGATGCCACACTGAGGCCATCCCCCTCCGCCCCACAGCACTCTCCCAGGGGTCTTCTGGGTTTCCGGGAGTCTCATCTCTTTGTCGTTCCGGAAGCATCATCAGGGAACAAGGTGAGGCGCTGCAGACACCCACACCAGGTCTTTCCAGAAGTGTGTGAGGTTTGAGAGGTGGTTTTTATCCTCGGAGGCAGTTGGGTGTGGAGGGTGAGTGTGGGTTCTGGAGCTGATGGCCTGGGTTTAATTCTAGCTATTCCACCTGTTGGCTCAATTTTCTCAACTGTAAAATGGGGATAATAATACACCTACCTTATAGGGTTACTGGGAAGGATTAAACAAGAAAAATGTAGGAAAACTGCTTCCCAAAATGTTGGTTGTCATTTTTATTATAATAATATTAGTTATCATGATACTATATATTCATACAGGGTAGCTATGAGTCGGAACCAACTTGATGGCACCTAACAACAACAACATATTCATTTGGAGCCCTGGTGGCGCAGTGGTTAAGAGCTCAAGCTGCTAACCAAAAGGTTGGCAGTTCGAATCCACCAGCTGCTCCTTGGAAACCCTGTGGGGCAGTTCTACTCTGTCTTACAGGGTCACTATGAGTCGGAATCGACTCGATGGCAATGGGTTTGGTTGGTTGGTTATATGTTCATTTGGGAGTCCCTGGTTGGTAGCAAATGGTTAATGTGCTCAGCTGCTAACTAAAGGTTGGAGGTTTGAGTCCACAGGGGTGCCTCAGAAGAAAGGCCTGGCGATCTATTTCCAAAAAATCAGCCATTGAAAACCCCATGGAGCACAGTTCTACTCTGACACACATGGGGCAACTGGTATATGGTCATTCACTCATTCATTCTATAAATATTAATGAGGCTCTGCCTGTGTGCCAGGCACGGTTCTAAGCACTGAGAATACCAGTGAACCAAAAGGACAGAAGAAATGAAGAAACCAAGAAGCAAACACCCCAGCATCCCGGAGCTTGTCCCCCTCAGGGGACAAGTGGGGAGGCTGGGGGCTCCTCAGAGAATGAAGGCGACAGACGACAATGGCTCCAATCAGGTACGGGGAGAAGGGCTTGGTTTCAGGCCACTTTTCAAGGTGGAACCAACAGGATTTTCTGATGGATTGGATGTGGCATGCCTCAGAAATGAGAAGAGTCAAGGAGAATTTCAAGGTTTTCAGCCTGAGCAGCAAGAAAGAATTGCCACCTTCTAAGCAGTGGTCAAAGGAGCCCTAGTGGTGCAGCAGTTAAGCACTTGGCTGCTATCCGAAAGGTTGGCGGTTTGAACCCACCAGCTGCTCTGTGGGAGAAAGATGTGGCAATTTGTTTCTGTAAAGATTACAGCCTTGAAAATCCTATAGGGCAGCTCTATTCTTGCTATGAGTCGGAATCTGGGGTCTGGGTTTGGTTTTAAGAAGGGGTCAGGTCTCTGGGTGGTGAAAACCGTTTGTCCTTGAGTACTAGCCTAAAGGTTGGTGGTTCTAGCCCACCAGCATTGCTGCAGGAGAAAGGCTTGGTGATCTGTTTCCATAAAGATTACAGCCAAGATGGAAACCCTACTGAGCAGCTCTACTCTGTTATACACGGGTCGCCATGAGTTGGAAGCGACTCGATGACAATGGGTTTTTTTTTGGTTTAAGAAGTGGTCACCCTGGGAGGGGTAGGTTTTGCAGTAGTGGGTGATCAAGAGCTCAGCATCAGGCACGTTGACCTTAAGATGTGGCATGACATTCAGGTGAAGGTGCGGTGGGCAGCTGGGGATACGTGTCCAGGTTTGGGGGAAAGTTCTGGTATGAAGGCAGAAGTCTGCGAGTTGTCAGAATGTAGGTGTCATTTTCATGCCTTGGAGATGAATCAGATCACCTATGGAAGGGTTCTTAATCCGGGACCAGGGGAAAGAACTCAAGGAGTCCACGTATTTGGGTGGCTCAAGTGGTTTCTGATTGGCTGCTAACCTGAAGGTTGGTGGTTCAAACCCACCCCGTGGTGTCACGGAAGAAAGGCCTGGTTAACTGCTTCCGTAAAGATGACAGCCAAGAAAACCCTACAGAGCAGGTCTACTCTGTAACACACGGGGTCGCCACGAGTCGGAACTGACTCGACGGCCACATGGTTTTGGTTTATTTATTTTCATTAACCTCTAACTCGTATCCTCTTTAAGGCCCCTGGGTGGCACAAATGGTTTGTGCTCGACTGCTAGCCTAAAGGCTGGCAGTTTGAACTCACCCAGCGGTACCGTGAAGGAAAGGCCTGGCAATCTGCTTTAGTTAAAAGTACAGCGAAGGAAAGCCTATGGAGCAGTCTACTCTGTAACACGTGGTGTGAGTCGGAATCGACCCGACAGTAACAACAACAAGAGCACCTCCTTCGATAACAGGTGAAGACAACAAGCCACAGTGACATTAGTAGAACCTGTGACTCTGTTACAACAGAAATCACATGTATTTTTGTATTACGGTACAGTCAATGCAGACATCTCAAAATATCATTTAAGCCAGCACCACTACGAAATCACAAAAGTTATCAGACCCCGCTGCTATACGGTATTATTTAATGTGTAAGGCAGCACACACACCACAGTTTGTAAAATAACTTGATAAATATATTTTGATATAGTTGGCTTCCTTGTAGTTTTATGCATTTTGTTGTATGCATTTAAAAATATTCTGAGAAGGCTCCATAGGCTTCACCAGATGCCAGAGGGATCCCACAGCCCCGCAAAGAGTCAAAGCACCATCCTAGGGAGTGAGGGGGGCACTGGTGGCTCAGTGGTAGAATTCTTGCCTTCCACGTGGGAGACCCAGGTTCAATTTCTGGCCAACGCGCCTCACGTGCAGCCACCGTCCATCTGTCAGTGGAGGCTTGTGTTACTCTGATGCTGAATAGGTTTCAGCAGGGTTTCCAGACTAAGATGAACTAGGAAGAAAGGCCTGGCAATCTACTTCAGAAAAATCAGCCAACGAAAACCCTATGGATCACAATGGTTCGATCCACAACCAATCACGGTGCTGGTGCAGGACCAGAGCAGTGTTTCATTCCTTTATGTGTTGGGTTACCATGAGTTGGGGGCCAACACCATGGCAGCTAACGATAACTACAACAGCAGAGAGTGAGAATAGCCAGAGAAGAGGTCCCAGGCTCTAGGTCCTGGAGTAAGGGGTCAGGAAAAGGAAATACCAGCCAAGGAGACTGAAAAGGGTTTTCTGGTAGGGTAACAGAACCAAGAAAGAAGTCAGACGAGGAAAGTGTTTCCAGGAGCATGGTGGGGTCAACTCAGCTTAGAACTAGATAGTAAATGTTTTTGACTTTGCTGAGGCTTCACAACTCCTTAATTCTGACTGTCGTAGCCTGAAAGCAGCCATAGACAGTATGTAAACAAATGAGCACAGCTGTGTTCCAATAAAACTTTATTTCTAAAAACAGGCGGAAGGCCAGATTTGGACTGTGGGCCATAGTTCGCCAACCGCTACTATAGAGGACTGCAGGCTCAATATTGCCAAGATAGTCACCCTGCCTTTTTTTAAAGAAAGTTTGGAGTCTGGATTTTGTGTGTGTGAAGTTTCCAGATTTTGAAAAACACCTTGCAACTCAAGCAAAAAAATATTTGGGGCTGAAGTCTGGGCTCAGCCTGCTGGTTGCCATTCTGCAAGGTCCAAATGTGGCCCAGTGGTGCACAGAGTAGAAGCTGAGCTGCTCCGGGCTGAGCTTCCGTGCAACACCTGCCTCCAGCAGAAGGGCCTGGAATTATGTGCCCTTTACCATTCATTGTGTGGCTTCTAAGGGCTCCTTGTCTGGGCAGCAGAGAACACCCTACTCACCTTCTGGGGTGGAGCTGGGGTCTCCAGAAGAACAAGTGATAAATGAGAAAGAAGCCTCTAGAACACTATAAATATTAGATGCAAAATGCCACAGGGCTGAGTCTTTGTTTTTTTGGCAGACAGATTGGCTGAGGAGGCAGGGCTGGGAAGAAAATGCATTCAATAAGTGCAGAGCCCTGAAGCACTCAGGGCTGGGGCATTTCTGACGTTCTGTAACTGGATCCTTTTAACTTTGGGCTGCTTGCAAGGTTACAATTTAAGTCTTTTTCTTGTGCTTCTGAAAAGACACCAAATGCAAACTGCTGTGCGAAGTGATAAATCAATGCTGTAAAAGTTCCAGATGCCAGAGATGGGGTCTTGCTGAACTGAGAACAGCAGGAAAGCAAATGAGGAAAGTGCGGCCTGGTTAGGCAGGCAGGGGCTTCACGTGCTGGAAGCCCAGAGATCTGGGGGCTGAGAGAAATGCCCCCCACTTGCCACTGTAGGTTTCTGTCATAGACATCTGTTTTATTTTTCCTGCCCAGCATCCCTTCCTCTGACTTTTGGTAACTGGCTTCTGGAGGAACTAGCCTTTCCCCTCTCTGTCTTACCTGTTCAGGAGAGTCTGTCTCCAGCTCCCAGCTCCTAGCCTAGGCATATGATTGGGGCCTGGCCAATCAGAGTATTCCATTTCCCTTGGCCTCTGTGACTGGGTAAGAGAGGGGCATAGGACCCAAGCTGAGCCAATGAAAACCTTCCCTGAGACTTTTGCTGGAGCCATTAGGAAAGAGGCTCTCTCTTCCAGGTGGGGCCACTACACTGGTGAGACAGAACCTGTGGTGACCATCTTGCTGTCACAAAATGAGAACCTTCCTAAAAATAAAGTCAACCCAAATGAAAGAAAATCCAAGAAGCAGAAAGATGGGGTTCTGATGACAGCATTTGGATACCAGGACCCAGCCATGTTTGCTAGAACTAATTTCAATTATGTTTCTTGTTGCTGGATAAATGACACGGTAATCTAAATTCCATTTTATTCTCATTTTCTGCTTACTTCAAGCCTAAGGCCTAAGAATCATTCATTCATTCAAACAGTTATTCTATACCCAATACCTGCCAGACATTGTTCTAGAATCTGGTACTATAGCAGTGAATATAACAAGCAAGAACTAAGTTAACAAACAGCTGAGATAATTTAAGGGGGGTGATAAGTCCTAAGAAGAACATGAAGCAGGGTGTCACAGCAGAGAGTGACTGGGGGTGGGGAGGGCTAATGACGTGGGGAGGCCAGGCAAGAAGAGGGGAAGTTTGAGAAGGAAGAGGACCAACGAACAGGAACAACCGTGTGAAGAACGTTCTAGACAGAGACAACGACAATTGCAAAGGCCCTGAGGAAGGACTAACCTTGGGGTGTCTGAAGACCAGAGGAGAGGTCAGGTGGTCTGAGTGGAGTAAGATGGAAGGGGAAGAGGTAGGAGGTGTGGTCATGGGGGTGGACAGGGCCAGGCCGGTGAAGAGCTGAGAGTTCATCCCAAGAGCAGTGGGCAGCCGGGGAGGGCCTTAAGCGGGGGAGTGACATCATTAGAGTTCCATTTTTCAAAGCGTCCTCTGGCAGCTGGGTGAGGAGGAGGAATGGCTAATTGCTGGGGAGAAGCAGGGACAAGCAGATACCCAGGGCCCAGGCTGGGCAGCTGCCTCTTGTCATGTCCCCTCTCGAGCTCCTGCTTTCCTCCTGCCTGGTTGTGGTGAAACTGCTCTCTACCAGAGAAGGGTGGGCTGCAGGTGACCCTGTGGGCTCAGCTGACTGGCCACAGCAGGCCCAGCTGAGCTGTGAGGGACGGGGCACACAGGGCGGGCTGCCTGGCTGCTAATTAAAGGCTGGCCTCAGCCACCAACCCCTGGAGGGTCATGCAGCTCCCACTAATGAGGACCAGGCACAGAGGGCACCTCCAAGCTAGCGACGGATTTTCTTTCCTGCTGAGTCACCGTCAGCATGAGCTGTTTCTTAAAAATCTTTTCTCCCTTTTTAAGTGTGGATTTGTCCAGAAGGATGGGACAGAGGAGGGGGAGAAAAGCCACAACAGACACTTAGGTCAGGTCTGGAGGAGACAGCCCATCAATGGATCTTTAATTATCACCTCGGAGGGATCAGACACCAAGTGGTCCTTCCAAGAGTGGTTTGGCGATTACACCGAGGCCGTATTTCTATGACAAATACTTTGTAACGCTCCCTAATTGTCCTGAAAAGACATTTATAGATAACAAAACCTATCCATGCCATCATTAAAAAAAAAGAATCAATATAATGCACTAACTGCAAAAATAAAAGGAAAGCAGTTTATAATAAAGAAAAATTTCGATATGAAAGTTCTCAAGAACATCCATCAAGAAGACACAGCGGCGTAGTCAGATTTGGCACCTAGACACTGATTTCCTGACAGCGTGAGAGTTACAAATACAGATGGGGGTGGGCGGCAGCATTTGCAATGCAAATACTTTGGGTGGCATAGCCATCAGGGACATGGTTTTCAGAAATAAGGAACAACTCATGGGAAAGTTTTGGATTAAAGTACAACAGTCCCTCGATTCACATATTGCTTCCATTTCTGGAAAATTCAGGTATATTTAAGCTGTGCAGAAAGCCATCAATTTATACAGAAAATGGATTTAGGGTTCAAGGTTCAGGTAATACTGTTGTTAGTTGTTAGGTGCTGTTGAGTCTGTCCCGACTCATAGTGACCCCTGTGTACAATAGAATGAAATACTGTCCGGTCCTGTGCCATCCTCTCAGTCGTGGCTATGTGTGAGCTCACTGTTGCAGCCACTGTGTCAGTCTATCTCCTTGAGGGTCTTCTTCTTTTTCAAAAGCTGACCCTCTACTTTACCAGGCATGATGTCCTTTTCCAAGGACTGATCCCTCCTGATAACATGTCCAAGGTAAAAGAATGAGATAAACTCTCGCCATCCTTGCTTTCAAGGAGCATTCTGGCTGTACTTCTTCCAAGACAGATTTCTTCATTCTTCTGGCAGTCCATGGGATATTCAATATTCTTTGCCAACACTATAATTCAAAGGCATCAATAATTCTTCAGTCTTCCTTATTCATTGTCTAGCTTTCACATGCATATGAGGTAATTGAAAATACCATGGCTTGGGTCAGGCTCACCCTAGTCCTTAAGGTGATATTTTTGCTCTTTAACATTTGAAAGCAGTCTTTTGCAGCAGATTTGCCCAATGCAATAAGTTGTTTGATTTCTTGACTGCTGCTTCCATAGGCATCAATTATAGATCCAAGTAAAATGAAACCCTTGACAACTTCAATCTTTTCTCCCTTTATCATGATGTAGCTTATTGGTCCAGTTATGACGATTTTCGTTTTCTTTATGTTGAGGTGTAATCCATACTGAAGGCTGTGGTCTTTGATCTTCATCAGTAAGTACTTCAAGTTGTCTTCACCTTCAGCAAGCAAGGTTGTATCATCTGCACTGTGAAGGTTGTTAATGAGTTTTCCTCCAATCCTGATGCCCCATTCTTCTTCGTACAGTCCAGGTTCTCGGATTATTTGCTTAGCATGCAGACTGAATAAAAAAACCAAACCTGTTGCCGTTAAATCGATTTTGACTCCTAGCAACCCTATAGGACTGAGTAGAACTGCCCTATAGGTTTCCAAGGAGCAGCTGGTGGATTTGAACTGCTGACCTTTTGGTTAGGAGTCAAGCTCTTAACCACTATGCCACCAGGGCTCTGCAAACTGAATAAATATGGTGAAAGGATACAACCCTGACACACAACCTTGTGTCAGGTTTCCTGACTTTAAACCTTGAAGTAATCCCTTGTTCTGTTGGAATGACTGCCTCTTGGTCTGTGAACAGGTTCCGCGTGAGCACAACTAAGTGTTGTAGAATTCCCATTCTTCGAAATGTTATCCATAAATTGTCCATAAAATAATCCACCCAGAGGAATGATCTGGTAGGATGTTCAGAAGCCATGGGAATGTGAGGCGACTTGGGGGCCGTGCATCCCTGTCTCCTGCCCCCGAGAAGCCAGCAGTTCCCCCAGTCTTTACGAGCACCAGAAGTGCCTGAATAGATCTCGACTCCTAGGGGCCAGTGTTTTCCTAGGGGCCAGTGTGCTGCCTAGAGAACTGCTGGGCTAGAAGAAGGTTTGCAGACCTGTGCCTGTGGGCATTCAGCCCACAGGCGTGTTTGCTTTGGGCCTACAGGGTGTTTTTATTTATTTGAGAATTAAAAATGTGTAAAACACCTGACACAGGGTCTGGCACAGGGAAGATGTTCGATAAGAAAAACTAGCATTTTTTTCTTTTTTGATTTTTTTTCTTTAATTTTTATTGTGCTTTAAGTGAAAGTTTACAAATCAAGTCAGTTTGTCATACAAAAACTTATATACACCTTGCTATATACTCCTAGTTGCTCTCCCTCTAATGAGACAGCAAACTCCTTCCCTCTACTCTCTATTTTCGTGTCCATTTGGCCAGCTTCTGACCCCCTCACCCCTCTCCTCTCCCCTCCAGGCAGGAGCTGCCCACATAGTCTCATGTGTCTACTTGATCCAAGAAGCTCACTCCTCACCAGTATTATTTTCTATCCCATAGTCCAGTCCAATCCCTGTCTGAAGAGTTGGCTTTGGGAATGGTTCCTGTCTTGGGCTAACAGAAGGTCTGGGGACCATGACCTCTGGGGTCCTTCTACTCTCAGTCAGACCATTAAGTCTGATCTTTTTATAAGAATTTGGGGTCTGCATCCCACTGCTCTCCTGCTCCCTCAGAGGTTCTCTGTTGTGTTCCCTGTCAGTTGTAGCCAGGCACCATCTAGTTCTTCTGATCTCGGCTGATGTAGTCTCTGGTTTATGTGGCCCTTTCTGTCTCTGCGGCTCATAATTACCTTGTGTCTTTGTTGTTCTTCATTCTCTTTTGCTCCAGGTGGACAACTAACATTTTTAATGATGGCTATTATTATTATTAAAATACTCTCAAAGGTTTGTGGGACCCTCCCAAAAGATTTTGCTCAATTAGACTCTTGTCCAATGCTGTCCAACAGAACTTTTTACGTTGACGGAAACGTTCTATTCCTGTGCCATCCAATAAGGTAGCCACTGGCCACACATGGCTGCTGAGCACTTGAGATGTGGCTGAATCAACCAAAAAAAAATAAAAAATTTAATTGTATTTAATTTTAATTAATTTAAATTTAAATAATCCCCATGGCTAGTGGCTACTTTACTGAACCACAAGGCTCTAGTCCAACCCCTTTCAGAATGTTGAGGGTGTTGCCGCTTGTGCCGCTGCTGCATAAGGTCACAATTACCCTGAAAACTCCCTCGAAGCCTGGTGAGGCTGGGTAGATATGGGTTTGTATATCCATCCACGACAACCATCCTTCTCCCCCACTTTTATTTTGACCTCCATGGCCACTTTTTTTTTCTTATATTTTATTTTAGTTGTTGTTGTTGAAAATACACACAGCAGAACAGAAGCCAATTCAAGAATTTCTACATTTACAATTCAGTGACGTGGATTACATACTTCAAGCTGTGCAACCAATCTCACCCTCTGTTTTCGAGTTGTTCCTCCCTCATTAACATAAACTCACTGCCCCCTAAGGCTCCCACCTAACCTTTCCAATTGCTGTTGTCAATTTGATCCCGTATAGATAGTTGTTAAAAGAGCACAATGCTCAAGGCAGACCTTCTTTACTAGTTAAGCTAAACTGTTGTTTGGTTTTAAGAAGACTTCGGGGGATATTTTTGGTTTAAGGTTTAAAGATTATCTCAGGCCACCAGTTTCAGTCCATGGCTACTTTAATGGCCAGTGAGATTCCCGGAATGAAAGCAAAGAATCTGCACGCAGCATTCTGGTTGGGCACCCTCACTGCTCCGCACTTCAGACCACAACCTCAGTGGTGAGTGGGCAGGGCAGCTGGTTTTCAAAGGGTTTCTGCTCCAGCTTTAACACATCCTTGTGAGGGTTACACAAGACGGTGTTTGTGAATGAACCCAGCCAGTGGGCTGGGACAGGGAGGATGCTCAAAAATGTTGGCCTGAACAAACAGAATTCTTGCTCCATCAGTCTCACACTCATTTTTTTGCAAGGCTGAGATGCAGTACTAGCCACCTATTTCCTGTCTTTCTGAGTGCCCACTTCCTCTTAGGGCTCACAGGTCCTCTCCACCTATGTTTGTGGGCCTGGTCATATGAGCCCAGGGTGGAGTCAGATCAAAGGCACTGGGTCACTTACACATATATATTGCAACTCCACTGTACAGACAAGAAACTGAGGCCTGAGGGAACAGGGTCTCAGCTCAAGGTCACAAGGGAGCTGAAAAGGTAGCCCAGTTCTCTGGACTATGGCTTCAGGGCTTTCCTTTTCCTAGAAACTTGAAGGTATTGGGGAAACTGTTGTGTTGTTAGGTGTCTTCAACTCAATTTTGATTCATAGTGACCCCATGTGACAGAGTAGAACTGCCCCCTAGGGTTTTCTAGGCTGTAATCTTTACACAATCAGATTGCCAGGTCTTTCTCTCATGGAGCCTCTGGGTGGGTTCAAACGGCCAACCTGCTGGTTAGCAGCTGAGTGCTGAACTGTTGTGTCACCACGGCTCCTTGGAGAAACTGAGAGACTTAAAATGGAAGTTAAAGAAGTTCAGCTTTAAGATGTATGCGGAAGTGACCAGTGTGTGTCGCTCAAGGGGGCCTGGGCCAGCCTGGGGATGCCCAGGTTTCCAGGCAGGGAAGGCAGAGTCCTTGGTGCTCAGAGGAGGATGGGGACAGCCCTGGTGCTCGAGGTGGGGGACTCGACTCCAGGGGGTGAATGAAAAGGCTTTGCTGTCACACCAACAGGCCGGAGGGGCGCAGGTGGAGGGATGGATGAGGGGCAGCTGGACGAGGGAAGAAGGGAGCTGTGTGCCTGTGTGCATGCATGCATGAGCCCTCGGGTGCACTCGAGGGGCGAGGAAGAGTGAGCAGGGTGCAAACCCAGGAGAAAAGCCAAGCTGAGAGAAGGCTGCTATTGTTGGGGTGGGGACAGCTGCACCAGGGCCCAGAGAAAGCTTCCCAGGAATAATTTAGCCCTTCTCTTCTGTGTGTGTGCAGACTGGCTGAGAAGAAAGAAGAGGAAAGGGAGAGATGGCTGGAGTGGGAGCGGGGAGGAGGAGGAACAAGAGAGGAAAAGGAGGGAGGAAGAGATGGAGGCAGGGCTGCTAGCTCTGGACCAAAGTGTAGATTCATCCAGGCATCCCACAAATACTTATCGAGCACCTCCTATGGACCAGGCACTGTTCTAGGCACGGGGGTGGGGGGTACAAGAGAGAGCAAAACAGATGCAGTCTCTGTTCCCATGGAAACATTTTAGGAGACAGACAATCAACCAGGCAAATGAACAAAATACACAGTCAGTGGTTCACAGAGCCAGGGAAGTGTGGATCCGGCGGGAACCAAGGTAGGGAGTCAAGGAGGATGGTCACAGATGTAACTTAACACAGGAGGCTGGACACAAAACAAATCCACAAATATATGCTAGATGGTGGCAAGGGCTCTGGAAGAAAATAAAGCAGGGTAAGGGGATAAAAGGAGCCCTGGTGGTGCAATGGTTAAGTGCTCAGCTGCTAACTGAAAGGTGGGTGGTTTGAACCTACCAGCAGCTCCATGGGAGAAAGGCTTGCATTCTGCTCCTGTAAAGATAACCGCCAAGAAAACGCTATGGGGCAGTTCTACTCTGTCCTACAGGGTCACTATGAGTTGGAATTGACTCGACGGCATACAACACAAGGGGATAAAGAGGGGGAAGCAAAGGCTGTTTTGGATGGGGTAGTCAAGGCAAGTTTCTCAGAGGAGGTGATATTTGAGCAAAGATCTGAGGAAGCCGGGGAACAGACCATTTGGATAAATGGGGGAAGTTTCCAGAAAAGGAAAGAATAACTGCAAAGGCCTTGAGGTGAGAATGTGACAGGGAGGAGGTCAAGAGGTGACAGGCAGAGGCGGCAGATCATTAGGCCCTGGAGGTGACTGTGGGGCTTTGGCCTTTACCGTAAATGAGGTGGTAACCTGGAGAGGAGAAAGAGGATCTGACCTGGGTTCTGACAGGATCTTTCTGGCTGCTGTGTTGAGAACAGACTAGGGGGTGGGAGTGGTGGGGGTGGAGTGAGGCAGAAGAAGGGAGACCAGGGAGGAGAAAACTGGAATATTCTAGGCGAGGCATGATGGCGGTCTAGATAAGGGTAGCGGCCACAGAGGTGGATTCTGGATATATCTGGAAGATAGAGCTGGTGGGGTTTTCTGACGGATTGAATGTTGAATGCCAGAGGAAGAAAAGCAATCAAGAATGACACTAGGGGTCTGACCCAAGCAAATGGAAAAGTGGGGTTGCCAAGGGAAGCTGGTGAGTGGCGTGTGGGGGGACAAGCAAGGCCAGGAAGCTGGATTGGATTTGTCAGGCTTGAAGTGCCTGAGAGACATCCAGGGGGAGATGTTAAGTAGGCAACTGGGTGCAAGCGCACGAGGTTCACGGGAAGGGGCTGAAGGCAGATCAAAACGGAATGGTAGGGAAAGAGGCAGACGTGAGGATTATTTCCCCAGAAATAGCAGAGGAAGCCTACGGGGTACCAGCTCTGACATCCTTGTGGCTCTGAAACCGCTTCAGGAAAAAAACAAGTCACACACACACATTCTCTCTCACACACTCTTTCACACTTTCTCACACATACACACACTCACACAATTCTCTCACACACTTTCTCACATATATACACACACACACATTCTTACACTTTCACGCTTTCACATACACAGTATTGTACACATTCTCTCATACACTTTCACACCGCTTCTCACATATACACTCATACACACACTCACCTTCTCTCACATACTTTTCCTTGTCTCACACATATACACACACTCTCAAACACACTTTCTTTCACACACACACTCATAGTCACACACACACACACACACACACACACACACTCTCTCTCTCTCAAGTGCTCTCTCTATCTCACACACCAGCAGTGAGTCTTTGGTCAGGGATGCAAAGATGCCCAGCAGATGTCTTTCCACCCCCGTGGAGGGCGCCCCGGCTTTCACCAGCACCCATGAGTCCTGCCACAGCAGGCATCCTGGCCCAGAGGCCCTACCAGTGAGGGTGACTGCCTGAGGTTGACAGCCATGTCCAGGTTCTCAGCTGACCTGTCTCCCCAGCTTTGCATGAGAAGAGTAAAAACAATCGGGATGCTCAGGGCCAAATCTGAAAACATGCTCCAATTGGGAGCCTTAGGAAACTCCAGGCTTGTAATGAGGGGCATGTTTTCCCACAGCATTCTAGAACACGATGGAGGGGGAGCAGAGGGCTCACCACCAATGCTCACATCTTTACAAAACTCTGTACCTGGTGGCAGAAGCTGGGGCAGGAATACAGCCTCAGAACTGCCAGACTCAGATGGTAACATGGAAAAAGAAAGGCATTACCCTAATGAAGAGAAAATGGCACTTAGTCTCATTCACTGGAAATAGACAGAAAAGGTATCTTTCCCTTCAAAAGCAGTGTAGTGAAAATTTGTGACTGCTACCCAGTATGCTTTTCCCTCCTTATCCTTCCCGACAGCCTTCGATTTCCATTTGGGGATGTAGATGTTAGGGGGTAACACCAGCCAGTCCAGGAACAGGTGAGCTAGCTAAACCAACCACCACCTTAAATCTGCTCACCATGGCGATTGGTTCAGGGGTCTGCTTGTGACTCAGGCTGGTCCAATCAGAAAGAATCTCACAGCCCTGGCATTCTGGGAAAAGATGCAATATCAGCCGGTCCAGGAACAGGTGAGCTAGCTCAGCCAACCACTACCTTACATCTGCTCGACATGGTGATTTGTTCAGGGGTCTCCATGTGATTCTAGCTGGTCCAATCAGAAAGAATCTCCCAACCTTGGCATTCTGGGAAAAGATGCTCTCTTGCTTCAGCTGGAACGGAATGAAGAGGCACGTAGCCCTGGAAGCGCCAGCCACCATCTTGAGGGCATGAGCCTTAGGATGAAATCATGCTCCTGTTAAACCACTGGAACGTGATTCGGCCTAATGGTCACCTGTATCTTTTCAGTTTAGGGAGCAGAAAATTCAATATCTTGTCAAAATCAGGTGCAGTTGGGGTTTTCGTCACTTGCGTTCAAAGGCAAGCTACTGGCCAAAGCACCACATATAATGAATAGGCAAACCTGCCAGGACCACCCTCTCCTGGCAAGCCAAACTCAGACATCACCTCCTAGAGTTGGGGAGTATGGAGTCGGAGTGGAATTACTGAATGGAAGGAAACATACATTTTCAGCTTTGCCAGAAATTGCCAGATTGCTCTTCAAAATGGAGACGCCAATTTGCATTCCTGTGGCTACTGTAGGTGACTTCCCACTTTCTCATACCCTCGCTAACATTTGGTATGACTGGATCTCTTAGTATCTACCGTGGTAAAGGGTGAGATGTGGTAACACACTGTTGGCTTAGTCTGCATTTCACTGAGTACCTGCGAGGTTAAGCAAGTCATGCCAAATTTTGATTGATGTGTACAAATTATTTTCACCATCTGAGGTTATATATTGTGACAGTCGTCATAACATTGGCCTGAGGCGGGTTATGTGATGCCACGCAAATCACCATCATCATCACTAACTTTTCTTAAGTGTTCATCATATGCTAGACACTGCTCAACATATTTAATCCTCACAAAAATGCTATGAGCTAACTAATATTATTATCTCTGTTTTTCAGATGACATAACCAAAAGCAAACCCACTGCTGTCATGTCGATTCCGACTCACATAGAAATTAAATAACTTGTTCAGTTTACTCAGCTAGTAAGTGGTGGAGCCTGGACTCAAACCCAGACAGAGTCCATGCTCTCAACAACTATGCTAAGAGCTGGGAGGTGTCTGTTTCCAGAAAAGCAACAAAACTTTGACTTGTGGGTTTGTAAGGGAGCACAGTCAGGATAGCAGACAGTTCAACTGCTGAAGAGTGCTAATGGATGACTAAGTACATTTCGTAAAAACCAAGGATGCAATTTATCCTCCCAGGGGTATTCATATTTGAGACCCGAGTCCCTGAAGTGACAAGAAGCCAAAACACAGAAATATTCATCAACAAATTGATATTTTTCTGGCTTAAACTTAGCATCTCTCACTTTGTCCTTTTTTAATCTCTACCACAAACATGGGGTAACACAAAGCAAAGATGACTGCAAAATGAAATTGCAAATCTTGTAAAAGATGCAGGGTTTTGTGAAATTAATTAAAGTGATGCTGGAGGCTGGCTGGAATCACATGCAAAATCCACTGATAAATAATAATGAGATAACTAAAGAAGAGATTACTGAAGTGGATGACGAGGTAATAAGCATTCCAACAGGCGAGATTCCAATGTCAAAGGGTTAGGAAAGGCCTTTGGGAAAACTGATCAAATCCTCAAATGCTTTTGCAAAAATGACTTTCTATGATTTTGCTATGAAAGCTGAAGGCAAAGTAGAGGAAGTCCCCAAGTTACAACGAACCATACTTACGACCGTCCATATAGTTAGTAATATGTACTACATACAGTGTTGCGGCACATAATTTGCTGATGTTATCATTCTCACGTGTACACTTGAAGATGTTCAATTTTATGATTTACTATTTAAAACACTGCCATATTTATAAAAATACTAATAATAAGGCAATAAGAAAAATGAAGTATTTGGCTTACATCAGAACTGACTTACGACGGAGTCATCAGAACAGAGCTCGTTCGTAAGTCAGGGGCCACCTGTGATGGATAGCCCATTGATACTATTTAAATTTGTTGGACAAATTACACCCTCCTCATTTCACACATCATCTATTCATCTGCTTTAAGGATCTACTCATTAGTCACAATTATAACCTAAATTTTGTTAAGTATTGTTAGGTGTAACATAAAAAAGAGCCCTGGTAGCACAGTGGTTAAGTGCTTGGCTGCTAATGGAAAGGTCAACAGTTTGAACTCACTAGCTGCTCCTCAGGAGCAAGACGTGGCTGTCTGCTTCCATTAAGATTACAGCCTATGAAACCCTATGGAGCAGTTCTACCTTGTATTATAGGCTCACTGAGTAGGATTCAACTAGACAGCAACGAGTTTACAGTTTTGGTAACATAAAATAAGGTTACTTTCATAATTTTGTGGTTCCATTTTCAAGATAAAATAGCTAATTAAATACATCAAAAGTACTATTTACTATGAAACGTTGGTTGGTAGTTTAAGTGGGTTGACTGGAATTAATTGATGCTGGTTTCAGTCTTCCTTAGTTCAGGTTGACCTCCTATATTCAAAAAGGTACTGCAAACACAACCAAGCTGAGTACCACTGTTGTGCCTCAGTATTTTCTTCTTCTCCCATTGTAAAACCAAAATGTTAGCTTGGCAAATGGTCACCTGGACTAAAGACTACATTCCCCAGGCTGCTTTGCAGCAATGAGTGGTCATGTGACTTGGTCTCACCAATGGGAAGTTCAGGAGAAGCAACAGCATTCAAGTCCCTGACCAATTCAAGAAGCCTGTTGATATCCTTTGCTGTCAAGTAGATTCCAACGCATAGTGACCCTATAGGACATGGTAGAACTGCCCCATAGGGATTTCAAGGCTGTAATCTTTTTGGAAGCAGATTGCCACATCTTTTTCCTATGGAGCCGCTGACCTTTTGGTTAGCAGCACTGCACTTAACCACCGTGTCTCCTAATCCATGAAGCAAGCCCACTAAAGTAGCATGGGCTTATTATAATTGAGAGAATAATGACATCTTGGTTCTCTCAAGCCAGACTTAAATCCAACTCAACCCACTGCCCTGGACACCCATGGGAATAAAAAAAAAAAAAGAGAGAGAAGGGCTTAATGTGGCTCAAGACCCAGAAGGAACAGTTTATCATTAGTCCTGGGAAGACTAAAAAGTTTGAAAAGGGAGTCATATAAATTGGGTTTTGAATTCATTATAGTTTTTTGTCATTTTCTCATTTATACTGATCACTATAATATCATGTCATGAATTTTAAAAATGCTTTCTCTTTAAATAGCAAGCTAAGATAAAACTCAAATCTGAGCTTCCTAGCTGCCAAGGCAAAGAGTGAAATTATGTGCTCATTTAATAACCCAGGCACACCAATTCATTGGAGTAAACACATATTTTCAGGGTCTTGAGTTCTGAAAGTAAGGTTAGAAGGGGTTCCTTGTACAAAGGGCATTCTTAATATAATGAATAAAATTCCTGATGACAGTTTCACAAAAATGTATATTCTTTGTGTATAGCTATTTACATTTGACAGTCTTCACTGAAGGTATAAAAACTGAGCACAGCTGGATGAAAGTAATTCTTTGAGAGGTAGCTTTTTGTGACTTGGGTAAGTTCAAGGATAAGTTTGGGAAGTTAACCGTTTTTGCACTGGTTATATGATTACAAAACTCTAGGCTTTGGTTTCCATCACAAGTCCCCCTCCCCACCCTGCAAACGTCACAAGATAAGTGAGTTTTCTTTCAATTCGACTGATGCAGTTTTCATACACACCTCCCCGCTCCCCCGCCGCCCAACACACACCCGTTGATTTCTGATGGCTTTGGTTTCTATTTTGATTATGCCACAAACAGCTCATTATATGACTATGGGAAAACCTCTGTCTTAGTCATCTAGTGCTGCTATAACAGAAATACCACAATGGATGGCTTTAACAAACAGAAGTTTATTCTCTCACAGCCTAGGAGGTTAGAAGTCTGAATTCAAGGTGCCAGGGGAAGGCTTTCTCTGTCGGCTCTGGGGGAAGGTCCTTGCCATCAATCTTTCCCAATCGAGGAGCTTCTCGGCGTAGGGACCTGAGTCTGAAGGGTGTGCTATTCTCCTGGCTCTTGTTTCTTAGTGGTATCAGGTCCCCCTATCTCTCTGCTTGCTTCTCTCTTTTATATCTCAAAGGTTATTGACTTAAAACACAACTAATCTTGTAGATTGAGCCCTGTCTCATTAACATAATTGCCTCTAATCCTGCCTCATTAACATCATAGAGGTAGGATTTATAACACATAGGAAAATCACATCAGATGACAAAATGGTGGACAATCACACAATACTGGGAATTGGGGGGACACAATTCAGTCGATGGCAACCTCTTTCTGCATTACAATTGTTCTGGCTGTCAAATGAGAAGAGATGAAGAGAACTCATTTCGGGTCCTTACTGTTCCGTTGGCATCAAAAGCTAAAGGTTTCTACACACACACCTTTTGGGCAAAGGTTGTAAATGAGGGGTCTGTGGCCATGCCCAGATATGCTTTGTTTGGCTGATGATGCACGCTTACAAAAACTGAATTTTACCAACATTTTTTAAAACCAAGAGATTTCAGGTAAAAAATTCAGATTAAAAAATCTTTGAAAGTTGGCAGCCCTGGGCACGCATGGGTGTAAGTAGCAAGACCTGAGTGGCGGACTTGCCCTTTAGCAAGTACCACTGGTCAGTTTCAGGCCCCACCTGGTCTGCTTCATCTGGCTACATCCAGGTCCCCATAACCATCAAGGGTGGTGGCCTAGGGTAGCCTCTGACACGCTAGGTTTTCTGCTCAGACCTCCCCAGGAACGAGCAGGGTTATTCTTCTACACCATGGGATGTGCAGCGGACTGCCCTGTGTACAGGATGAAGGCCTTCCTGATTCTGCCAGCAAGACTCACTTTCCAGGCGATTCTGGGGGTAGGTTGAGTCTGCAAGTAGACACAGCCTCACCTGCTTGCTCCCCACCCCAGTGGGCCCCCGCCAGCCCGTGCCGTGTGTCTGAGAGGAAGCTGCCCAGCCTCGAGGTGAACCAGAGGCATCCAATTTCACCTTTGGTGTCACTGCCACCCACACAGACCCTTGTCCCACGGATGCAACTTCCTACCATTGCAACGTGAGAGCCACAATATCTGATTTCACCGAAATTAATTGACTTTGGAGCTTTTTGCAACAGTGCTCGAGCTAAGTGAATGCAATGTAACGGCTCCTCTGCCTGAGGCAACCAGGCTGGCAGGTGAATCTCCAGAACCCACCAGAGTACCTCCTGCAAGATAAACAAACAGGAAGCCTGGCTTGCTCCCTACCCAGCATGCCACAGGAGAGATGGGAGCATGCTGGGTAAGCGTAGACGGTTGATAGCCACCGCCATGCCAACTTCTGTGCCCTCCTGGTCCACCACGTAGAGAGTGGCCACAGAGATTCCACACAAGCTCCTCTCCATTCGCCACATCAATTTTAATTCCCTCCCTCCCACCCTCAATGTTCTTCTGGAACTTTCTTCCATGCTGATGGTCTGGAGTCCATAAAGCAGCCCCTGTTGGCTTTAATAACTTAGCGAATGCAAACTCATGCATGGATACCTTATGGCCACTCTGGACTATAGTTCATATTTTAAATGGACTCACTTTATTTTGTTGGAGCCCAAATTCCTTTCCAAAGGTCATTTTATATCACTACTACAGACAAGGAGGGAGTCCCTGGGTGGCACAAACAGTTAAGGACTAGGCTACTAAACGAAAGGTTGGCCATTCGAATCTACTCAGAGGTACCTTGGAATAAAGGCCTGGCGATCTGCTTATAAAAATCAGCCACTGCAAACCTTATGGAGCACAGTTCTACTCTGAAACACATGGGGTCGCCATGACTCTGAATTGACACACACTTTTTTTTAAGTTTTAGATAAGGAAGAAAGGCCTGGAGATCTACTACTGAAAATCAGCCGAAGAGAACCCTGTAGATCACAATGGTCTGATCTGCAACCGCTCGCTCGTGGGGATGGGGAAGGGCTGGGCAGTGTTTCGTTCTGTCGCGCATCGGGTCACCAGGAGGTGGGGGCCGACTCCGCGGCAGGTAACAATCTGGCAAATAAATCTGGATTTTTTTCAAATACATATAGAAATAAGTGCACAACTTTTAAATTAAAAGAGGTTCATCTGTATACCACCCAGTGGCCTCTCGTGTGCCCCGGAGCACCCAGAACGCACCTAGAGAAAACGCTGTCTCAGGTGAGGGCACAGCCGTCACCTCCGGAGGCTCCTACCGGCCGCCCCCCCCCCCCCCCGGCTGCAGCAGCCTTGCCCCCCTCACCTGTCCGGTAGCCCGTGCTGTTGAGGTACACGGCAAAGGTGCGGCCCTCGTGCTGCGCCTGCCAGGAGGGCGACGAGCAGTTCTCGTTGTTGGTGTAGGTGTTGTGGTTGTGGACGTACTTGCCCGTGAGGATGGAGGAGCGCGAGGGGCAGCACATGGGCGTGGTCACGAAGGCGTTGATGAAGTGGGCCCCGCCCTGCTCCATGATGCGTCTCGTCTTGTTCATCACCTGCATGGAACCTGCAACAGTGAGGGCGGACGTGAGATGGCTGCCTGGAGACCTGGCTGTGCGGCAGAGACTGACCAGCTATGTGCCCGGTAAGGGCATGAGCAAAACCAGGCACTGACCTGCTCAGTAGTTCTCAATAGAGTGCCCCCTGCACCCCCATCCCTGGAGGGCACCCCGTACCCCCATCCCTAGAGAGGGGTGGCATTTTGGGAATCAAGGGGAGTAGATGGGGGGCACTGCTGGCATTTGTGGGCAGGAGGCAGAGATGACAGACCTCCTGCCATATGGCATGGGCCAGTCCCAGACAATGTGGAAATATTCTGGGTCCCAAGTCTCATTGGCCATTCGTGGGGGGGGGGGGTGGTGGTGAGTAAAAACCTATTTACAAATTATCTGAGCCTAGAATCAACTCTGTTTTTACATATAAACCAGAAAACCCCCAGTGCCATCAAGTCGATTCCGACTCATAGCAACCCTATAGGACAGAGTAGAACTGCCCCATAGAGTTTCCAAGGAGCGCCTGGTGGATTCGAACTGCCAAACCTTTGGTTAGCAGCCATAGCACTTAACCACTATGCCACCAGGGTTTCCTACATATAACAGAATGTCTTTTTTTTGTAAGATATTAATATACACTCTTTTTTTTTTTGGAAAGCAACCAATGTGTAAATCGGGGGTAGATTATACTTTGTTTTGTTTGGAACTTTCCCAAGATTTGTTTGTCCTTATTGAAATCTGGTCACACCAACCCCCTGGCCAAGCTAAAATTCTCTGCATTAGCCATGGACCACGCTCACGCTTATCTCCCTTGTCCATGCCATCCTTCCCGCACGGAACCTACTGCCCACCCCTATGAAAGGTCAACTACCAGTCAAGCCACGCCTCGTCTAGTGAGCCTTCTGGGATGGCTCTGGCTTCTAATGGAATCCTTGGAGCTCTTATCCTATGTGTAAGCGTGTTATTAGAACTGCATTACATACCACCAAGTGTCATGGTTTCATTCATGCCTCTTCTTGTTTCTCAAGGAAGCTGTAACCACAGTAAGGCAGTGAGGAAGAAAGGACTAACAAGCGTGGAAGCCCTACTGTGTGCTAGGCATGTCCATGCCCACTATGCTTGGCTGCATGCCCACCAGGCCAAGGACTGTGTGTTACTCAAGGCTGAGTCCTCAGTGCCACTGAGGTGTATAGCACACAGTAGGTGCTCAATAATGTGGGAAGAGTCAATGCATAATCGTACCATATGGTTGGTACTCAAGTAGTATATTCAAGGTAAATATTCAACAGAAATCCTTTTTCTCTTCCTTCTATGCCATCTTAATTTTTTTCTTGCAGTTCTTAGGGTCTGTGGTGGGTTTAATAGTGGTCTCCCACCAAAAGATATGTGCATGTCCTGACCCCTGGAACCTGTGAAAGCGACCTCAGTTGGAAAAAGGCTCTTTGTAGATGTAATTAAACTAAAGGTCTTGAGATCGTCCTGGACTATATGGGTGGGCCCTAAATCCAATGACAAGTGACAGAAAAGACAGAAGAGGAGGAGACAGAAATAAAGGAGAAGGCCAGATGAAGACAAAGGCAGAGACTGGAGTGAGGCAGCCACAAGCCAAGGAACTCTGGGAGCCACCAGGAGCTAGAAGAGGCCTGGAAATATTGTTCCCTGGAGCCTCTGGAGGGAGCTTGGTCCTGTAGACACCTTGATTTTAGACTTTCAGCCTCCAGAACTGCGAGAGAAATTTCTGTTTTAAGCCACTGAGTTTGTGGCAGTTTGTCACCTTCACCCTAGGAGATGAATTCAGGGTTCATTGGGCATTTGAGGTTCTTGCTGGAGACTTGCCTGATACCAATCACCTAACAACCCCCTAGAGGGTTGGAAACAACTAATCAGACACCTTAGCCCCATCCTCAAGAGCTAAGAGTGAAAGGGAAATTTATATGGCTCTTTTATGCCATTTTTCTGCCAAATAGGGAAGGAAACAGAGCTAGAGCTTCCCTGAGGCAAACAGATCCTATCTCTTCACTGCTTAAAATCATGCAATAACTTCCCATCACTCTCAGAAAAACCTCGAATTCCTTCCTGTGGCCTAAAAGACTCTTCATGACCTGGCTCCCCGCCCCCCCCCCACTCCCCTCTGACCTCCGCTTCTCCCCTTTTCTCTTGCTCACCTCAGTTGGGTTACCTGGTGTCTTAGTCACCTAGTGCTGCTATAACAGAAACACCACAGTGGACGGCTTTAACAAAGAGAAATTTATTCTCTCACAGTCTAGGAGGCTAGAAGTCCAAATTCAGGGCGTCATCTCCAACGGAAGGCTTTCTGTCTCTGTTGGCTGTGGAGGAAGGTCTTCTCATCAATCTTCACCTGGAGCTTCCCTGAGGCAGGAACCCCTCTTTGCACATGCTGTTTCCTCTGCCTGGGACTCTTCCCCAGACTTCAATTAGCTGGCTCATTCCATCTTTCAGATCTCAACTCAAAGGTCACCTCCTCAGGGAGGCCTGACTGACTTCCCCATCTAAAGGCACCCTCACCGTGCTTACTCCCTATCACACCAAAGTCAGTTGTTTCTTCTTAGCATTTACCCTCTTCTGAAGTGGTCTTGTTTACTGGTTTGCTATTTTATGGTTGCGTCTGGAACCCACCAAGTGCTCCTTGGAAACCCTACGGGCAGTTCTACTCTATCCTATAGTGTTGCTGTGAGTCGGAATCGACTCGATGGCAACGGGTTTGATTTTTTTGGTTCTGGGCTGGGAATTCTGGGTGATCCAGGGCGTGGTCTGTCTGTTTCTCCAGTTTTCCCAGCCTGGGATAGACAATGGTTGCTTGTTAACAAAACCACTGAATGACTGAAGGAAATGGGGAGCAAAGCCTGTCTCTGCTAGCTCAGCACTGAGGCTGTTTTGTAAGGGACTCACTCCTGGAACCATGTGCATTTTCCCAGCCTCTTGGCCAAGGCTGTCTGTGGCGGATGGGGGAAAGATTCAGCTTTCTGTTGCTAACTGAAAAGGAATTGTTAAGTCCCAGAATGGTGTGAACATCTATCACCCGGGCCACACGCCCTCCTCCGAAGTCCCCAGGGATCCAGCTGTAATTGTTGGGCAACCTAGGGCTTCAGCCAGGTGTGCAGTCCCTCTGGAGGAGACTGAGCAGGTGGGATTGTGGGGGCTGAAGGCAGTTCCAATGAGACCGTCTTCAACCAGCTGGTGTTTCGTTAACTCAGGCACCAATAGCATAGCTTCTCCTGTCTCAGGGTTAGGCAGAGCTGGGTTTCACCAGCCTCAGGCTGTTCTTGGGAAACTGGCCCCTCTGGAAAGGGCTGCCCCTTCACCTCCTTCTTGTCTTTATGCAAAAGTCACCTTCTCAGTGATGCCTTCCCCGGTCACTATATCCAGAATGTTACCACCTCACCTCTGGTATTTCATATCCCCGCCCTTATTTTACTTTTCCACTTCTGTCCTTGTTATCTAACACTATCCCTGGGTGGGGCAGATGGTTTGTGCTTGACTACTAACCAAAAGGTTGATAATGTGAACTCACCCAGTGGGGCCACGCAAGAAAGACCTGGCAATATGCTTCTGTAAAGATTATATAGCTAAGAAAACCCTATGGAGCAGTTCTACTATGTAACACACAAGGTCGCCATGAGTCAAAATCGATTTGATGGCAACTTTTTTTTTAACGCACTTTTACATATTTATCTTGTTTGTTGCCCTTTTGTGGTGCTAGAATGTCAGCTCCGTGAAGCCTGGGATTATTGACTGTGTGGTCCATAGCTCTCGCCCCAAAGCCTAGAACAGTGGTTGGTACAGAGCAGGAGCTCAGTGAATCATTCTTGCATGTGTGAACCCAGAGCACTCCAGGCAAATCAGCCCTTTGCCCCCATCCGCAAACCATGTGGAGAAAGGATGAAGCAGCTGGTGATGAGAACTCGGCCTCTCGAGACTGCAAAAAGGACAAAGCTGGCTGCCAACTGACCTGTCAGACCCTGCTTGCAGAACGCAGGGGAGGCCACTGCCTGGTGAATAATTCACCTGCAGTCAGCAGCCCGAGTGCTGCGCTGGCAAAAAAGCAAGCAGCCCGCAGAACCGCTGCTTATTTTTCATGGGCTTCACACCAGGGTCTCAAAGTGTTTATGTCTCCATTCTACTAATTTCAGAGGAAATGAGCCGCTGGGCGCTCCCGACCATAGTTCCCAGTGCACGTCTGTTCCTTGCACGCACCCCTGCCCAAATAAGCCAGCTGAAGAACCGTGTCAAGCTGCTATTCAAGTCCAGCTCTAACAGTGCCCTGAGATGACAGCGGCATCTGTGCCTGAGTAGCACTACATACTAAGTCTCCCCTTGGGGACAGTAACCTGCTTTATTCAAACAGCCACAGCGATGAGATTCTAAAAACCAACACCTGTAACATCAAAACAGATGATCTCATCCCCTGGCCCAGCCCCAGTCCTGATGCAGATGGACAGCTCTGATGGGTGGTGTGAGCCTGGGCGACGTGGCCAACCAGCACTAAAAAGGCTAGCTTTAAATATTTTAAATGAAGCCAGGCCAGCCAAGCCAAACGGACTGTGTCCAAGGTAAACCTGGGGATATGCAAAGAAACACAGACCCAGTTTCTTTCCATGACTATACCTTCCCACCATGCTGGGTGGGGGTGACATCACCCTGACACCTTTCTCTGTGACACTGAGCCAGGCCCCCACCCCGGCCAATGGGACTGAAATTCCGGTGCTCACACTACCCAGCCTGCCAATAAGGGGCGTTTCCCAGAGGACAGCCATTTGCCTGCCACCTTTGTGACTGTCTTTGGCTATTTCGCTGCACTACCACCTGTCCTATCGTTGATTTAATCATTTCCTTTAAAGTGACTTCATTTTTTTAACGTTAATCTTAACCCAAGTAACTATGTGAGTTTATGGAATTGAGGTGCTAGTTATATGTATTTATATCTATATGTGTGTGTGTGTATAACTAGCAAATATATACATACAGATATAGACAAAAGATTAACATATATATTAAAAACGTCGAAGCCCTGGTAGCACAATGCTTAAGTGCTCAGTTGGTAATTGAAAGGTTGGTGGTTCGAACCTACCAGCCCCTCCATGGATCTGGTGATCTGCTCCCATAAAGATTGTTGTTGTGTACTGTCGACTCGATTCCAACTCATAACGACCATACAGAACAGAGTAGAGCTGCCCCGTAGGGTTTCCTAGGCTGTAATCTTTATGGGAGCAAATAGCTAAGACTTTTCTCCCTAACAGCAGCTGGTAGGTTTGAACTGCTGACCTTCCGTTTCGCAGCTGAGTGCTTAACCATTTTGACACCAGGGCTCTTTCCATAAAGATAAACCCTATGGGGCAGTTCTACTGTGTCCCATGCGGTCGCCAGGAGTCGAAATGGACTTGATGGCACCTTATGACAACAACATATTAAAAATATTTTAAAAATATGTATTTTAAATTTTCTTAAATTTATATAAATTGCTTAAATTTATATGTAAAAATATATATAACAAAACTTTTGCCAATTCAACACTTTTCACACGTACATTTCAGTGACACTGATCATGTTTGTCATGTTGTACAGCCATCACCACGATCCTTCTCCAAATTATCCCACCGCCACGAGCAGAAGCCCAGGGCCCCCTAACCAATGACTCCCTCTCTCCCTCCTTCCCGCCCCTGGTAACCACTGAGAAGCTTGGGTCTCTGTATATTCGCCTATTTCATATGAGTGAGATTATACAATATTTGCCCTTTTGTGACTGATTTATTTCACTCAGCATAATGTCTTCATGTTGTAAATCTATTTTTTGATGCACATCAAAATAATTCATAAATAGTAAAATAACTGTTTGCTGACATGCCACTTAAGACCATGGTGTAATATAAGACACATGCTGGGAAATGCTGAATTAATTCTCTCTTCTAAAGGAGGACCCTGGTAGCACAACGATTAAGCGCTCGGCTGCTAACTGAAAGGTTGGCAGTTCGAACCCATCTAGCTGCTCTGTGGGAAAAAGATCTGACAATCTGCTCTCGTAACGATTACAGCCTAGAAAACCCTATGGGGCAGTTCTACTCTGTCAAGTGGGGTCGCTATGAGTCGGAACTGACTCGACGGTACCCAACAACAACAAAGGTGTGGTCAGAGCAACCCCTATTGGACTTAGCACGACTTTGAAGATTTAAACCATGACCCAACATTTCCCATCCCGAGACCTCAGGTGGTTCATAACCACTTTCTGTCCCAGAGACCTGCTCCGGCTCACAGCAGATGCACACAGCGTACCCTCCAAGGCCAATTCCTGCTGCCCCCAACTTTGATAGCACAGGAAGTACTGGTTATGATTGTTAACTAACGAGATGATGCCTCACTATATTTGTTTTCTTAAAATGATAGGTAAGTAATTAACATCTGTGATGCAGGGACTCTTTGGGAAAGTAGAAGAGGGAGGTTGGGTCAGGGAAAAAAAATCAAGCCAGAGTCGGTAAACTCACCGTCTTGACTCAAATCTGCGTCTAAGCATGGTCATCTCTTGCCGGGACTACTGTAACAGCCTCCCGATGGCCTTCCCTTTCTAGCCTTGCATCTGCACTGTGTTCTCCTTCAGCAGCTGGGGCTCCTTCTAGAACATGAAGCTGCATCATCATATTCCTTTGGTCCAACTCTTTCACTGATCACGGATCTTAGGAGTATAAAACCCAGGGTCTTCACTCTGGCCTATAAAGTTCTACACAACATGGATGCTCACTGCCCCCAAGGCAACTCCTACCTCTCTCTCCTGCTTTTCCTCTGCTTTGGCCATGTTGTCCTCCTTGCTGCTCCTCAAATGCACCAAGCATGCTCCTGCCTCAGGGCCTTTGCACTTGCTACTCCTTCAGCCTAGACTAGGACTCAAGCCCTCAGTGCATTCAGATCTCTGTGAACATCACCTTCCCTGGGCTGTGCTGACCACAGCCACTCCCTCCCCTCCCTTCCCCTGCTTTACTGCTCTTCTTGGCCCGTGTGTGGAGCAAATAAAGAGAAAATATCCTCAAGGCGCACGCAAACCACAATATGAGCAGGGGTGAGCAGTATGAGTGGTGGATATGGACTGAGGGCCACGTTTGCTTTGAATTATTTGAGTATTTTCAAGTAAGACTGTTTCACTCTTGTTAATTGAAAATACTGGGGAGGTGAGGGCAGAGATGAAGAGAGTTGTCTAGAAACAGGCTAATCTGTAAACACTCCATGATGCACGTGGCCTTCCCATCTAATGCCTTTTATGTGGCAAATAGATTACACAGCCCAGGATGTTCCACTGAGGCCCTTGGGGAAAAATCCACTTCCCTTTGCGGAGACCACAGGTGACTCTGAATACTGAACGAGAGGCCCCAATCAGACAGCCCACAGGCTGATCTGCCCACATGCGTGTTTAGTTATGCTTCCGCAGTGCAAAAAGAAAGAAAGAAAAACAAACAAACAAACAAACAAAAAAAAAATGGAATCACTTGCCCATATTTTAAAAAAATAGGAGATTTTTCCAGGGCTGCCTGATGATTTTGGTTGGCCACTGGCCCTTTGCTTTTGAGAGCCTCTTCCTCTGTAACAAACACTAAAAATTGTATTTTATGACTGCAATGGAATAAAGATGAATGTATACATATTACATGTTAAAATGTTTTCTTCTACCTAAAAGTTGATTTTTTTTTTTTTCCTTTCTGATTTTAAAAGGAATTAAAGCATTTTGGGGGTTCCTAAAAGTATGGTGGATCCCTGACACTGTGTCCACTGTGCCTGGTGGAGAAGGTGGCCCTGGATTTTTCATAACAACCTCAGTCTCTGGCTTTTCCTGGAGGGGGTGGGGAAACACCAGGAAATCTGCCCACACTGGGCACATTCCCACCTGGCATGCACAGGGAAGCACTTCCCATTTAGAGGGGCCTGCGGTCCCCGGCTCACCAGTCTCCCCACCTCCCCATGATCACTGATACTCCAGCAGGTGTCACTGGCCTTTACCTGCACGAGTGCTGTTTTTCTATCTGTAGGCTCATGAAGGCAGTGGGATACATCTTCTACCCATATCTCCATTAAAAATGGAACTAAGAGGGCCACAGGTTTCTAGAAAAATGGGAGAGTGCCGGATTTCACAGCTCCTGCCTGATGGGTCGGCAGGCCCTACAGGAAGCAGACCCAGGGATTTGGGGGAAGACAATGGAAGTGAATTTTGAACCGGTGACCTGAAAACACAGGAAACGCTGCTGCTTTGGCCCACGGTCCTCTGTTACACCCTACCTGGGCCTGGCCACCTCTACGGGGGCTTCCTCCAGCCCAGGGTTCCCAAGCTGTGTTTTGTCCTATCCCTTGGGTTGAGGAGAGGTGGGACCTTACGGGTTAACCATCTGTACCCCCCAGGGACTTTTACAACCCTTAGCTTATTCTATTCCAACTGCAAACCAAAATCAAACCTGTTGCCATTGAGTCTATTCCGACATATAGTGACATTATAGGACAGAGTAGAACTGCCTCATAGGGTTTCCAAAGAGCGGCTGGTGGATTTGAACTGCTGACCTCTTGGTTAGCGGCCGTAGGCTCTAAACCACTGAGCCACCAGGACTTCATTCCAACTGAAAGGATCAGTTAAAAAATCTGCAAAGGTGACACCCTAGTGTGGCACAGAGACACGTTATATGTGAGACCCACAGAGAGCAGGTGTTTTCAGTCAGGGAAGAGGCCACTATTCTGAATACAGGCGGGAACACGGCCTCCAACTGCACAGGCAGCGGGTGGAGGGCAGTCTTCAGGCTGTGGCATCCGTCCTCCAGGCTGGAATTCACTTGGCAGCCCTTGTCTGCAGGCCCTCAAGTGTCCCTGGAATGCCTGCAATGTTGCTGGATCAGCTGAGCGCTGTCTGCCCAGGGCAACACCTGTTTAACTGCACAGCCCGGCTGAGCTCCATCACACCCATCTGCCCCAATTGCTCCGTCCCCAGCAGGAGGGTGAGAGAGGCCTGGGCGGGGGGGGGGGGGGGGGGGAACAGCAGCCATGGGAGGCCACATCTGGGCAGAGGGAATCCGCTGTTTTCCATGCAGTGACATCTGATTCCCCGTCTGGTGCTAGAATGTGTTCACACTTGTCGGTAAACAACTATGGCTGTGCCTGCAACTCCGTCCAGAACAATACCCGGTGTTATAGATTGAATTGTGTCTTTCAAAAATATGTGTCATAAATCCTAACCCCGACACCCGTGGTTATAATCCCATTTGGAGATGGTTTGTCTTTGTTATGTTAATGGACAGGATTAGTGTAGTGTGTGTTCTGAGTCAATTTCTTTTGAGATATAAAAGGAGCAGATTAAGCAAGCAAGCAAAGATGGGATGGGGGGCAGGGGGTGGGGGTGGGGTGGGGAAAGAGATGCCAAACCACTGGAAGATTGCCCCGGAGCAGAAGCTCAAAAGAACCAAAGACCTTCCTCCAGCCAGCAGCGAGAGAAAGCCTTCCCTAGAGCCAGCACCTTGAATTCGGACTTGGAGCCTCCTAACCTGTGAGAAAATAAATTTGTTTGTTAAAGCCAGCCACTTGTAGTATTTCTTAGATAACTAAGACACTTGGGATTTCCTGGACCCTCTTCTCAGACGAGGTTCCTCACGATGGTGGCAAAGTGGGATGGTTCCTGACTGCTGAGGATTAAAAATAAAGCCAAACATTGTTGATGATTTTAGCTATAAGAAACTGAGGCTCAAAATAGGTTCCTAAACCCAGAATCAATCAAGCAGGTGTTGAAGAGGCAGCGTTGGAATTTCCTGAAGGAACATTTGACTGTCGGAGAGATCATGCAGCTCATTTTTCCTTCTCTGCCTTCTGCTGGGAGAAGATTCTGGGAGGAAATTCTGCTTCGGTCTTTCTCAAAGCAGCAGGGATGGCAGAGAAGACCCCGGGCAAGGGAGAGTCATGGGTATGATCAATGGAACTCAGTAATCCTTGGTTATTTCCTCTTTGGGAAACTCCACCCAGAAACTGTTCCTTCACTTGTAATTCTAAAATACGCTGCCCTTGGCAGAGAGTATTTATAAAACAAGGCAAGGCCTATGGCTTTTTTTTTTTTTTTTTTTTAACTTTCAGTTGACATCAGCTGGCCTGGGGTACCACATCTGCAAAGTAGCTTCAGGTCCCACCTAAGCCTGGACACCCATTCTTCTGGCTCTAGTCTTCCCATCTCCATAAATGGTGCCACCATCTGCCCAGCTGCTCAGCCAAACACCTCAGAGTCATCCTTGTTCCTCTTCTCCTCACCTCCTACTTGCAATCCTTCAACAAGCCTGTCGGCTCAGCCTTCCAAACAGAACCCTAATCCATCCACTTCTCTCCCTCCTGTCTTGGTCCAAGCTGCCATCATCTCCCACCTTGACAATGGCAAAGGCCAAGTGGTCTCCCTGCTTCCACTCTTGTCCCTGTGCCACTCCTTCTCCAATGCAGTCAGGGAGAGCCTTATGGAAACATGAATCATGTGCACTTGACCTGCTCAGAGCATTTCAGTGACTTTACATTGGCCTTGGAATAAAATCCAAACTCTCTCGCACAGCCTAACAGGGCCCATGTGATCTGCCCCCATCTCCTCCCTGACCACATCCCCCTCATTCTCCCATCACTGCCCGGCTGTTGCTGCCCTCCTCAGGGTTCCCGGCCAGCCTGTCCCTGCCACAGGGCTTTTGCATTTGCTGTCTTTCTGCCTGGAAGGCTTCTTCCCCAGGTTTCCATATGACCATGTCCTTCTCATTATGCAGGTCTCATCAGTGTCTATCCATAAAGCTACACCAGAGGTGCTGCCCCTCACTGGGAATCCTGTGTCTGACCCCTGGTGTGGCTGAGACCCCAGGCTGCCCACTAATAGCTACTCCCTCTTCTTCCTTCTCAACAGACCCTGATCTTATTCTTCAATGCTCCTAGCTAGGAGACTACATTTCCCACGCTCTCTTGTAGAGACACATGCCAGCAGTCCTCCTCTGACCTTCCAGACCCACTCTGTTCAGCTCTCTGCCCCAGAGCTGACCTGGGTGGGCTGTACCAACAAGCCCCCTTGCCCTCTGGCTTTGGGTTGAGTTTGGCCAATGGGGGAAATTGGTGTCATCTCCCTCTCAGTGGTATGAGGTGTGTCCCTCAACAGAGTGACAGCTCCTGCAGGTGGCCCTCTCTGTCTTCAAGTTCCAGTAACCACTTGCTTGCCTCATTTCCTTGGGCCTTGGGGTGGGACTGGCCCCACTGGTATTAGCCTTGAGGTACTATCCCACTTTCCTGTACACTTGTTCATACCTTAACAAAAAATAGTTAAACCCTCCTTGAGTATTCCCAACTTGAGTGTGTCTCATATTTCTTGCTGAGATCATGTGGTTAAGTAAGTAAGTTCTGTCTGTGTTTTATGAGACTTCTTGGATGAGGTCCTAAGAGTGAGCTGACTTAACTTGAAGGTTCATCCTTTTTGCTCTTCCCCTTTCTTCTTTCTGCTGCCTGGACTGTATTTGCAATAGCTGGAGCTCCAGCAGCCATCTTGAACCATGTGGTAACCTTGATAATGGAAGCCTCATGCTAAGCATGGTAGAATAGCAAGGCAGAACAGCAAGGCAGAGAAGAAGCTTGGCTTCCCGATAACCTTGGAGCCACCATACCAGCTTTGGATTGCCAACCTCTAGACATTTTTATATGAGCGAGAAACAAAATTCTATCTTGTTTAAACCACTGTTATTTTATGTTTTCTTTTACATGCAGCCAAATCTAATCCTGATACACTTAGCTTCCAGAATTCAAGTGATCTTAATTGGAAAAAATAAAAATGTGTTGCTGAATTGAAAAAAAAAAATCTTGCAGGAATGTGCTTGGCAAGTCAAACACTAGGGTGGGTCCAAGTGAACCTCTCTTCTCGCTGAGATAACCTGTATCCACATGTTTTTCTGGCCCTGGTGAGCAGGGGCTGGAACGTTAGGAGGTGGAATCTCAGGCTGAGCTGGAAGCACCCACCGATTTGGTGTCCGGAATCTGGGCGTGCTGTCCTGGGCTTCTAGCCATTTGGTCCCTGCAGAGTAACTGAGCCTGCAATTTAGAACCGATGCCCTGGCTATCATTCTGCAACATAGGGTGTGGTTCATCGCTCACAGATGGGAAGTGGAAAACGTGCCTGGCTAGAAGCCCTCCCAGGCCTGCCTCTTCTCCAACGCTGGCCTCAGAGCTCGGAGCCTGAGTCTTCTGGATCACAGGCCCCCTCCCCGTGAGAATCTGGGGATTCTCAGGTCCAGTAAAGCACAAACACACCTGTTACACACAGTTCCTCCTGCCCCCACTTCAACCCCATCCAGGCCTGGGCCTCTCCCCATCCTGCCTTGGTGTCTGCTGCCACTGGACAGCTCCACTGGACTTCTGCACTTGTTTCCTAGGGCTGCTGTCAAGGTGCCACAGGCTGGGTGGCTTAGGAGCAGGGGCGGGTTAACCAGTAAGCCTGGAAGGCACCTGGCTTATTGTAGGCCAGGTGTGCACGGGCTTACTTGTGCTTACTTACTAACCAGTAGTGCACAATTTCACCTGTTTTTCACCTCATCAAAAACTGTGGTCAGAAGCTGGCCAAATGGACATGAAAGAGAGAGTGGAGGGAAGGAGTGTGCTGTCTCATCAGGGGGAGAGCAACTAGGACTATATAGCAAGGTGTATGTAAATTTTTGTATGAGAGACTGACTTGATTTGTAAACTTTCACTTAAAGCACACACAAAAAAATTGTGCATTACAGATTAGAAAGTAAGCACAAGGAAGCTAGTGCGTGCCTTGCTTTTTGCGTAATCTGTCCCTGTTTAAGGGAAATTTATTGCCTTGCATTTCCAGACCCTGGGAGTCCAAAGTCAGGGCGTCGGCCGTGTTGACCTCTTTGGAGGGCTCTGAGGGAAAATCTGCTCCATGCCTCTCCTAGCTTCTGCTGATGGCTGGCGATCCCTGGCATTTCTTGGCCTGTAGCTGCATCACTCCAAATCTCTGCCCCCATCTCCACACAGCTGTCTTCTCTCTGTGTCTGTCTCTGAGTCTCCCCTTTTGTAAGGACGCCTCTCATATTGGATTGGAATCCACTCTACTCCAGTATGACTTCTTGTTAACTATAACATCTTCAAAGACCCTATAGCCAAACAAGATCACATTCACACGTACCAGGGGTTAAAAACAAAAAAACCCATTGCCATCAAGTTGCTTTCAACTCACAGGGTCCTTATAGGAGAGAGTAAACTGCCCCCTAGGGTTTCTACAGAGCAGCTAGTGGATTCGAACCACTGACCTTTTGGTTCATAGCTGAGCTCTTAACCACTATGCTAACCAGGGGTTAGGACTTCAACATATCTTTTATAAATATCTCTCTCTATACATTTAATTGAGTTTTTGGTGAAAGCTTGCACAGAAAATTAGGTTCCCATTTAACAATTTCTACACATGCTGTCCAGTGACACTGGTTACATTCTCCACCTTGTATCAACATTCTCATTATTTTCATTCTGGTTGTTCTGTTTCCATTATTCTTGCTTCCCTGTCCCCCTGACCTTCCCATCTTTGCTTTAGGGTAAATGTTGACCATTTGGTCTCAAAGAGATGATTTTTTAAAATATATATACATAAAAGGAGCACAGTACTCACGGGTGATACTGTTTCTTTTATGAGTTGATCTGTTATTTAGTTGAAAGGTGACCTCCGGGAGTAGTTTCAGTTCAAAGTTTAAAGAGTATCTCAGGGCGATAGTCTCAGGGGTTCCCTAGTCTCTGCCAGTCCAGTGTGTCTGGTCTTTTTTTTTTTTTGTAAGTTTTGAGTTTTGTTCTATAATTTTTTCCCATTCAATCTGGGTTCATCTACTGTGGCCCTGGTCAGAAGAATTGGTAGTGGTAGCCGGGCACCATCTAGTTCTTCTGGTTATCTTTTTGGGAGACACAATTCAATCCACAACAGCTTCTCACAGGCATCTGCAACTTACCAGACCCAGAACTGAGTCCCAGAATGTTCTCACCGTTGCTTTCCCCGTCTCTGTAAACAGCAAAGCTATCTTTGCAGGTGCTCAGGTCACCAGAACATGCAATAATGGCAGAGGAAGAACCCATGGTGGAGCTGACTGGCATGTCCACTCAGGGTATGTCAGGATGCTACGCTTATACACCTGGCGGAGCATGTACCTGTGACCGGCCAGCTCGCCCTGAGTGAGTGTGATCAGCAGGGCTCACTCCACTGTGGTGGCCGATGGAGACTCTCTACTAACCTTGCCATTCTGTGCTAGGAGAGATTTACATGAAAAAATATTTTTTAAGTGTAAAAAAATGGTTGTAGCACTGGCAAAGGCTATACTATAGAGGTGTGGCCCTAACAATCAGAGGGAGAGCAGCAAACAGTGACATACAGGTAGTTAACCCTCACAAGAACCTTAGGTAGATAGATCATCACCCCCATTTTACAGATGAGTAAACTGAGGCCCTGAGCAGTTGAATAATCTTCCCAAGGTCACACAGTCAGTAGCAGAGTGGGAATCTGCATTCAGCTGTCTGGCTAGAGAGTTTTCACTCTTACATGTTCACTGGGGGTTATTTTCATTTAAAGATTTTCTGGAAGGCAAAGAATTGTTTTGAAATGTGAACATTTGGTTCATGATTCATCCAGTCTCAGGGGGTACACTTGAAATCTGGTGGTTTGAGGGGGTTCCTAAATGGCACCTCATTTCTGCCTGGCATGAACACTTGGGAAAATGAGCTGTTGAGAAGCAGTTTAGGGTCTGACTATATCCTTAACCCTCAAGCACCAGGGCCACCGCCACGTGCCTCCTACATAAGTGTGGCTCCAACATTAAACGGCTGTAACTCTCATCTGAGAAAGTTCTTTCCTTTTCAGTCCCCATCCTGCTGCTTAGGTCAAGGAGAAAGTCTCACTTAGGTACTACTTCACCTTTAACACCTCTCACAAAACTGCCCGTACCCTTTGTAACAAAGACATGTTAGGCCTCGTGGGAGGCAGCATCTTGCTAAAATTTAATAACCCTGCTCACTTTTCGTTGTACTTGGTTTTGCAGCAACCAGCTACCAAAGGCAGTGGATACTGGTTTTCCATTCATAGTCAGAATTTAAAGCTTTCTCTTAAGAGAATTTTTTTTTTTTTTTTTTAAGTTTCAAGAGTAAGCCCAGCTAAAGAAATTCTTAATAGAACAGACTGCACTGGGATGTTGCAAAGAGCCTCTTGCTCCAGGCAAGGGCAGATGTCTGACTCATCTGGGTTTTTCAGAGCCTGGGCAGGACCTGGAACCCACAAAAGGTGTGCCTGGATCAAGTTAACCAGCAATCCTTGGCAGACACCACCAGTGCCACGGCCTCCCTGACCACAGAGCATGGATGACAAGACCTCGGCTTCCACATTCTTCTCTTTCTCTTACCCTCTGGTGAGGAAGGTTTGCCAAGAGCCTAAAGGTCTCCAAGTGTCACCTAAACACAGGGATTTTCCCAAATGCTTTGAAAACTTACTGAAAATTTAGGTCACTTACTACACAATAAGTTCCCGTGGGTGTTTGACGTTTCTAACCGATAACTGAGGGAGGTGTGTTAAATGTACATATTGTTGTTGTTATCAGTTGACCTTGAGTCAATTCTGACTCATGGCCATCCCACGTGTGCAGAGTAGAACTGCCCCATAGGGTTTTCAAGGCTGTGACCTTTTGGAAAGAGATTGCCAGGCCTGTCTTCCAAGGCACTGCTGGGTGGGTTTGAGCAGCCAGTCTTTTGGCTAGTAGTTGGGAGCTTAACCATATGTGGCTCCCAGGGACTCCCGAATGCATGCAGGGAAAGGAATAACAGACCTGGTACAGCCCCTTCCTCCAACCTCACAATTAGGAGACAGGTCCTCACTGTGTTCCCCGACCAGAGCCTAATTAGGATGGGACTAGAAGGATGCCTTGGATTATCCCAGTCGAGAAGTTTCCAGCCCAGAGAACTGTCAGAATTGCCGCACGAATGAGCAGAAAATAGCAGACAATAAATTTTTTAGGACCACCCTCGGCGTGCCAGTTGTAGCAGACTGTGAGCTAATGCTTTGGGCTTTTTTGGAGCATGCATTATTGATCTGGGTCTGTCTCGTGGTTTATAAAAAGCCCACCCCTCCCCCACCTTACCATCCCTCACCTCCTGAAAGGAGCACCAAACCAAACCCATTGCCATCGAGTCGATTCCGACTCATAGCAACCCTATAGGACAGAGCGGAATGACCCCATAGGGTTTCCAAGGCTGTAATCTTCATGGAAGCAGACTGCCACATCTTTCTCCTACAGAGTGGCTCGTAGGTTTGAACCACCAGGCTTTTGGTTAGCAGCCGAGTGCTTAACCACTGTACCACCAGGGCCCTCTAAACGGAGCACCAAAACCCGTTGCCGTCGATTCCTGCTTATAGCGACCCTATAGGAGGGAGTAGAACTGCCCCATAGAGTTTCCGAGGAGCAGCGGGTGGATTTGAACTGCTGACCTTTTGGTTAGCAGCCGAGCACGTAACCCCCGCGCCACCAGGTCTCTGAACAGAGTATAAAACAAACAAACAAAAAAGACAAACCCACTGCTGTCGAGTTGATTCCGGCTCGTAGCAACCCTATAGGACAGTATAGCCTCCTTCAAAAGTCACTTCAAGTGTTGGAGGAAGCGCCATCATTTATGGGACGGGAGACTATTAGGCACTGATCTATGGAACTGCGTGCTGCTGGATGAGAATTAGCACATGCCATGGAAGGGGCTCTAAAGGCTCGGAATCTACTCTCCAGAATTTACCTTACAGAAATACTCATTCTTGTGTGCAAGGGTGTGTGTATAGACACTCCCAGCAGCATTATTTATGACAGTGAAAAATTAACACGCGCACACACACACACACACAAACAAGCTGGAAATAACGCAATATCCAGGAGGCTGGTTAACTAGAACGGTGGTTAAGAACCTGGACTCTACAAATTCTCGTAACAAGACCAGATTTAACAGTCTGACTGAGACTAGAAGGACCCTGGTGGTCATGGCCCCCAGACCTTCTGTTGGCCCAGGATGGGAACCATTCCCAAAGCCAACTCTTCAGACAGGGATTGGACTGGACAAAAGGTTGGAGAGGGATGCTGGTGAGGAGTGAGTTTTTGGATCAGGTGGACACTTGAGACTATGTTGGCATCTCCTGGCTGGAGGGGAGATGAGAGGGTAGAGGGGGTTAGAGGCTGGCAAAATGGACACAAATAGACAGAGTGGAGGGAGGGAGCAGACTGCCTCATTAGGAGGAGAGCAATTGGGCGTATGTAGCAAGGTGTATATAAGTTTTTGTGTGAGAGACTGACTTGATTGGTAAACTTTCACTTAAAGCACTATAAAAAAAAAAAAAAAAAAAAAGAACTTGGGCTCTGGGTTCCAGTCTTGTTTGATCACATTCTAGCTGTGCAACCTGGGACAAGTGACTTACCTTCTCTGTGCCTCAGTTTCTCCAACTGCAAAATGGAGAGAAAGAACTAGGTATTTTAATTTGGGCATGGTGTTCTTTGGTCTCTTCTCTCCTGTGTCCTTATCACACCCAGAGTTTTTTCCCTTATATTTGCAGGCTTTGTTGGTTGTATTCAGGAGTAGCCAATGCAAAATTACAATCAGATTCTAACATGAACCTTAGTGGAATCGTGTTTCTGCAGCAAAGTGTCTTGCTCCCACAAGCTGGGGTTTAATCAACGCCCCCCAAATCTAAGAGTTGCCCTGGATTCCCCCTTTTCCTTAACCCTACATCCAACCCATACTGCAGTTTATTTCCCAACATGTTCCAAGTGGGACCACATCTTACCTACTCTACTGCTTTCATCCTGGTCTGAGTGCCCATCGTGGCCAGATCAGTTATTACAATGACCGCCTAGTGGGTCTCCCTGCTTCTGCCCTTGCCCTTTGCAGTCTAACTGCAGCCTAACAGCCGGAGGGAGCCTGGTGGAACCTAGGTCAAGCCACGTCCCTCCTTGCACAGGGCCCCCTCACTCTATGTCCATTTCACTGAGAGCAACACTCAAAACCACGGCCCACAAGGCCCCCACGACCAGACCCCAGTCGCCTTCCCACCTCATTTCTCGCCACTCAAGCCCTGACTCCCTCCATGCCAGCTCACTGGCACATTCTGCTCCAACCCGCCAAGTGCATTTCTAGTTCAACATCTTTGCCTTTCCTGTTCTCTCCACCTGGAACAACCCCTCTCCAGTTCTCCAGCTCCTAGCACAGTGCACCACACAGAGCAGATTAATAAATATTTGCAGAATGAACGAGCGAACGAACGCCCAGGGCATCTCAAATTCCCAGTCCTAACAACAACCGAGACGGCTGGAGGGGCCACATGGGGCGAGACCCAGTCACTGCCTGCAAGTCCGCTCAGCAAAATTCTGCCTAGAAACAAAACTCCCACCACCAGGGCCCCACGGTCTGTAAACTCCTCTCGGTTATCAAATGCGGCTCATTCTAAATGCTGCTGGGGAGATAGGAATCCTATGTGTCAAACTGTCAATAAAAGCTCAGGGCTCTGATTGCTTCTTGGCTGCAAATCTTTTTGCACTGATAAGCTCCCAGAGGAAAAAAATCTATACTTGTGATCATTAATACAAATCATTACAAGGAGTGACTTGGTTTATATAAATCATCTTTTCTTGGCAGCTAAAAGCCTGATTTGTGTTTTTAATAATGGATCCCAAAATGGTGTAGACTTGCAGCTGGATGGTCACTGCAATCCTTCATTTGGTTGCAAAAGTTTACCCTGCAAACCTTTTACTTTGTTGACACCAAGAATATTCTAAACCTGGTTGTCCCGTGATAGTGGACAGAGGCTAAAGGCCCGCCCTTCACCTGGGCAAGGGCTGGCACTCCTTACCACAACTGACGAGACCATTCTCTCCATCCTCTCTCCAGCTCATATTCTGCCTCCCTTCCCTAGGCTCACTATGCTCCAGCCACACCTGTCTTCTCATTTCTGCCTCAGGGCCTTTGCACGTGCTGTTTCCGCTGCCTGGAGCACCTTTCCCCAGATCATTACAATACACTGTAGTCTTGATGAGGAGGGAAACCTAACTCAAAGGAGAAGGAAAATGCATAAGGCTGTATGCTGTCCAGTGTGGTAGCCACAAGCCACACGTGGGCAATAGAGCACTTGAAAGGCAGCCAGTCTCAACTGAGATGTTCTGTAGGTAAAATGTACATGCCGGGTTTCAAAGATCTAGGATAAAAAATGTCAAATCTCTCATTAGTGATTTTTTGTATTGATTACATGTAGAAATGGTAATATTTTTGATATACTGTATATCTACATATGATGAAATACGTAATTAAAATGAGTTTTGCGAGTTTCAGTTTACTCTTTTCATGTAGCCACTAGGTTTAAAATGATACATGCCGCTCACATATGAGGCTTACGTTATATTTACATAGGGCAGCGCTGGTATAGGGTTTCATGTGGAGAAATGGAACCCATGTGAATAGTGAATTCGGAGGGAAGAAGAGACAAGATGAGGAGAAAGGAGGTTTCCATCGAGAGAGACCCCAATGGTGAGCTGGAAACATTAAGTGGCGTTTGATTCAGGGTTGTTGAAGGTCCCTCCTCGTGCAAATGAAGAAACCAATAGCTCAGGGGGAAGGAGCCCATGGGCTTGTTTGAAGGGTAGGGGAGGAGTCGCAGGATGGTTTACACAATGAATCAGAGTTGAGGCCCGGGACTTGTGGGAAATAAACAGAGCATGCTGAGGCTGTGGGCTGGAGAAGCCCCTGGGCACAGTGACCGCTGCTAGCCCCTGTCATGCCCACCATCAATGTGAATGAACTAAACCTTGGCAAAGCCCCCTGCCCCCACCTGGTCTACGTGGAGCTCACAGCGCTGCAAGGCGAGGAGCCTCAGGATGAGGTACTTTCAAGCTCGGCCTCCTGTGGCACCATTTTGTCAACTGGGCTGGGTCACTAGCAATAGTGACAACTTCCTGCCATGTTTGCCCTCCCTGCCCCTGGATGCCCCAAGGAAGGCTGAATCCACCTGAACCAAGGATGGCTGAGCCACCCAAAGCAGTTCAGATTGGTGGAGCAGGGCGCCCCCCACCACACACACATAATGGGCTGGCTCCTTCTTTTGTTCAGTGTCAGCTCAAACATCACCACCTCTGAGAGGCCTTCCCTGATTACCACTCTGCAGTAGCCCAGCCACCACGATACGCAGCATGTCACCCTCTGCATTTTCATCAGCGCATCCGTCCCTTCTTGAAACTGTCTTAGTTACCAGCTATCACACCGATTGTCTCTCCGGCTCTAGGAGAATAGTGATTGTGTTGTCTTACTCATGACTATAGTTCCAGGTGCCCTGGAACATTGCCTGCACATAGTAGGTACTTAATAGAAATTTGTTGAACAAATCAATTGGTCTTAACATCTCTTCTTCATAAGACTTTGGGAAAATCCAGGAACAGTTCTGCATTAGGAGAAGGCTGGAGGGCCCTATCCTTGACCACCCAGCTTTGAATCCACAGGTGTGTGCAACCCCCTAGCTCTGGGTTTAATCCACTTAGCAGCGAATTCTACATGTCTACACCATTGTCTTGCATCAGCAGCTGCAGATGGGGCATCGAGACCCTGGGTAGGTGCCACCTGCACTGTAGGAAGAACACAGAGGGAATCCTAAGGTGCCCTCCTGCCGGGGATGCTTACCGAGCTCCACGTCCTGGTCGTCTGTCAGCACCAGGATGATGTTGGGGCGGATGTTCCTTCGGTCCCTCTGAAACCTGCCTTTCAGGCGGTGGTGGGACAGGAACGCGGAGCTTCCACCCAGCAGAGAGAAAGCCGCTGTGGAGAGCAAGCAAAGCAGGAGGCTGGGGGGTGCCATTTTTTCCTGATCCGTTGCTTCTTTCAGGATGCGGGGTTCTGAAGTTGTGTGTTGTGGGTTTGTTTCTTTTTCCCACTTCCCTCTTTACTCACGGATCTATAGTAGGAGGAAAAGAATCAGGTCAATATTTATACAAAGGCTGCCCTACTGCCAGTACCCGCATAATGATTTGTACAATGCCTTCTGGCACGAACAATGAGATTTGCTTTGAATAGTTGAAGCTATAGCAGAGCAAAAACCGAACTCAATGAAGGTTAGAAGAAAAGTATTCGCAATTTGCCCAGGCAACAGGCAGGTGGAAACACCTTCTGAGACCACTTCAGCAGACAGAATTTCTCCCCAGGGCCCAGCGACGCTCTAGGTGTGTTGGAGGAAGGCTGAGCGCTGTGTCAGATTATCAGCTTATCTCCAAAAAGTCTGACCCATTCAACAGACAAATCCTCCCCAGAGAAAGCAGAAGAAACTGCCCAATCTGAGGGAACAAATATTTCTGGTCCCCTCTTTTTTTTTTTTAAATTTTATTTTTGTTGCTATCGTTGAGAATATACACAGCAAAACATGTACCAATCCAACAGTTTCTGCATGTGCATTTCTGTGACATTGATGACATTCTTGGAGTTGTGCAACAATCCTCACCCTCCTTTTCTGACTTGTTCCTCCATCAACATAAACTCACTGCCCTCTGAGGTTCCCACGTAATCTTTCAAGTTGCTGTTGTCAATTTGATCCCATATAGATAGACCTTGAAAAAGCATAACGTTCAAGGCAAACATTCTTTACTAGTTAACCCAAACTATTGTTTGGTTTTAAGAAGAATTCAGGGGATATTTTTGGTTTAAGGTTTAAAGATTATCTTGGGGCAATAGTTTCAGGGATTCATCCAGCCCCCATGACTCCAGAAAGTCTGGAGTCCAAGAAAATTTGAGATTTTGTTCTGCGTTTCCCCTCTTTGGATCAGGATTCTTCTACAGAATCTTGGATCAAAATGTGCAGTAATGGTAGCCAGGCACCATCCAGTTCTTCTCGTCTCACGGCAAAGGAGGCAGCCGTTCACGGAGGTAATTAGCCACACATTCCTTATCTTCTTCGTATTCCTGATTCTCCTTCCTCCTCTGTTGCTCCAGGTGAATACAGATCTGGTCACCTCTGATCCGCTGGCACCGTGGGGGTGCAGAGGTGAGCAGGATGGGGTTCTGGCTCTTGAGCAGCTTGTGATTCAGTCAGGGGTTTGGGGGAACACAGGGGAGAGGGGCTGGAAAATAGCACCTGCTTTGGGCTAGAAGACTCGCGTGTTTCAATCCCACCCACTCTGCCACTCGCTGGCTCAGTTTCCCCATGAATGAACCAGTGAGGAGCCTCAGTTACCCCATGAATAAAGTGGGGAGCACACTGCCCGGATGAGGACTCAAGCTGCTGGGGATGGTGTGATAGCCCCTAGCCGGTGGGCCCTCTAGCTGGACAGAAGTCATTTGTGTTAATTTTAAGGTGCAGAATAGACAAAATGACAATGAGAGAATCAGAGGTTTAGAGAAAAGAACTGTGGTATCCCAGGGTGACCTCAGTCATTGCCCTGACCCCAGGTCAGAAGGGGGGTGAGGGGAGGTGGTGGGCTGATCTTGGCTGGAGCGTCCTCTGTCTCCTGCTCTCTGTGGTCATTTTTCTACTTCTTGAGGAAATGAGCCTTTAAGTTCTGTCCAGGAATAGACTTTTGGTCTCATTTATTTAAGATGAGAGAAAGAATGAGAGTGAGCCAGACGTGTTGGGAGGTAATTAAGTGCCTCAGAGTGGGGCTGAGTCACCACCCCTATGACCCTGAAGAAGTCTGTTCACCCCTGCTGTCCGTGGGGGCACCCTGGCCGCCACCCCAAAGTCCCGGGGGTTGAGAACTCCTCCAGGGCCTCCAGTGCGACCTGCATCATCTCTTCTACAGAATCTTTGAATTCAAAGAGCTGCCTAAAGGATCTCCCCACTTCCCCTGCCTCTACCCTCCTTTCTCCCCAGGGAAGTCAGAGAGGTCTTCCTAAAATGCAAATCGATCAAATTCCACACCAGGACTGGAACAGGGGTGAGACCAGGGAGGTGCTTAGAGCACAAAATTGAAGGTGCTGTCACTCTCAGGGTTGTTGCTCACTTGTTCAAAACCCTGCCCTGCTTCTCATTGCTCCAAGAACAAAATACAAACTCCCCACCAGGCTCTAGGGGGTCTGGCCCCTGCTCACCTCCTGACCTCATTTCCCCCGCTCCTTCCTCCTCTCAATTGCTCTCCAGCCCCACTGCCTTCTTTATGGTGCTTGGACAAGTTAAGTTTGTTCCTGCCCCAGGACCTTTGCACTTTCCTTAGACCTGGAAGAGTCTTCTCCCTGATTCTGTATGATCTGCTCAGTCTTCTCTGCCAAATCTTGGTCTAAATGTCACCTCCTCAGAGAAGCCTGCCCTGACCACCCCAAGGTGGTGTCCCTACCCCAGGCACACTCTCTATTTTATAACAGGTTCTATCATAATCCCTACTGCAGCCTGCAATTACGATATTTATGGCCAGTCTCCCCACTGCAGGGTGAGCTCCCCGAGGGCCTGTGTTGTTCCCAGCTGTCTCCAGTACCTAGTACTGCACCTAGCACATAGTAGGAGACTAATAAACACTTGCTGAATAAATGGATGCAGGTTTCATTAAGGTCCTTCTGCATCCGGCAGAGTGAAGGATGCTGGGCTACACAGGGATGTGTCACGACCTAGGCCTACATGTGGCTTAGGAGAGGCCTCCATTCCCATTCTTCCCCAGTCATGCTCTGTGGGTCACCAAGGAAGACCTGGCAACTCTGAGTTCTCTGGGCAGAGGTGTGGTTGAACTCTCCCCACCCCTCCGCTGTCCATTCTCCACCCTGCTCGGGGCCCGGGAGGCTGACCTTTGCACACCACATCGCCTGAGCACCCCTCCCTCTGGCTCCGGGTGGGGAGGCTGAAGGGCAGGAAGAGGCAGGAAATCAGCGTAGTCATCCTCCCCCGTTCCCTCCCTTGCCTGCAGTAGCTCCTCAGTGCCTTCATCCCGCTACGTATGGCCACAGCTCCTGTGAAGGGATCCCGCAACTCTAGCTGCCCTCCAATTCTGAATGCATCACTTCCCCCTCTTGCCCCTTAAAGCCAAGGAGGGGCGGGTAATGGCTCTTCTCTGTTGCTAGTTCCTGGGTGCTGCACCATTCCTTGTTTGCTCCCTTAACCCCACCCAGTGAACTCAGTGCTTCAACAGACTCTCCCGGCCACCCCTGTGACCACGCTGGCTGGCTCCACTGTATTTGGCATCTGGCTGGCCAGCATGTGGCATCTCCCTTCTAGCCTCTTCACCTGCCCCCAGGGGACGCTGAGAGCAGGGAGCCTCTGGCCAGACACCTGTGCAGACAAGCTGAGAGTCACATTATCTGTGGAGCTGGGGGTAGATCCAATGTTGAGGACTCTGAGCATCAAGGGACTGGAGAGCAAGCACCATCTTGTTTGTCAATCTTCCTGGCTGCGAAAACAAACGTCTCGGGACAGCTAGAGCCATGCAGCCATAGTTTATTGGGCACCTGGTCCGTGCCACATTGTGTGATGATTAAGAGCTTGCAGTTTGACCCTGGACAAGTTACTTACTCCTCTGTGCCTCAGTTTCCTCATCTATAAAATGGACGTGAAAGATTAAATGAGTTAATACACAGAGCGCTGACACGCAGTACTAACTAGAAAACAGAACGCATAATGTAAACCATTTTAAGGATATTGCTATCACTGCAGCAGGGTCCTGTGTTAAATGCTCTGTAGAATCTCCCTTCAATCCTCACAAACCTATGACATATCATCTGTTATTATCCCCATTTTACAGTTGAGAACACGGAGGCTGAGTCACTATCCTCAGATCGCCCGGCGAGAAAATGGCAGAGATAGGATTTGAACCCCACGCTCCCTGACTGCTTGGCCAGGCATCAAACCACTAAACTCATGTTTCCAATGTTTTCTAGTCAAGGCCACAGCCCCGATTTCTGCTGCATCTGCACAACCCGCCTACTATTACTTGCCTAGCGTGTTTCTTTAAATGGCCTCATTTTGAAATTAAAACACAAATACATGTTTTTGAAAAAGAAAACTTTCTATCCAAGGATAAGTGGAAAATCGGCATCCATTGCCATAAATAGAGCTACCCACAGAAATAAGTCAAAGGAAGCTAGAACAGCGTTGCTAAATTCTAGCAGAGTCTACTTCATATTTAAGGCGCTAAGCCTGAGCCCTACATGCTCTCGTTCTCTCTCTCTGTCTCTTTAAGAGAAATGAGCTAGTGTTGAAAGGAGTTAACTCACTTTAGTATCTTCCTGAGACTTTTTGCTGGAGGCAATGGGAGGCTGCGAGAGGGCTGCAAAGGAGTAAGGTTCTAGCTATCTAATTGGTCCCCCAAGTCAAACCAAACTAAACCACACCAAACCAAACCAAAGAGTCGATTCCAACTCATAGCAACCCTATAGCTACCCCAAATCATGGAGTGGTCCTCAAACCATGTTGTTTTGCAGTGGTCCATGTCCCAGCCTGAAAGACACTGGGAAGCTTTGTACTTTAAACCGCGGACACACCAACCAGCTAAAGTGCACATTCATGTCCTTCAGATACATGGACATAGAACAAAAAAATAATACGGAGTTTTCAAGGGATGTCCTACAAATAGCCGCTGTTTTGAATGAGAAACAATAATAGCAAATGCACACGAGAACTTGCAATGATCCAGCCTTTTTCTAACCATTTAAATTTCCACATATACCCATTGATAAAAAAACAAAACAAAACAAACCCATTGCCATCAAGTCGATTCTGACTCATAGCAACCCTATAGGACAGGATAGAACTGCCCCATAGGGTTTCCAAGGAGCTGCTGGTGGATCTGAACTGCCAACCTTTTGGTTAGCAGCTGAACTCTTAACCACTGTGCCACCGGGGCTCCACACCCATTGATAGTATACCCATTTTACAGATGAGGAAGCTGAGGCAGAGTTAAAATCACTTGCTTACAATCATATGGCTACATAAGTGGCAGAGCCAGGGTTCAAACACTATCTAGCTCAAGTCCACCTCAGCTGAACCTCCTGAAAGCATATCTCTGAGCTCCCCCTGCCTCAGTTTCTTCATTTGCCAAATGGAGTGGCTGGCCAGGTGTCTCCCGAGGGCCTTTTTGGTTCTGGGCCTGTAACGTGACAATGCAGGGACCTGGGAGCCGCAGCCTGTCCTGGATGCCCTGAGCCAGGTGGGGGATGGCACCAGGGGCCATGGTCAGCGGCCTGTCTTCTTAGTGCCCCCTGCTGCTGGGGATCAATAACATACCAGCAGGATTCGCTTTCCTTGGATCAAAGTCAAAGCTCCACGACCAGAGGCTGGAGAATAACAGGAGCTAATTATTTCATCAGATGGAGTCATCAGCAGGTCGATGTTTGATGAATTCCCCCGGCTCTGACTTCTGGCCTCGAGCCAGCCTCTCTCCGGATGCCAAAGAAATCAATTAGAAATGACACAAGAGATTCGGTCTCCATTTTTTTCCTTCTTGGTAAAAGGTTCAAAGTGGCTAAGCTGCAAGCATCTGGTGAATTCACGCAGCATGAGTGGCGTGATGTGTTGTCCACGCCGCGGACCCACCTCACTTCTGCCAGCCCACTGCGTGTCTATCCTGCTCCTCTTCGTTCAGCAACTTTTCACAGACTGAGAAACCCCGGGACCCACCCAGGCCTGGCTGGGAAGGACTTAGAGGCGAACTCTCCCTGTCTACACCACCATCTTGCGTTGAGAACCTTAGACCCAGCATTGAGACCCTGGGTAGATGAAGGAAGGACATATGGGAAGGCCCCAAGATGCCCTCCTGCTTTCCTCTGAGGATCCCCAAATCTAAAAATTGGAGTGGAGATGAGTTTGGTGAGAGGAGGAAGTGGCCAGAGACAGGACATGGGGGCCGGTCAGCTGTGAAAACCCTGGTGTGAGCCGTGAAGAAAGGCAACTCTGGTGGTGTGTGTGGGTGTGTGGAGATGCCTCAGATGCTGGGTTCAGAGACCCCAACCACTTGTGTCTTCTTTTATTTTACAAATATTTATTTGTTAGGGTCCCACTATGTGTGTTGTGTGGTAGGATAATGCTGCCTGGATGAGAACAACAGCCTTCTAGGTCCTAAGTAGTTTCCCTGCTTCCACCCTGATCTCCCTTCACTCCAGTCTCCATCTAGCAACCAGAGGGATCCCAGTCACCAAAACCCTCTGAGGGATCCCATCGCACGCAGACTAAAACCCCAAGCCCTCCAAAGACCTGAGTCCCTACAAAATCTGCCCCATGATCTCTCTGACCTCGTCCCCTTCTTTTCTCTCCCCTTCCCACTTGGCCCCTCTCTGTTCCTTGAACATGCCAGGCACGGCCCCGCCTCGCCGCAGGGTCTTTGCACTTGATGTTCCCTTTGCCAGATTATCTTTGTGGCTCCTCCGTCACCTCCTTCAGGTCTTGGCTCAAATTTCACCTTCACAGGTTAAAGGCCAAATGTCTATCCTTCCCAATAGCCCTTACTACCCTCCAACAACCAGCTATCCGACTTACTGATTTCTTTGTGGATCTTCTCCACTAGGAGGTCAGCTCCCTGGGGCATAGATTTTTGTCAGCATGGTTCACATCTGTAATGGTTAATTTTATGTGCCAACTTGGCTAGGTCATTATTGTTGTTGTTAGGTGCTGTCCACTTGATTCTGACTCATAGTGACTCTCTAGGACAGGGTAGGACTGCCCCATAGGGTTTCCAAGGACTGGCTGGTGGATTTGAACTGCTGACCTTTTGGTTAGCAGCTGAGCTCTTAACCACTATGTCACCAGGGCTCTAGCTAGGCCACAGGACCCAGCTATGTAATCCAACACTAATCTAGGTGTTGCTGTGGAGGCGTTTTCTAGATGTGGTTAACACCTACAATCAGTTGACCCTAAGTAAAGGAGCTCCCTTTCGAGAATGTGGTTGGACTTCATCCAATCAGTTGAAGGCCTTAAGAGCAAAAGCTGAGGCTTCCCAGTGAAGCAGAAATTCTGCTTCAAGACTGTAGCATCAACTGCAGCCTGAATCTCCAGCCTGCCGGCCTGCCCGACACGTTTTGGACTTGTCAGCTCCCATAATCACATGAGCCAATTCCTTAAAATCAATCAGTCTCTCTTCCTGCCTCTCTCTCTCTCTCTGTCTCTATGTACAAACGTCTCCCTACCAGCTCTCTTTCTCTGGAGAACCCTGACTAATACAACATCTGTATCCCTAACACCTACAACAGTGCCTGAGACACAGCAGGCACTCAAAACATCGACTGAATGAGCAAAGAATTTTCTCCCTCCTCTTGGTAACAGGACTTAATTGTGCTTTGGGGGTACCTTCTCCCTCCACCATCTAAGTGAAGTCTGACTGCCGGTGGAACATGTGACCCAGGTGAAGCCAATCAGCACACTCCATCCCTTTAGCTTCAGGGGTTGGTCCAACATAGCCATGTGACCTAGGCCTGACCAGTGAGAGCGAGGGAACCCCAGAGACTGGGCACTGGGAGAAAAGACTTGCCCTCTCTTGCTGTTCTGGGTGCTGGGATGAGGTGAGCCCCGTGTGCGCTCCTGGCAGCCACCAGTGGAGCCAGAGAGAGGATGCTGGTGACACTGGGCTAAATCAAGCTGCCCCTTACAGCCATTACAAGTACACAGGAGTGCCCTTTCTTGCTTTTAAGCTTGTCCAGGTTAGGTCTGTCATTTGCACCAGGAAGCACCCAGACCAACATGTAGTGAAACTCCCAAAAGGGACGGTGATGAATAATAGCTAAAATGCACTGTGTGCTCACCATGGGCCCTGCACAGTTCTAAGCAGTTCTCTGTTTTTTTTTAAGGTAGAACAGAGAAGTTCTGCACCTTGCCCATGGCCACCCAGCTTGGGGGCTGAATATTGCTCCTTGGACCTCCGCCTCATCCTCTCCTCATCTGTCCCGTGCTCCTTGAGGCTCACTGATGGACCCCATCTATGGGCCTTGTGTTCTCTGGCTGCTGGTTGGGTTTGGCCAAGGGAGGCGCCGAAGGGATAGGCAGGTGAAAGGAGAGAGAGGCTGGGGTATTCATTTCTCTGCGCCCTCCTTCCATGTTGCTGTGAACTGGCTACATCCCTCTATTGCTCCAGGGAGAGCCACAGCTCCCATGGGTGGCCCTCTCCCGCTTCCAGAAATTGCTCCCTGCTGCCATCAGCCTGAGGGATCTACACTCCTGCTTTTCCTGCCTTTGTGAAGACTGCCTTTTTTAAACACTGCTTGGTTGGAGGTACCGCCTGTTTCTTGCTGGGCCCTGAGCTGATAAACCAAGTAGCAGGGCTGAGATTTGCATCCAGACATCCTGATCCCGGAGTCCACTCTCTTAACTCCTACACTCACCTGGAACCCAGAAAGTGATACAAGGGGCTGAGGTTAAGTGTGTTGCATAAATGGGAAGAAGGAGAAAGGTAAACATGGGTGGCCTAGGGGCAGTCATGGATGGCTGCCAGGAGGAGTACTTATGGAGTAAAGGTTGAGAAGCCTAAAGGAGCAAGGCTCTGAAGAACCCACAGGGTTGCCTTCCGCAGAAGTGGGTGGAGGACAAGGGTGTTTCTGGCAGAGGAACAACCTGAGCAAGCAGCAGGCAGAGGGAGAGAGAAGACAGGCAGAGTGGGAGGGATAGGATGTGTGGTCCGGAACCTCGCAGGCCCAGCACTTGTCTAGACAGAGGATGACACACGCACATCTGTTAAACCTTACACTCCCCTGGCGGCCCCTCCTTTTCATGGCCACAAGCCTTTCTCAGCTTCCTCTCCTCCTCTCCAGGACTGTCAAAGCACGGACAGGCCCTCCTGGAAAACTGGGGTCGCAGCCTCTCCCTGTCAGCCCTGCCTCTGCCCGGCGTCATCTGGTGCTCTCTGTTCCTGTTCTTGGAATTCCATCTGGAGCCAGAGGACCAAGCCAGAGCTCGAGAACAGGGCAGGAGGCAAGAGAAGGGCACTTCAGAAGGAGGCGGGAAAGATCAGGTTTCAAGACAAGGGTCAGGACGTGGAACAGAAATTAGGGCATAGAGAGAAGGGTAAAAAGTAGGGGAGTAACTCAGGGCTCAAGAATCCAGCTGCCTGCATAACTACCCACGCAACAAGAATCTGAGGGCCTACTATGTGCCAGGCACCATTCTTGGCACTGGAGATGCAGCTCATTGTCAGCTGTTGTCAAGTTTGCTCTGATTCTTAGCAACCTTATATATAAAAGAAAAAACATTGCCCAGGGATACAGCTGTGAAACTCAATCACTCAATCAAATTAAAAAAATAACAACTCACAAAAAACCTCCCCAACTTCCTGACCTCATGGAGCTGACATTCAAAGGGTCAACATATCAAAGGCTGGAGCTGCAGGATTCCAGCTAAAGGCGAGAAGGATTAGAAGACGTGGTTGGAAATTAGGACAAAGCACAGGTGAACTGCTAGAACGGTCCCGGGTTAAGGCTGAGCTCCAAGAAAGTTTAGAAACAACGTATTCTAAGACCAGGGCAACTGAGTGCTTTGCACAAGTGAGTAGGTGTTCGAGAGGCTAGATAATTCACACTGAAATATCTGAGCACTGTACATGCGCCTGGTACTGTTTTATGGTCAGTGAAAAAAGTAACAGACAAAAATGTCTACTCTCATGGAGCTGACATTTTAGAGAATGGAGAGTAAAAAGCAAATAAACTGACAGATGCTTGTAGCCAGCCTACCTGGATTGGAATCTCAGCCCTACCATGTACTAGTAGTTAGACAAATAAGCTCCTGTGCTCTCAGGGTCTTCATTTGTAAAACGGGGACAATGATAGCACTGACCTTATTAGGTTGTAAGGATGAAATGGAAGCCTACAGAACAGAGCTGTAGACAATAAGTGCCCAATATTTGTTGGGTTTGGGCCACCCAGCATTCCCTCACTCAACTTTCTATAACGGCTTCCACTTTGCATTTAGGGATCTTCTCCTGCCCCACCGTTGGTCCATATGGTTCACATTAGGCCCCAGCTCCAAGGCTGGACTGTGGGTTCCCAGCCTGAGGTGTTCAGAGCATTCCATTTCTCCTGCTTCAGTGCCAATCAGCATAAACCAGAAGCCTGGCTGATCAGGAGGAGGTGCTTACCCTTTCTGATTGGCCAGGAACACATGAGGATAGGTGAAGACTCTGGTGCCGTCTTGCCTCGTGTGGAGTTGAGAATGAAGCCAACACTTGGAAGGGACCAGTGCTACAAAATGCAATGAACCTGAGTTTAAATGACAGCATTTGAGACCTGGATCCAGCCAAGACTGAAGGATTTACTGCTGGATTCTTTGTTTCAGGTACCAATACATTCTTCTTTGTTCTTCAACCAATTTGAGCTGTTTTCTTGATTTCTTTCTAGGTCAACTTTCTTACATTTTGACTCTTAAGGGACATGAAAAAAATTTCTTTTTTTTTTTAGGTCAGTCTGAATTGCTTTATCTGTGACTTGCAACAAAGTAGGCCCAAACTGTACAGCAAGCTGGGGGCAGAGTGTTGACTCAGGTGGCTTCCCAGCCAATCTGCCTCTGTGTTCAGAAAGACATGACAACATAGCTTGCCAGCCCACGGCCAGGCCTCCTGGGCCCAACTCACCATCTTATCTCAGGCAACTTTCCTCATCCTTATTTGCCAGCTGATAAGAGAAAGGTGGTGTGGAAGGCAGAGTAACCTGGGCGTGGGAGTCATGAGTTCTGGTTCTGATTCTCCCACTCTAGCCACGACTAGGCCTCAGTTTCCTCATCTGCCATGGAAAACAGACTGTTCCGTGGGCCTTAAAGATCAGGATGGGTGGAGTCTGAGGAAGTAGACAGAGTACCTTCCCTGGCTTCCCTGCCTGAGGCAGGCCTCCTTCTGAGACTCCCCGCCTCAGTTCCTGGTTGGTTCTCCTCAGAGCACTTTTCACAACCTGTGATTCCTTTATTTACTCTTCTGTTAGGATTTGTATCTGTGGGGGGTCGTTTCCCCCTCTGGAACATATGTCTATGTCTGTCTTTTCACCCCCATAGCCTCAGCTCCTGGCACAGCCTAGGTGCTAATTCTTCCAGTCAGTCGACAAGTATTTGTTGTTGTCAGCTGCCCTTGAGTTGACCCCGACTCATGACGACCTTAATGTATAACAGAACAAAATGTTGTCCTGTCCCATGCTATACTTACAATTGCCTGCATGTTCGAGTCCATAGTCATGGCTACTGTGCCAACCCACCTCACTGAGAGTCTTCCTCACCCTCATCATCCTCCTCTAGCAACTGAACATTCCTGATGACATGTCCAAAGCAAGCAAGGGTACAATGGTCTGTTGCAATCCATAAGGTTTTCATAGGCTAAATTTCAGAAGAAGATTGTCAGGCTTTTTTCCTAGTCTGTCTTAGTGTGTAAGCTCAGTTGAAACCTGTCCACCATGGTATTTGAAATACCAGGCCCTGCTGGTATTTGAAATACCAATGGCATAGCTTCAAGTGTCACAGCAACATGCAAACCACCGTAATACGGCAAGCTGACAGATGAGTGGTGGAACAAGGATTCACTGAGAACCTAATATGCTCCAGGCCCAGTTTTAAGGGAGGAAAGAGACAAAGGGCTCAGCTTTCAGAGAGCAGACACAAAAATAGATTCTATGGTACGTGAAGGTTCTAAGGAGGTAACGCCGGGGAGGGAGGCTGGAAGTGCTGGTGGGGGGAAGACTGCAATTCTGCATAGGGTGGTCAGTAAAGGCCTTTCTGAGAGCTGACGTTGGGGGAGAGGCCTGAGGAGGTGAGGGATAAGCCTTCTGGATATTGAGGGGAAGGGCATGGCAAGCCCATGGAAGGGCAAGTGCAGACATCCTGCAGCGGCACATGCCTGGGGTGGCTGAGGAAGGTAAAATCAGCAAGTGTGGCCGGAAGACAGACTGCGGTGCGATCAATTACTTTTGTGTGCGGCCTTTCTAGCCATGGTCTTGTGCCTCCCACCCATGTGACTGGGTAGCGATGTGCAAATAAGATCATTGTGGCCTACTGAGGGGGTTGGTCAGTTTTGCCTTAAAAGAGAGCCAATTCCAGAGCAGAGAGGAGAGCCCACCACCACCAAAGAAGGAGAGACCTGCAGTAGAGACCCACACGGAGACCCACAGGAGATGGTGCAGTGAGCTTCCCTGCCCATGGAGCGAGAAAGCTGAGTGCCTTTGGGCTGAGACTGAGGGCCAGGGAGAAGTCTATGCCTGACCCACGAATCTGGGACTTGCCAGGCTCCACAACCACGTGAGTCATTTCCTTTATATGGTCCATGAGTTCTGTGAGACCTTGCAGTGAATTAGGGAATCCAAAGACGGGAGGGAGAATGCTGAGGGGAGAGGGAATAGCTGAGGTTAGAGATGATGGAGTGGGACAGCAGTCTGGAAAAGTTGGACATTTGCGACATCTTTAACCTCTGCCTCATAGAAACCAGCTTTGTGCTGATCCTTCTAAAAGAAATTATTCATTTACTGGTACTCTGAGGGAGAGGGGTCCTGGAGGGTTCCAGCACAGGAATGATGTGATTCGATGTAGGCTTTAGCAGAATCCTTCTGGTAGCATGTGGGGAATAGATTGTAGAGAGTAAGAATGGAAGCAGGGAGATGAGGAGGGAGGAGATTGCTTGGCCTGGGTGAAGGCAGTGAATGGGGTAAAAAGTCGACAGATTCCAGATGCTTGTTGAATGAATATATTTATGAAAGACTGAATGGTGGGAAGATTGGCTTATGCCAGGTGTTTTAACTTCTATTGCCGTATAACGAATTACCACAAAATCAGCGATGGAATAAAAACTTTTTTTTAATATGCTTATGGACACTGCGATCAGGAATGTGAACAGGGCACAGCAGGAATGGCTGGTCTCTGCTTGCTAATGTCTGGAGCCAGGACTGAAAAGATGCAACAGCTGGGGCTGCCCTGACAGCTGGGGGTTGAGTTGTCTGGAAGTAACTTTACTCACATAGGCGGTGGCTACTGCTGGCAGTGCGGGTGGGACCACGCTGGGGCTGTTGACTGGCACCTCCATGCTGCCTCTTCATGTGGCCTGGGCTTCCTCACAGCATGGTGGCATCATGGTGGTGCCTGATTTCTTACATGGCAGCTTAGGGCTCCAAAAGAGATTGTCCCAGCCAACAAGGCAGAGCTGCTTTGTCTTTTCTGACCTAACCTTGGAATTCCCAAAGCTTTGTTTCCACCATATTCTGTTGTTTACCAGCATTTCTTGAGCCCAGCCAGATTCAGTGGGAGGGGACACAGACTCCACCTCTAGATGGGAGGAGTGTCAAGGTCACATTGTAGATGACCATGTGGATGTGTTGCTGTGACCATCGTGGAAAACACAATCTACCCCACCAAGTCACAGAGGCCTGTACGTGGGAGGGGTTAGGGACTAAAAGCCATGTGGGCCACTCCCCTCAGCACAATATCCCTTCTAGAAAGTGAAACATGATTTGGCCTCTACCACTGTCCGTGTCTCCCAACTGTGAAGTGTGTGCCCATGCCCACGTCAAAGATCCCGAGTCGCAGGAAGTCCTGGGGTGACCTAAAGTTTTCCCCAACCCCACTCTTCCTCCCTATATGACCCAAAGGGGTTAAATCAATGATGGCGGGGTCCAGGGCTCTGAGGGGAGGAGAAGAGGCAAAGAGAAAGGTGTGCCCTGGAGTGAACGCAACAATGACCTCTCCCCTTTATTGCTGAGAATGGATTTTCCCTGTTCTATCTGCGTTGATGTTGCTTATTGGTCCAGTTGTGAGGATTTTTGTTTTCTGTAGGTTGGGGTGTAATCCATACTGAAGGCTGTGTGTGGTCTTTGATCTTCATCAGTAAATGCTTCAAGTCCTCTTTGCTTTCAGCAAGGAAGGTTGTGTCATCTGCATATAGCAGGTTGTTAAGGAGTCTTCCTCCAATCTTGACGCCCCGTTCTCCACATAGTCCAGCTTCTTGGATTATTTGCTCAGCATACAGATTGAATAAGTATGGTGAAAGGATGCAACCCTGACTCACGCCTTTCCTGATTTTAAACCACGCAGTGTCCCCTTGTAACATAAGAAAGACCATCTCTTGGTTTATGTACAGATTCTGCATGAGCACAATTAAACTTTCTGAAATTCCCATTCTTTGCACTGTTATCCATAATTTGTTACGATCCAAACAGTTGAATGCCTCTGCATAGTGTATAAAGCTCAGGTAAACATCTTTCTGGTATTCTCTGCTTTCAGCCAAAATCCATCTGATATCATCAGTGATATCCCTTGGTCCATGTCCTCTTCTGAATCCGGCTTGAGCTTGTGGTAGGTCCCTGTCGATGTACTGCTGTAACCATTTTTGAATTATCTTCAGCAAAATTTTACTTGTGTGTAATATTAACCATATTGTTTGATAACGTCTGCGTTCTGTTGCATCATCTTTCTTTGAAATGAGCACAAATACGGATCTCTTCCAGTCGGTTGGCCAGGTAGCTGTCTTCCAAATTTCTTGGCACTAATAAGTGAGCACCTCCAGCATCACATCCGTTTGTTGAAATATCTCAATTGATATTCCTTCAATTCCTGGAGCCTTGTTTTTGCTTTAAAGTAGAAGGGAAGCTGCCTAACAAACCCCGAAAACCAAACAGACACACACAAGTACAGGATCTGAGTTTGGCGAAGTGGCTCTAACTCCCTCCTAGTCCTTCCCTGCTGATTCTGGAAATGACACCACTGGGGCTTCAGCCCTGCAGCTCTGTGGGCTCAGGGCCATCATCAACATGGAACCTGTCCAGGAGATGAGCACCCTGTCCTCAGCACACTTCTCCTCAGGGCCTGGCTGGTTTGGGGGTGTGAAGAGCTGGAAACTTAAGATGGGGGTGCCGGGCCAGGGTCCCAGAGCAGGTTTGGGAAGGATCTTCACGATGCCTCCCTGGGTGGGAGAGCTGGAAAGGGTTCCTGACCCGTCAGAACTCGGCTGGGGATCACTCAGCTCCTCCTGGCTCAGAATCAGCCACTGGAGTTTTTATAGGCAGCTCCCAGGAAGTTTCTGGTGAGATGGGTAGGGGCTTCCGGTGTGCTCCATTCCCCTCTGAAAAGGGCACAAGCGTACCCCATCCCATATCCAGGGTCTTGGGCATTCGCTTGTCCACCTGCACTGCTGCTTGTACTATATTTACCATCTAGTTGACTCACTTCCTTATTTTAGTAAATTTACGTCAAAGGGCAAGTTTCCCCTCCGTGGGGAATGAGCGCCACTTGCCACAAATCGGGTTTGTCAACTTTGGCACTACTGACATTTGGGGCCGGAGCATTTTCGGTCGTGGGGCCTGTCCTGTGCCTTGTACGATGCTTGGCAGCATCGCTGGCCTCTATCTACCAGATGCCAGTTGCACACCCACTCCCAGTTATAACACCCCAAAATGTCTCCAGACAAAACTGCCCCTGGGTGAGAACCATTGTGATAAACGGGTGGCAACAGTACAAAACGAACCCAAAGGTACTAATTAAATTCTCACTTGCCCAGGGCTCTGAGCTTTTTCTTACAAGACGGGCAGGTCTCCTGGAAGACCACGAGGGAGATGCTTGTGGGGGTCCCTCCTGGATGACTCAGAAGGTTTGAAGGAGAAGGGAAAAAGGAATGGCTTGGTCACAATATGATTCAATGTCATTTACGCTTGTGCACAGACCCCTGAAAAGCAGCTGGAGGACCACTGTGTCCCACCCACCAGAAACCATGCCTTGTTCCTGTTAATGGGACCAGGTCAGCCAGGTTCCAGTGGCCTGGCCCCAGGCCTAGGCTCACCTGAAGTCTAGATGTCACCTTTAGAGAGAGGCACCTGTTTGTAGCAGCCTTTGTCTAAAGTGCAGACACAGACTCAAACGCCTGCAGGGGCCAAGCAAGTGACACAGTGAAGGCGCCGTTTCCGAAGTACAAACATTCAATGCATTTTAAACACCGAGCAGGCCAAACTAAACCCCTTTGGAGCCTGATGGGGGCCTATCAACCCTTGAAAGTGATCTAGCCTATTCTAAGCACCTGGTATGTGCCAGGTGCTGTGTAAGATGCTGGGAAACAGTGGTGGACACAAGAGGCCAGGCCTCTGTCCTCAAGGAGCTGCCATTCTTGCGGGGGAGATAGATAATTACCAAGTGAAGATGAATTTCATATTGTCTTAAGAGCCTTGAAAGAAATGCTGAGGGTGATGAGAAACTGAATTGGCGGAGGTTCTCTCTGAGAAGGTGACACTGAGCTGAGATCAGAAAGTGGGCAAGAACCAGCTGTGGGCCAAATGCTTTCCAAGCAGAGGAGCCGCATGTGCGAAGGCCCTGAGGTGGGAATGTACTTGTCTCTTTGAAGAACAGAATAAAGACCTGCATGGCCAGAGCGGGGAGGAGCGGCTTGGCATCAATGAGGTTGGACATCACCTTCTCCCAGCACACGCCTTCCTGGCAGGCCACACCTCCTGTCCTTTCTGGGTGTTTAGGGGAAACAGGGATCAGATACAGACATTCCCACCTCTGTTCTTTGTTCTTTTGTCTCAGCTGTGGACAAAAGCTTCCCTGGCAGCAAGTTACAAAGTTATTTCTGCAAAAGGCCTTTGGCCAAAAGCAATAAAGTTGGACCTGAAGAGAGTCATTATTCATGCCTAATTGTGGGCCGATTCTGTGTGGGGGCCACAGTGAGGACTGACGGCCCCACCCCCTCCCTTTCTGAACCCCATGCTTTCTCAGCACTGCTTACCCCCCAGAACACTTATTTATGTTTACAGAGCTTGCAGTTGCCTTGGCGAAGAACATAAACGTAATAAAAGGCTATTCTGACTGGCCGGTATTTAGAATTCAATCAGCCCCTTCCTTCCTTCCCATCCAGCGCACAGTCGTGCGCCATCCTCCGCCATCGCGTCGGTTACTACAGGTGAACCCCTCACTAGCTCACCTTGGAAATGGTCCAACACTGACAATTATTGGAGAAGCTCTTTCTTATAGGTGGGGGAGGGAGGTTGAAGCAACTTTTTCCAAACAACCCGCTAAATTTAGAGATGTGATTCGAGAGAATTTTGAATGGCAGGTGCATTTCTACCCCTGGTGTGCTGTGAAATTCAGTTAGCAGCTGGAAATAGATCATCAAGGGGAGGGGGGGAGTCAGATGTGTTGTTGGGGTGGGACCACCACCAGGAGACTCACAGGGCGTTGCTAGGTGCACCAAGGACATCATGGCTTTTTGAAGGAGGGGAGGCAGAGCTCGCTGTCAGTGGCCACAGCATGGCAGGGTCTGGGGAGGCAGAGCTCGCTGTCAGTGGCCACAGCATGGCAGGGTCTGGGGAGGCAGGAGCACACCCAGTGTGGCCAGTCCCTCCTCTCCTGGTTCCAGCGGCACCTTCCACTGGCCAGCGGTCCCCTCATTACCGCACATGCTCGCTTCCAACAGCCAGGGGCAATCACTCCTATCTTTCGGCTGCAATGCCAAGGCATGAAAGGGCTTCTGGGAATTGGCTCTGCCCTTTAATATGAAGTGGGGATCCTAGACCCCGGCAGGGCCTGACTCATGGGCTCTCTGACCTGGAAAGGCTGCCGCATGGATCTGGGCATTCTACTTATTAGTTGCTGTTGAGTCACCCCCAACTCATGGTAACCCCGTTCACAACAGGATTGGACTGCTGTGATCCATAGGGTCTTCACTGGCTAATTTTCAGAAGTAGAGCACCAAACCTTTCTTCCCAGTCTTATTCTGGGAGCCCTGCTGAAACCTCTTCAGCATCACAGGAACATACAAGCCTCCTCTGACATACGGGTGGTGGCTGTGCACTGGCTGGGAATTGAACACGGGTCTTCAGCATAGAAGGCGAGAATTCTCACACTGGACCACCACTGCCCCACACACATACATATATGCATACATAAATGTTAACTAATTATCCAGGGACAGGACCACTTATTAAGGGACCATGCAGAGATTTCTAAATTATTTTGTCTGCCCAGCATCTGGCCTCCCCTTCTTTTGAGAAGAGTAATCCAATTTCCTTTTGGAAGTTCCCCCCCAAGATGCCCCACCCTTCCCTGATTCAAGGTGGTCACGTGACCCACGATCGGCCAAACTCTCTCACTGGGCCGCTGACTCTCAAGTGGAGTGTCAAGGGCAGAAAGGGAATGCAGGGGTGCATTTGTCTCAAGGAAACCCCGCCCCCAGAAGTGCCCAAGTTCCTGTCCTTTCCTAAGCCTGGTTCCCTAGTCTTTCTGCTGATTCTCTGAGCTTCCCAACTCCCTCCCAATAAATTCTGTTTCAGCTTAAAGCGGGCAGAGTTGGTCGCTGCTGCTTGCAGTCTGTGGGGAACTGTTACTCTGGTGGACCTCAAAGAGCCACAATGCCCGGCAGTCACACCCCATGAAACTTGGCTGGCTCTGTGACCTGCTTTGACTGAGAGAAGATGGCAGAAGTGATGCTGTGCCAATTTTGAGCCTAAGCTTTCATTTGTGCACTCTTAGAAGTCAGGCTATCCTGAGACCACCATGCGGTGAGGAAGCCCAAGGAGCCACGGGGAAAGGCCATGAGTAGAAGGGAAGCATTCCGCGGATGGGCCCAATTGAGCTCCCATCTGGTGACCAGCAGGAGCTGCCACACATTTGAGCGGGGCCAGTATGGACCTTCCAGCTGATATAAAGAAGAAGGACCAGCTGGTCAACCCACAGAGTCACTAGCTAGAAACTGCTGTTGCTTTAAGCCACTGAGTTTGGGATGCTTTGTTACATAGTAGAAACACAATCTAAAAATCCTGAATGATACAGATCAGAGCTCATTTCTCCACTTGAATGTCATAAATGACCTAGGATGAATCAAGACTTTTTCTCACCTCTGACAGATTGCTTTATTTAAATGAGCACTTTGAGGAGAACATCATTCATTCATTCCTTCAATCATTCATTCAAACAGGTAGTAAGCAGAGCACTGATAGCACAAAGAAGAACAAGTTTAAGGAGCTCATGTTCTAGCAGGAGAACCATAAACAGCGCCTCAGTTTCCTCACCTGTAAAATGGGAATTATAATACCTGGTTAACATCGAGTTGATTCCGACTTGATTCCGACTCATAGTGACCCTATAGGATAGAGTAGAACTGTCCCATAGGGTTTCCAAGGCTGTAATCTTTACAGAAGCAGATTGCCACATCTTTCTCCCACTGGGAATGATAATAGGCCCTGCTTAAAAGGGCTGTTGTGATGATTAATCGGAAGATAACATATACTCAATAGATGTTAGATTTTATTGCTATTATAAACAGAGTTGCAATTCATTGCCCCTCTGAAGTGTTTCCATTTGCTATGAACAAAAGTGTCGCAGCAGGTGGCCTCAACTCAAATGTCTGTGTGAGCCAAGCAGGTAATGTAAATGAGTGAAGTGGGCCCAGAATAAGAGAACTCATGGGTCCCTTTCTCTGCAGCTCTCATTTTACTACTTTTAACGGAGGTGTAAGAACATAGAAATATTTCTCCACTATGAGAAAAGCAGCAGGGCAAGTGCAATGACAAACAGCAACTGAACTTGGCTGCAACCACAGGCATACAATAGGGAGTGATGAGGACTGTGGCAAACTGGAGAATATACAGTCAGTGGGAATGAGAGCCCAGGGTAGCCATAAATGGCCCACATCTCCCTATTTTGAAAATGCAAAATCTTACAATTGTTAAAATGTGCCAACAAACCTTTTAGAAGTTTCAAAACAGTGTGTAGATCAAATAAAACATGTCTGTGAGCTGGATACAGCCCCTGGGTAGCCAGCCTGGGATGTCCTATTTTAATAGAATGGCTGAGCAAGGAGACTTCTTTGTGCCTCACTTTCCTCATCTATAAAACAAGGACTAGGATATTCCTGTGTCAGAGAGTCGTCACACGGCCACACGAGCAAAGCCTGGCACGTAGAAAGTGCTCAGTAAGTGTGAGCTTTTAGGAGTGTGGGTTGGGGAGAGAAGGCGAGAAAGGCGGGGTTTCCAGTGTCATGATAACTGGTGTCTTAGGCTGGGTTCTCTAGAGAAGCAAAACCAGCGAAGTGTGTACATATATATAGATTTATATCAAGGAAATGGCTCATGGGCTTGTAAAGGCTGGGACATCCCAAGTCCATGGGTCAGGCTGGGGGCTGCTCCTGACTCACGCAGCTTCAGGGGCTGGTGAACCCAAGATCAGCAGATCAGACAGCAGGCCTCTGGCTCAGAGGTATGCTGCTAGCTCAAGTCCCGAGAACCAGAGGAAAGATGACTAGGAGCCAGCTGCTGGATCCAGAGCGAGCAAAAGCCAGTGAGCTTTGTCAGAAAGTCTACCTATGTTGAATGCAGGCCACACCCCCAAGGAAACTCCCTTTCAGCTGATTGGCGCTCAGAACGGATCTCATCATGGAAGTGATTACATTACATCAGATCTCATTGTGGAGGCGATTACGTCATTACATAACTGCTAAATTACATCATAACTGCCAAACCACTGAGAATCACGGCCCAGGCAAGTTGACACACCTTAACCATCACAGCTGGTATTCCAGGAGGGCAGAGCTGGGGGGAGTTGTCTCTCCGAGGGTACACCCAGGGATCTTCCACCTAAGGGCCCTCGGTAGAATGTCGCGGCACTCATCTTCCAGGTTAACTTTCAGAGCCCAGGTGGGCTGAGACTGATCAGAAGTGGAGCGTCCCACTGGCCCTTCTGGGGGGCTGATTGTCCTTGGTGTGGCATAAGGTAGACAATCCCTCCTCTGTGAGTGGTATTAGCATAAAACCCACCTCCAGGTCTGGGGCTGACTGTCGGAAGGGCACAGGGACTGAGAGTGTTTGAAACCAACCCTTCCCTCCCCAACCTTTGCTTTCTGCGAGTGGCAAACAGGTTCTTGACTTCCTCGGGCTGAGTAGTCACCTTTGAGCAAATATCCCCAAACACTAGATTCAGATGCACTGGCAGCTTTCCAAACCTCCTCCCTCCTTGCTGCTTTCATTCAAAAAATATTCAAGAAGCACCTATAGGGTGCCAGGCCCTGCCCTAGGTGCTGGAGATACAGCAGTGAACAAGACAAACAAGGGCCCTGGCAGCACGTAGCTTGCTCCCTAGCAAGTGGAGAAAGGACACAGGACAAGCTAGCAAATACGTAAACCGAGATAATTCCAGAGAGTGGTAAGTACTATAAACATAAAACAGGGTGCCATTCGAGGCATCTGGGCATTCTAAGGAGGTGACGTTTGAGCTCACATGGAGACCTGAACGATCAGAAGGAGTCAGCCATGTGAAAGGCTGAAAGGAAGAGCATTCAGGCAGAAGGAACGGCAAATGCAAAGGCCCTGAGGCTGAAACGAGCACTGATGCATCTAAGGAAAAGAAAGGTGGCCAGGCTGTACAGGTCAGAGTAGAATATGGCAAGGAGTTTGATCTTATTACATATCCAGTGAGCCCCCGGAGGGGTGGGTTTATCGGGGGAGTTGTCATCATCTATGTGGCCTATGGGGACTTTGCAGAAATGACCAGCAGAGGGCATCCCGTTCTGCACCGTCTCTCTCTGCTTCAGTGGTTCTCAAATTCCGCTGTTTAGTGGAGTCACTTGGGATGGCTGTAAAATATCCTGATGTCTGGGAGCCTCCTCTCAGGGACACGGATTTAATTGGTCTGGGGTGCTGCCTGGGCACTGAGATTTTTTAGCTTTCCTGGAGATTCTGTCAGGGACCCCTGCTCTACTTGCAGGCACCTCCACCTGTGCACATGGTGACAAGCCCCACTTGGGCTCCCAGGACCTAAAAGCCATCTCTTCCCAGAACAGGTTGCCTGGGTGGTGCACACAGTAAATGACTGGGTACTAATCAAAAGGTTGGCAGTTCAAATCCACCCAGAGGCGCCTTGGAAGAAAGTCTTGGTGACCTACTTCCAAAAAATCAGCTGCTGAAAATCCTATGGGGCACTGTTCTCTTCTGACACATATGGGGTCTCCATGAGTCTGAACTAACTTGTCGGCAACTGGTTTCCCCAGAACAGGCTCAGGGCCCTGTCCTATAGGTTGGTCCCCGAGGTTTGCTCCTTTCCAGAGCTGGCCTCACTGAGTCCTAAAAGACAGGTGGGTGGAGGGAGTGGAGCAAGGTACAGAAAAAGCACATCAGCCCAGGAAGCCACAGGATCGAGCTCTAGCGCAGCTACGCTTTGACTCGCTGCACTCTCCAAGCTGGTTCTGTCCATCTGTAAGGAGACCAGTTCCTGCCTTCCCTCTGGGCAGAGCGGCTAAAAAGACCAAACAGGATGCTAGCTGCAAAGGCACTTCAAAAAGCTAAAAAGGATCTACAAATACAAGCAACAGCAATTGCGATGGCAACAATAGTGATACCTGCAGCTTTGAAGCAATTTCCACGTGCCAGGCACTATTCTAGTGTCTCACAATAACTCTAAGAGGAAGATACTAAATTGTCCCCATTTTATAAAACAGGGAACTGAAGCTTGGAGAGGGGAGTGACTTGCTCAGCTCCACCCAGTTACTGAGTGGCCAAGCTGGGATTTGAACCCACGGAGTCTGGCTCTAGAGTCCGCACTCTTAACCATTACGATACACTGATTTTCAAGGATGTCTCTTATACCCAGGAGCCTTGGTGGTGTTACAGTTAAGTGCTCAGCTGCTAATCAAAAGGGTGGCAGTTCAAACCCACCCAGCAGCTGCACGGGAGAAAGACCTGGTGATCTGCTTCCATAAAGATTATAGCCTAGGAAACCCTATGGGGCAGTTCTCCTCTGTCACACACGGTAGCTATGAGTCAGAATCAACTCAATGGCACTCAACAGCAACTCTTACATACAGTCTTCTACAGCTTCTTCATCTCCTGTCTGGGGTGGAAGCCACTGATATCTAGACTAACCCAGGAACTCACACCCCACTCATTGGAGAGGTTGGTCCATGCTAACTGTATGGATTTGTTTCCCTCTGGCTGGTCTAGGGCACTTTTGGAAGCATGTCAACAAGGACGGTGCTTAGCCAGAGAGGAGCCTGTGGCAACTCTCTGAGGCAGACACTGTGGGTGACACACCTGATGGTCAGTCCCCCTTCTTCCTTGGTTTATAGGACCCCAACTTTGTTCAGCAGGTGGGCCTTCTCCTGCCCAGGCAATAAACAGGCATTAGTCTAAGCCAGTGGCTTTGGTGGTTCAGTGGTAGAATTCTTGCCTTCCATGCAGGAGACCTGAGTTCCATTCCTGGCCAGTGCACTTCATGTGTAGCGACCACCCTGTCAGTGGAGGCTTGCGTGGTGCTATGATGTGGAACAGGTTTCGGTGGAGCTTCCAGACTCAGATGGACTAGAAGGAAAGGCCTGGTGACCTACTTCTGAAAATCAGCCAGTGAAAACTCTGTGGATCACAACGGTCTGATCCAGTTGTGTGTGGTGTTGCTGTGTGTTGGGGGAAGACTTGAGGACAACTAACGGCAACAGTCTAAGCCAGTGATTGTCAGAGGGGCGAAGCCACCTCCAGGGGTGCTTTGAGAATTTGTGGGGACTTCTGAAAAATTGTTGTTGAAAATATGCACAGCAGAACATACCCCAATTCAACAATTGCTACATGTGTGATTCGGTGACATGGATACAGTCTTCAAATTGTGCGACCATTCTCATGGCTCCTCCCCCACTGACACAAACTCACTGTCTGTGGGGGCTCTGTGGTTGTCACAGTGACTGGGGATGCTACTGGCACTTAGTGGCGGGGGGAGGGGGGCAAGGATGCTGGATATGTTCCACTGATCCACACAGTGAAGAATCACCCTGTTCCCAGCACAACTTTCTGATGTGCGCTGGACGTTCGTGTAGGTGAAGACGCTGTTTTCAACGACCTGAGCCTAGAAATGAGCTCTGATTCATGTAGAAACAAAAGACGTTTGTATGGTTTTACTCTTCACTGAATCTTCCAGGAAAGCTACCACTAAGTAAACTGAGGGAAGACTGTAGTTTGTTTTGTTTGGAAGTTTTGGCAAATTGTTCACTATTTTGGAAAATTACATCACTTATAGCCACACCACTTGTGATATTCGAGCTGCCAAAACCACACACCCACATCCAGTTACATCTGTAGCTGTCAGGCTGATGGGATTCGATACGACCGTGAGCATCTGACTGCTTCATTATGTTTTCTAATGTAGTTGTAAAGGAATTCTGGTGGTGCGATGGTTAAGCGCTCGACTGCTAACCAAAAGGTTGGAAGTATGGACTCACTCAGTGGCTCTGCCAGAGAAGGGCCTGGTGATCTGCTCCTGTAAAGATTACCGCCTAGAAAACCCTATGGGGCAGTTCTGCTCTGTCACATGGGGTCACTGTGAGTCAGATTCGACTTGACGGCACCCAGCAACAACAGCAGCAATGTAGTTGTACCTCAGTACTTACATCCAAACAAGAAAACCAAACCCAGTGCCGTCAAGTTGGTTCCGACTCACAGCGACCCTACAGGACAGAGTAGAACTGCCCCATAGAGCTTCCAAGGAGCGCCTGGTGGATTTGAACTGCCGGCTCTTTGGTTAGTAGCCATACCACTTAACCTCTATGCCACCAGGCTTTCCCAGTACTTACATATGGCAATATATATTTTTAATTATAAACCACTTTCCTTTTAATCTTCCTTTCAATTACAGTCAGGGTATTTTATTGATTAAAAAAAAAATCATGTGTGTATAGTATATATAGTATATATACTATACATACATGATTTAAAAAAAAATCATGTGTGTAGGTAAGCTATATTATCTACAAATTTAATTTTAAGTAAGCCTGGCATTAAAAGTATTTGTTATAAGCCCACGCAAACCACAGGCTCTTCTAGCCTGATAGCAGAAGAACTAGATGGTGCCTGGCTACTGCTATCAACTGTTCTGACCAGGGACACAACAGAAGGCCCTAGTTAGAATGGGAGAAAAATATAGGACAAAACTCAAATTCATAAAAAATAGTAGACTTACTGGACTGATAGAGACTAGACGAACCCCGGAGACTATCACCCTAAGATGCCTTTTTAACCTGAAACTGAAGCCGCTCCTGGGGGTCACCTTTCAGCTAAATAATAGATTGGCCTGTAAAATAAATAATAACACTCATGAGAAACACGCTTCTTTTAACAATCAACTATATGAGACCAAATGGTCAACATTTACCCAAAAGCAAAGATAAGAAGGCAAGGAGGGGCAGGGAAACTGGATGGATGGAAATGGGGCAGGTAAGGTTGGAAATGGGGAGAGTGCTGACACGTTACAGGATTGTAACCAATGTCACAAAACAATTTGTGTATGAATTGTTGAATGGGAATCTAATTTGCTGTGTAAACTTTCACCTAAAACACAGTAAAATATTTAAAAAAAATTGCTATAAGAAGAGAGTGTTTGATCCATTAATACTGGGAACCCCTGAGCTAAGTCAAACATGAAAATCCCATTTCCCTTCCCTAGTATCATGTTTAGGGGTGAGTACAAAACCTAAAACAAATCACTCTTAAAAGAAATACAACCAGAATGTGCCTTAGAAGGGGGGATGGTGAGACTTCAACTTGCTTACTTTAGTCATCAGGAAAGACCAACTGCTAGAAAAGGACATTATGTTTGGTAAAGTAGAGGACCAAGAAAAAAAACGAGGGAAACCGTTAATGAGATGGACACAAGGGCCACCACAATGGACTCACACACACTAATGATCGTGAAGATGGCAGAAGACCAGGCAATATTTCATCCTGTTATACACAAGTTTGCCATGAGTTGGAGCCACCGTGAAGGCAACTGACAACAACTAACAGCAAAACCCAGCCCTGGAAGAATGAGACCCAAGGAAGTCTGCTGGGGTGGGGACTTATTGGAATGATTTTTGCTCTCTGATTAAAAGAGAGATAGTAAGGAGTCTACCCCTTTATTCCCACTTTGTATGAGGATGTGATGTCTGGAGCTGTGGCAGCTATTTTGAGACCATGAGGCAACAGGGCCAAAGACATGATGAGGACAGAGGAAGAGAACAGAAAGATCTTGAGTCCTTAATGACATCATTGTACTGCCAAGCCAGCCTAGGCACTCCCTGCCTTTGGAACCCTTGGTACATGAGATCATTAAATGTTTCTATTGCTTAAGCTACTCTCAGCTTAAGCAATAGAAACAGCTGAGTGCTCAAATGATTAGGCCTCCAAGCCACTAAGAATCCCAGCAGGCTTTCGTGTTCTCTGAACTAGTGAGATGAATGACCTGCATTCAGAAGTCCGTGGACAGCGTCTGTCTCTAACGCAGCTTTTGGAGGGTCTGATTTTCACCAGAGCATGAACATCCCCTGAACTTCTGTTGGCTAACAGTTTTGTTCAGCCTCTTTCAAAAAAGCTCCACTTCTCTGGCTACTGAGATGGGTCAAATCCCCCACTGGGACCCTGACTCAAAGCCAACAAGAAAGGGTGTTGGCTGGTTTCTTTCCTGAACACATCTGGCTCCCACCTGGCCAAACACATCTTGGGCACAGCTCATGATCCCCAGGGATGTCCCAGCCCATCAACTCACATACACAAGAGCTGCTCACAACCAACGACTCTGGGAGTAAGATCGAATTTACAGACGTCTCCAGAAAGGTCCAGGTGTGCAGAGCTGTGGGCCAGGCCTTTCATAAGACGACACCATGTGTCAGAGGCCAAGGCCACTGGGCAACGTGTGCTTTGGAATCAAATGAAGAGACCATGGGGAACTCAGAACAGTGGTGGTCTCTGGTAAAATTTCACAAAATCGGGCTGGAGGAGACGCTCAGAGGCCATGCCAGCAGCTGGTCCACCAAGGAAGAATGGTGCTGCCTGTGAGGACCGGGATCCCACAGGATCCTAAGCAACTTCCCAAGGGGATCTGCTACCAAGTGACCATTACTTAGTTCTATCTGCTAACCACTAAGCAGCACAGGGGGGAAAAGGAGGGGCTTGGCCTGGGAACACCAAGAGGAGTGAGCATGTGGGACGTGCTAAAAATAGTCAGCAAATAGAGGCCTGATGGGCACTGGGTGGAGCAGGGGAGAACCACAGCAGAGAAGAGAATACATCCTCCCTGTTGATGGAGCCCAGTCCCATGGCTTAAAGTAGCATCAGTTTGCTGATGACGCTCAGATTTAGGTTGCTAGCCTCAACCAGCTCCAGGCTTGTATATCCCCCAACCAGCGAGCTTTCAGACATCCAGGTAGAGTGGCAGCTCAAACCCAACACCTCCAGAACTAAACTCCTGATCTCCCCCATCAACCTACCCACCAAACCTTCTCTCCTAGTCCTCCCCATTTAGGAATCACCTTATGCTGGGCTGCCAGTCATCTTTGATTCCTTGGCACTATTGACATCTGGGGATGGATCCTTTGTTTTGTGAGTCCCTGGGTGGTACAAATGGTTAAGTGCTCAACTAACAGCCAAAAGATTGACAGCTCAAACCCACCTAGAGGTGCCTTGGAAGACAAACCTGTCTATCTGATTCCAAAGGGTCACAACCTTTAAAGCCCTGTGGACCATGGTTCTACTCTGCCAACACATGGGATCTCCATGAGTTGGAATCAACTTGGTGGCAACTAACAACAAAAACAATTTGTTGTGGGGTCTGTTCTGTGCATTCTAGGATGTTTAGCAATGTGCCTAGGCTCTACCCACTAGGTGCCAGTATCAACTCCGCCCCCCAGTGGTGGCTACTATATGTCTCAAGACATTGTCAAGTGTCCCTTGAGGAACAAAATCAACCAGGTTGAGAACGACCAGGAAGTCTTACTGCCTCTATCCCCAAAATCTATCCCCGATGCACCCATTTACACCATCTCCACGGATACCACCGTCAGGCCCACCCTAGCTCAGCGACGTCACCAGGAGGGTGCGGAGGGTGTGGACCACACTGGGTGACACCGTCAGAGGGGGTGACACCAAAATGACTGTCCATAAAAATATTCCTATAGTTAATTATAACAGCAAAAACATTTTTTTGTAAGCCCAAGTACAAGTATCAATATACTTACAAGGCTAAAACTCTATGCTAATTTACTTTTTGAACCTTCTAATGCACTCTGGTCAGAGCTGTCATTACTACCCAATTACAATGACGCTTTGAATCACATGGTTTCATCTGCACACGCTACTAGCATGCACTGTTGTCTTCATTGCTGCCAGTGTTTTTATAGTTGCTGATTTTGTCAAATTTCTTGGTGAAATTTGACAAAATATTGTGGTAATTAGGATTTGTGAACTTATATCAATACTTCTTTGAGAATGAAGTAGTAATCAAAGGTAAAGAAGGAGTGATATATGGGAATAATGATTTACGAGGAACATTAGTGAAAAAACATCTCTAAGGATTCTGTATGATCTGGTACAGGAGGCGGTCCATGGGGGTTGACACCAACCCTAGTGACACCACTGCCTTGGCCCCCCAGCTTCCACATACAAGGCATCCTTCTCATGGTACCCACAGAGATCTTCGAAAACAGAAATCACGCCATTCCCTCACTTAAAAACGCTTCAATGCCTTTCCATTTCATTAAAATAAAATCTGAGTTTCTCACCCTGGCCTATATGGTTCACCTCTGACCTCACCTCCTACCACCCTCCCTTCACCCACTACCCTCCATCCCAATGGGCTGCTGTTGTATTTGGTACAGGTGTCCTGGGCAGGCCATGCCTCCTCTGGGCTTTTGTCCTTGCTCTTCCCTCCACCTGGAACGTTCTTCTCACCAGACACCAGCTCCTTCTCAAAAGTGAGGCCGTGGCTCAGGGGTCACATCTTCAGAGAAGCCTTCCCTGACCTCCTGCCGAACGTTGTCCCTCACCCCTTTCCCACCGATGTGGTCGTTTTCCATCAAGTCACTATTTTGCGTGTCCACCGTAGAGCTTGTCACCTTCCAAAAGACTCATGGATGTGTCTGCTTGTTTAGCATCTGTTTCTCACCCTCTGGAACGGGGGCTCCAGGAAAGCAGGCTTCTGTCTTGTTCACCCCAGAGCCTAACACAGCAACTAGCACTCAGTAGATGCTCAATAATTCCGGGGGACGAAAAAAGACCAGACTTACTGGTCTGACAGAGACTGGAGAAACCCCCGAGACTACGGCCCTGGATACTGCACTAACCCAGAACTGAAACCATTCCTGAAGCCCATTTTTCAGACAAAGATTAGATAGGCCTATAAAACAAAAAACACGTCTGTCAGTTTGTGGTACCGTGGGGGCTTGTGTGTTGCTATGATGCTGGAAGCTATGCCACTGGTATTCAAATACCAGCAGGGTCGCCCATGGCAGACAGGTTTCAGCTGAGTTTCCAGACTAAGACAGACGAGGAAGAAGGACCTGGCAGTCTACTTCTGGAAAGAATTAGTCAGTGAAAATCTAATGAATAGCAGAGAATATTGTCTGATACAGTGCTAGAAGATGAGCCCCTCAGGTTGGAAGGCACTCTAAAGATGACTGGGGAAGAGCTGCCTCCTCAAAGTAGAGTCGACCTTAATGACGTGGACGGAGTCAAGCTTTTGGGACCTTCGTTTGCTGATGTGGCATGACTCAAAATGAGAAGAAACAGCTGCAAACATCCATTAATAATCGGAACATGGAATATACAAAGTATGAATCTAGGAAAATTGGAAATCATCAAAAATCAAATGGAATGCATAAAGCCTGATATCCTAGGAATTAGTGAGCTGGAATGGGCTGATGTTGGTTATTTTGAGTCAGACAGTCATTTGATTTACTATGCCGGGAATGACAACTTGAAGAGGAACGGCGTTGCATTCATTGTCAAAAAGAACATTTCAAGATCTATCCTGACGTACAATGCTGTCACTGATAGGATAATATCCATGCACCTACAAGGAAAACCAGTTAATACGACTATTATTCAAAATTAGGCATCAGCCACTAAAGCCAAAGATGAAGAAAATTGAAGATTTTTACCAATTTTTGCAGTCTGGAATTGATAGAACATACAATCAGGATGCACTGATAATTATTGGTGACTGGAAAGCAAAAGTTGAAAGTGAAGAAGAAGGATTCGTAGTTGGAAAATACGGCCACGGTGACAGAAATGATGCTGGAGATTGCATGATTGAATTTTGCAAGACCAACGACTTCTTCATTGCAAATACTTTTTTTCACCAACATAAACATTGACTATATACATAGACCTTGCCAGATGGAATACACAGGAATCAAACTGACTACATCTGTGGAAAGAGTCGATGGAAAAGCTCAATACCATCAGTCAGAACAAGGTACAGAGACCAACTGCAGATCAGACCATCAATTACTCATATGCAAGTTGAAACTGGAGAAAATTAGAACAAGTCCATGAGAGCCAAAGTACAACCCTGAGTATATCCCACCTGAATTTTGAGACCATCTCAAGAATAGATTTGACATGTTGAACACAAGTGACCGAAGACCGGACGAGTTATGAAATGACATCAAGGACAGCATACATGAAGAAAGCAAGACGTCATTAAAAAGACAGGAGAGAAAGAAAAGACCTAACTGGATGCCAGAAGAGACCTTGAAACTTGCTCTTGAATGTCGAGTAGCTAAAGCAAAAGGAAAAAAATGATGACGTAAAAGAGCCGAACAGAAGATTTCAAAGGGCAGCTTGAGAAAACAAAGTAAAGTATTACGATGAAATGTGCAAAGACCTGGCGATAGAAAACCAAAAGGGAAGAACAGGCTCAGCATTTCTCAAGCTGAAAGAACTGAAGAAGAAATTCAAACCTCCAGTTGTAATAATACTGAAGGATTCTACCGGGAAAATACTAAACGACGCAGGAAGCATCAAAAGAAGATGGAAGGAATACACAGTCACCATACCAAAAAGAATTGGTCAACGTTCAACCATTTCAGGAGGTAACATATAATCAGGAACCAACAGTACTGAAGGAAGAAGTCCAAGCTTCACTGAAGGCACTGGCGAAAAAAAAGGCTCCTGTAATTGATGGAATACCAATTGAGCTGTTTCAACAATTGGACGCAGCCCTGGAAGTGCTCGCTGGTCTTTGCCAAGAAATTTGGAAGACAGCTTCCTGGCCAACTGACTGGAAGAGATCCATATTTATGCTTACTCCCAAGAAGGTGATCCAACCAAATGCAGAAATTATTGAGCAATATCATTAATATCACACGCAAGCAAAATTTTGTTGAAGATCACTCGAAAGCGGCTGCAGCAATACATCGACAGGGAACTGCCAGAAATTCAAGCCAGATTTAGAAGAGGATGTGGAACCAGGGATGTTATTGCTGATGTCTGATGGATCCTGGCTAAAAGCAGAGGATACCAGAAAGATGTTTCCCTGTGCTTTATTGACTATGCAAAAGCACTTGACTGTGTGAATCATAACGAATTATGGATAACATTTGGAGAATGGGAATGTCAGAACACTTCATTGTGCTCATGAGGAACCTGTACATGGATCAAGAGGCAGTCGTTTCAACAGAACAAGGGAATACTGCATCGTTTAAGGTCAGGAAAGGCGTGCGTCAGGGTTGTATCCTTTCACCATACTTATTCAATCTGTACGCTGAGCAAATAATCCGAGAACCTGGACTATATGAAGAAGAACAGGGCATCAGGATTGGAGGAAGACTCATTAACAACCTGCATTATGCAGATGACACAACCTTGCTTGGTGAAAATTAAGAGGACTTGAAGCACTTACTGATGAAGATCAAAGACTGCAGCCTTCAGTATGGATTATGCCTCAACATAAAGAAAACAAAAATCCTCACAACTGGACCAATAAGCCACATCATGATAAAGGGAGAAAAGATTGAGGCTGTCAGGGATTTCATTTTACTTGGATCCACAACCAACACCCATGGAAGCAGCAGTGAAGAAATCAAAACACACATTGCATTGGGAAAATTGGCTGTAAGAGATCTCTTTAAAGTGTTAAAAAGCAAAGACGTCACCTTGAGGACTAAGGTGTGCCTGACCCAAGCCATGGTGTTTTCAATAGCACGTATTTTCAATGCATGTGAAAACTGGACAATGAATAAGCTGGACTATGAATAAGGAAGGCCAAAGAACTGACGCCTTTGAATTGTGGTATTGGCGAAGAATACTGAATATACCATGGACTGCCAAAAGAATGAACAAATCTGTCTTGGAAGAAGTACAGCCAGAATGGTCCTTGGAAGCAAGGATGGTGAGGCTGCATCTCACATACTTTGGACATGTTGTCAGGAGGGATCAGTGCTTGGAGAAGGACATCATACTCGGTAGAGGGTCAGCAAAAAAGAGGAAGCCTCTCAATGAGATGGACTGACACAGGGGCTGCAACAATGGGCTAAGCATAGCGACAATTGTGAGGATGGCACAGGACCAGGTAGTATTTTGTTCTGTTGAGCATAGGGTCGCTATGAGTCGGAACCGACTAGACGGCACCTAACAACAACAACGTAAAACAAAAAATAACACACATGAGAAACATGCTTCTTCTCAGTTCAATCAAATAGAAGAGATCAAATGGGCAACTCCTGTGCAAAAGCGAGACCAAAAGACAGGAAGGGAAAGGAACTGGACGAATGCACACAGGGAACTTGGTGTGTACGTAGGGGGGTTTGTACTGTCACATTGTGGGGATTGCAACCAATGTAAAAAAACAATATGTATATAAGTTTTTGAATGGGAGATTAACTTGAGCTGTAAACTTTCATCTAAAACACACACACACACACAAATTCCATGGGTGCTGACAAAGAGAAAGAATGCCCTCTGAATGTGTACAGCAATTTACTGAAAGCCTTCACACCCTGTTCTCCTGGAGAGCATTTTCCCTGCCTTCCGCAGCCTCCACGTTAGGCAGGAAGACAGGGTTTCTCTTTCCCAAACCTCCCTACTGACACACTGGTTCATTGCCTAGCTTCCAGGATCCTCCCTGGGAGTTTGATTCAGTGGAGTCTGGAATTTTCCTTTTTGAACAAATATCTCCAGACAATTCTCATGGTGGAAGGTGGCCGCCAGAAAGCACAGGATCAAGGCTAGGCTGCACCCTTGAGACAGAATGGAGACAACTCCATTACCATCACCGCTCACATTAGCGTCCCCCCTTCCCTCCCCTCTGGTCACAGGCATTGGCTATTTGTCCCCTAGCAACTAGGCTTCTTTTTTACTGGGGAACTATGGAGTCCCTGTGGGGTCTCCAGGTGGTAGAAGATTAAGTGCTCAGCTGCTAACTGAAAGGTTAGTGGTTTGAGTCTACCTTGAGGTGCCTCAGAAGAAAATCCTGGAAATATACTTCCAAAGTGAAAACTCTATGGAGCACAGTTCTACTTCAACACACATGGGGTCGCCATGAGTCAGAATCCACAGTAACTGGCTGGTTTTTTGTTCCCTCAGGCTTTGGGGCCTCAGTTGGTCAGCCCTCCAGCTCTAGGGTGGGAACTGCGACCCTGGCCTAAGTCAATTGTTGGCAATTCATTGCCTTGGCTCGTGAATGCTTCAGTAGTGAGCACATGATATAGAACAGTCCAACCAGAGGGGCACTTGGGGAGTGGGTGGGCGTTACCAAAGGCTCTTTACTGTGTGGTTGGCCCAGAGAAGATGAGGCGCCAGCTCCTCAGCCGTCATCTTGACACCTCAAGTATGGTCACAGCCAATGTTTATAGAGGGCTTACCTGTGTCAGACCCGCACTAAGCACTTGACATGGATGATCTCATTTTATCCTTTACCACAAACCAGGAGACGGGTGCTATCATCATCCTCATTTGTCAGATGAGAATGTGAGGTACAGAAAGATTAAGTACCAAGCTCAAGTTCACACCGCGGGGCAGGCAGCCAGGCAGTCTGGCTCTCTTAACCACTCTGCCCCTCAGAGTTGGAGAAAGAAACCAACTCCGTGGAGGCAGCGCAGAGACGGTGAGAAACCGACTTCTCAGGATGCTGTTTGAGCCTAGAATCCAGCCGCACCTGAAGGCAGGGCTACCTGAGGACTTCTGGGCTATGAAGGCCAGCAAGTCCGGTTGTTTCCTCTTAAGCTGGTTGGAGAGGTTTTCTTTCCCCCTTTCTGCTGCTTACAAAAGGAAGGATTTTGATTACTTTGCTGTCCTTCTGGGAAAATACCCCAACTGGTATTCCATTTGCAATTTGCACAGAGCAGCTGTTCAGTAAACACCAGCCAACATGGATGAAGAAGGCTTCTCTCACTTCCTGCCTGTTAGCTCTGGGCCCATAACCCTAACACCTAACCGTGGCCCTAACACCTAACCGTAGCCCTAACACCTAACACCCTAACACCTAACCGTAGCCAGGCCAGCACCTCTTCCCCTTTAGGCTTTGAGTCAGGCTGGTTCCCTAGCAACCACCCCAATTAGGCAATCTCACCATTTTTCAGGATGCCAATTTATTATAATGATCTTAATAATCTCCCAATTAGATAGCGCCTTGAATCTGGCGAGATGAGGGGCTTTTGCAGATTCCCCAACAGAGGCCTTCACAAGAAGGCCCAGTAAAGGCCGGGCCCCAGGAAGTCCTCCTTAGCCAACAGGGCAGCGTGAGAGGCCTCGCCTTCCCCATCCACTGGCCACAGGGCCCAGCTGGAAGCAGTGTTCTGGACCCGCAACCACCCCTGGAGAGACAGGCTAGCACAACTCTGTCTCCAGTCACAGAAGGGTCTCACTGTGATTTCAGGGACTAATACCTTCCTCTCGGACGCTGTAGTTTTTTCTCTTCAGCCATATTTGGTATCCCACTTCGCATTTTGAGTAGAGGGCAACATGTGTGCAGCCTCACAGGCAGAATGAAAAGCCACCAGAAACTGCATGTTTTCTCCAGCACAAAGGAAAGCAAAACACAAACCTGAAACTCCCCCAAAAGTGGATGCTAGTGGACACAGGTGGGACTACTGGGGGAGTCTCTACCTCCTGAAGTTTTATTGTCTCAATAGGTTTTCTTCCGCCGAGCAAGTGTTTCTTCTACATTTGGAAGAAAAGGCCAAGGTTGTTGAGGCAGGATGGTACAGTGGTTTGGAGCATGGGCCCTGGAGCCTGAGCGCCTGGCTTTGAACCTTGGCTCCACCACTTACCTGCTGAGGGTGAGTCAAGAATCCTCTCTGTGCCTTGGTTCCCCTATCTTTAACACGCGACAACCACAGCACCTAGTTCACAGGGTTGTCACATGGATTAAATGCATTAATATGTGTAAAGGACTCAGAACAGTGCCTGGCCTATGAAACACTAGGAAAGCCTTACCTACCACCTTAAATCTAGGCTAAGTCCTTTCTTTTAACTACAAAGTGGGCAGAAATGCTGATCTTCTGCAGGACATGGCTCTCGGTCTCCTTCTGAGGGGCAAAGTCTATAAACACATAATGGCCAACACGTGCTGGAGTGGGTGACAATCCCCATCTGGCTAACTCAGGAGATGAGAAGCTGCCCCCCAGAGGTAGGCCCAGACTTGCCTGGTTTGACCAGATCCAGAAAAACAGAGAGGGAAACGTTAGCCCCGAATAAAAAGGTAGGCTTTCAAACATTAGCAGGCATGCAAAAGTCCCTGGTTTGCACACAGTTGCACTTGGCTGGTAACCAAAATGTTGGCAGTTTGAACCCATCCAGCGGCACTGTGGGAGAAAAGCTTGGTGATCTTCCGTAAAGATTACGGCCAAGAAAACCCGATGGAGAAGTTCTATTCTATAACACATGAGATCTCCTAAGTCACAAACCAAGAAAAGAAACAAAATCAAAAAGTGTCAGTGGGTGTGCAAATGCATACCAACTGGGTCCTCAGATGACTGTCGCATCAAGCTGTTGGACAGGACACACATACTTGTGCACACACACACACATACTGCCATACACGTGCAGGCGCACTCACACACTGCCACACACATGTGCATGCACACACATAAACACACTGCCACACACACGCATACACGCTGCCACATGCACACTTATGCACACACGTATAACACTGGACGTGTGCATGCACACATATACTGCCACACTCATGTGCACACACACATACACACTGCCACATGAGCAAACACATACACGCTGCCACATGCACACACGTATAACACTGCCACACACGTGCATGCACACACACATACTGCCACACATGTGCACATGCACACACATATACACGCTGCCACATGAGCACACACATACACACATACACACTGCCACATGCACACTCATGCACACACGTATAACACTGCCGCACGTGCACGCACACATATACTGCCACACTCATGTGCACGTGCACACACACACATACTGCCACACATGTGCACATGCACACATATATACACACTGCCACATGAGCACACACATACACACTGCCACATGCACACTCATGCACACACATGACACTGCCACATATGTGCATGCACACACATATATTGCCACTTGTGCACACACACATACACACTGCCACATGCACACACATATACACACTGCCACACGAGCACACAGACACTGCCACATGTATGCACATATACACACACTGCCACACACACACACATGCTGTCACACGCATATGCAAGCACACATATATACACACTGCCACACGCACACACATATACACACTGTCACACACATATACACACTGCCACGCGAGCACACATACTGTCACATGCACACACATATACTGCCACACGCATGTGCACATGCACACACACACTGCTACACGAGCACACACATACTCACTGTTACATGCACATGCATGCACACACATATAATACCGCTACGCACGTGCGTGCACACACACGTACTGCCACATGTGTGCACATGCACACACATACACACACTGCCACGCATAGCCACATTGTTGTCGTCAAGCCCAAGCTTTTTACAATCAACTCATCAGTTAATCCTTAAGCTTGAAAACTTCACATGTTATTAGGGTTTCAGAAAAAGCCATCAATTCAAATAAAATCCAGGAAACATACACAAAGCTCAAACCCCAAACCCACTCCAGCCGTGGAGCAGTTAAGCAACAGCTCGCCTTTACGTACGTAAACTTCACGGAGGAAGGAAGATACTTTATGTGCAAAAGTCCAACCTCATTAGTTAAGTCCATCACTATCACCCTTTGAGCTGCTTATTAGAACGTTAAATTACACACACGGACAGGCTGTTCTGAGGGAGTCTTCTCTCCTGGCCAACAAGCAAAGCTGGGAGAACATCCTGGAGGGCCAGTGGTCTTCAGTCTGTCCTCCCCACCCCCTTTCCATATTTAATGAATGGCTCTAATTTAATTAAAACCCTCTAGTGGTTCTGTAATGGGTAGCCGAGTTAAGAAAGAAATCCCCTTCATATTAACTACAAGATGAGAGTAACTCTTCCTGCTCTGGGGAGTGTCGCCAGCCCGGCTGTCCTCCGGGGACAGCCCATTTCCCCTGCTTCCCAAGTACCTCCCCAGAGAATCTGCTCAGGGCAGCCTCCCCTTCTTTGCCCCAAAGGAGGGAGGGGAGCACTGTGGCAAAGAGGCAGGGGACAGATGGAGGGGCGAGAGGGCGGCTGTCCCAACATGACAGATGTGCAAATACCCAGATTCAAACGTAAGCTGAATGTAATTACTTGGTTAATTAAATATTGACTTTTAACTCAAAAAGTGATTAAAACAAGCTGCAGGGAAGACTGTCCAGAAAGGAGAGGGGCAAGGGATGAATCAGAACCTTCAGGAAGGGGGCAAGGAAAATGGGGTTGTCTAAATGAAGGCCTGTGCTTGCTCTTCCTACTGCACGCAGGCGCCTACTGTATGCAGAGGCGTGGCCTTCAGTCTGTGGGCAGGTGGGGAATTGCCGACAGAGGCCACCGTTGGAAACTAGGATTTGCAGGTTTCTCCACTCTTTTTTTTCCACTCTAGGGCCCACATCTTTACCCGGCTGCCCTCCATGTGGATCGGTGGCTCTGGCAGGCAGGGAGGAGATAACGTTTTCCCATGTTTCCCTGGCACGAGGTGGTGAGCCATAAATGCTTGTGGAATGAATGGATGAATGAACTGGTAGAAGCAATGATTATTTTTAAGTTCACTCCTAGAAATCGCTGCAACTTCGCAGTCAGACTTTTGAAACCCTCGGGAGCCCGGGGAGGAAAGATCTCTCTACCGGGCTATGAGAACTGGGTCCGCCCGGCCCGGAAGGAAGTTTGCCTTTTCAATCCTCTTTGCCCTTCTGGTATCTGCGAGTTCCCAGTCACTCTGAGATCCGGTGCACCGCTTTCTCCTGTCCTGCCCGGGCAAGCCCCACGTGGGCTGGTTTCTAACTCGTCCGTTGGGTCTAAATCCAAAGGGGTCAGCGGGGCCATTCTCCTGCGGCCGGCGGGCTCAGGCGCGCTTCCTCCGGGGCCTCCAGGGCACGGAGTGGCACGTCCGCGGGTCAGCGGCTTGCTCAGCCCGCCTGCGGGGTCAAAGGGGTCATCCCCCTGCGGCCGGCCAGCCGGCGCCTCTCTCCTCCCGCTTGCCGGGTACCCCTTGGCGCGCGGCGCTCGGGCCGACCCCGGCTCACCTGGGCGGAGCTCGCACCCAGGAGAGGCTCGGGCTCCAGCCACTGGGGGTTCCCACCAGGCCCAGCTCCCCTGCCCCGCCCACCTGCCCCTGCTCCCCACTCACCGCGAGCTCTACCCGGGTGGCCTCAGCCGGCTAGGGGCGCCGCTGCCTCTGCCGCAGCCCAGCCGGGTCGCGGGGCGCAGTGGACTCCGCGCCGCTGCTGCTGCCGCCGCCGCCGCTGCTGCATCCCCGGGCGAGCGCGGCTGCTGCTCCTCCTCTCCCTCCTCCTCCTCCTCCTCCTCCCCGCCTCCTGCTCCGCCGCCGCCCCGGCCCCCGCCCCGGCGCGCCGCCCTCGCCAAAGTCCGTCTCCGCGCCCCGCCCGGGCCGCTCTTAGTCGCCCCTGCGCGGCCGGCGGCGCGGCCCCAACCAGCCCCTTGGCACCGCGCGGCCAGGCCCCCTCCTCCCGCGTGCTGCCGGCCTCCGCGCGGGGGAGGGAGCGGCGGGCTGGGAGAGTCGAGGCCCGGGACCGTGGGCGTCGGGGAGCCGGGGAACTGGGGACAGGGACCGCAGGCGGCGGGGAGCCGGGGACGAGGACTGTGCGACGCTTTACCTTCGGCTCGGGGACGCGAGGCCCAGCTGCCCCGGCGCACGGCCTTTGCCCCCGAAGTCCGGCCTCGGACGGGGGGCGAGCCAGGTCCCTGCCGCTCGCAGCGTCCCGATGCCTCCGGACCCCGATGGCCGCGCTCCCGGCGACGGGCGCGCACCCTACCCGGGACACACGGACGCACACTCACCAGGCACACACTCGCTCCCGTCTCGCCCTCGGCGCAGAGTTGAAACAGATGTGGGATTCGTCCAAGAGCTAGGAGGGAGGGAGGGACGCAAGCCCGAGTCGTGTGTGTGTGTGTGCGTGTGCGTGTGTGTGTGTGTGAGCGGGCGCGCGCCACACAAACGGAGAGGGGGGCACCTGTAATCAATCAAATATTGTAATAAAGTCAGGAGGGCCACCGACCAGGTCCACCTAGCTGCAGACGAAGAGATTCTTGCCTCTTTTTCGCTTTCTTTTTCTCCTCCCTTCGAGCTGGAAGGAGCCAAGTGTTCCGCGGGGTGTGGGACAGCCCCGGCCTGGGCGCCCCCTCGTAACAACACGTTAATAAATGTTTTCTTTTATCTCTATTCGCAGGGGCTCGCCCGAGTCTGCAAATGTGCGACCGCCTTTGCTGAAAGCCGGGCCCTCGCCCCTAACTGCACACATTTGCCATTGGAGACTCTGGCTGGAGCCGGAGTCCACAGGTAGATCGCGGGATGAACTGCCCACTCGCTCCGGAAGCTCCCAAGAAATTAACTTGAGCTCAAGTGAAAATAGCCGTTGCCCAGAAATGGCCCGGGTATAAGAAAGGAGAAACCAGCTTCCTCCAAAAGGGGAGAAATTCGACTCAAGGTGGTGCTGTCTACCTTGGTTTCCATTGTCCCCAGCGCGACAGAAAGAGCGTGGAAGGAGACAGGGCTGAGAGGTGCGCAAAGAGCAAGCAGAGAACCAACTAGCAGCTGCAGAAAATACAGCTGAGCTGCTAAGGGGAGACAGACCCTGACGAGAAGTGTGCTTGTAGGCAATAGTAGCTTGTTTAAATTATTAACCATCTTAACCCAACTGGTATTATTATAGCCATTTTACAGTTTTGGAAACAAACTCATAGGGAGGTATTGTAACTAGTCAAAGGTCACACAATTGTAAGTGGTAGACCCAGGATTTGAAACCAGGAAGCCTGGCCTCAGAGTTATGCTCTTAAATGTTAGGCTATTAATTGCTTCCAAACGAAGTATCTTCTTTCTCCGATGTAGTCTCTTCATGTTCGTTAGGGATGTCCGATTTAGCTATTAAAAATGGAGAACGTCCGTGGGAACATACTTATATACTGAAAACCATTCGTGATTTATCTGATTCACGTTTAACTGGGTAGCCTCTCTTTTACCCGGCAACCAGGTTGGGGGCTCTAGATTCATCCCCCGCCCCCATAAGGTCTGGTAAAGAAACCTGTTGTCGTGGAGTCAATTCTGACTCCTACCGACCCAGTAGGACAGTAGAACTGCCCCATAGGTTTTCCAAGAGTGTGAATCTTTACAGAAGCAGACTGCCACGTCTTTCTCCTGCGGTTAGCACCCTAGTGCCTAAACCATTGCAGCACCAGGGCGCCTTATCATCTTCCTTCCAAACCAAACCAAACCCACTGCTGTTGACTCATAGCGACCCCACGGGGTTTCCAAGGCTGCAAATCTGTATAGAAGCTGACTGCCACATCTTTCTCGAGGAGGCACCGCTGACCTTTAGGTTAGCAGTCGATTGCTTTAACCACTGTGTCACCTCATTAGCCAAAACCAAACCGGTTGCTGTAGAGTTGATTCCAACTCATGTGTCAGAGTAGAACTGTGTTCCATAGGGTTTTCGGCTGCTGATTTTTTGGAACTAGATTGCCAGGCCTTTCTTTTGAGGCATGACTGGGTGGATTTGAACCTCCAGCCTTTTGGTTAGCAGCTGAGCACATTGTTTATACCACCTAGGGACTCCCAGATCAACATACAGTTGAAATATTAGAGAAACCATGAGCTTTCTTCTTTAAACCAGGTCCCTGGCCCCACTTTTGGCACCACTGAAGTTAGTGATCTTCTGCGTCTTTTGTCTTGAAACAGAATGTCAGGTTTACTTCTTCACCATCAAGTACCAAAGACAATGGGAACCCCCTGTCTGCCTCATCTCTCCCAAGGGAAGGACACGTTTCTGTAGAACCTCTAGTACAGGGCTGCCCAGTAGAAGTATCAGGTGAGCCATAATTTTAAATTTTCTAGTAGCTGCATTAAGACGTAAAAAGAAATAGGTGAAATTAATTTTAATAACGTATTTTATTTAACCTGACATCTAAAATGCTTCCATTTTAACATGTAATCAATAAAAAACATTACTGGTGAGATAACTTACATTCTTTTTTTTTAAGTCTTTGAAATCCAGGGTGCATTTTACACTTAGAACACATCTCAGCTTAGACCAGCCACCTGTGGCTAAGGGTTACCATGTTGAACATCGAAGCTCTGGTATGTTCTTTGGTCCACTGCTGAGTGTTTCCACAAGGGTATCCCATTTAATCCTTTTAATGATCTTTGCAGAAAACCGATGCTCAGAGAAGCGAAGGAACTTGCCCAAGGTCACAGAGCTGAGGGTGTGTCTGGCTCTGGGATACATACCCCACTGCAGCAGCGATTTTCTAATTTGTCCTTTGGGGGTGCCTCAGGGGCCTGAGGTGGGGCAGGGAGGCCCAGGCATGGTATCTCTCTTTTACCTGCTTTTTATGTTGGGTTCTTGGGGGTTTTCAGAATATTTCAGGGCGATGGGGAGATTTCCACTGCAAACACTTTTTAAGCCATTGCATTGCTGCACACTGCTTCCTTCGGCCCCAAGTTCATGAACATGGCCTTCCCTCTCCTAAATGATGCCTGCCCACAGTTTTCTTCTCCGTCCTTCTCTCCTCATCAGGCAAATGCAGTCACAGAGGTGCCTTGGGGACTGTGGGCTGGGCCGACGGTGTTTCGTGGTGAGTGGATTTTTCTTTCCGTGGTTGCTATTCAAAGACCAAACGTGGTGATGTTTGCTCCTTATCCTTCCTTAGGGAGGAAGGGACAGAGCTGTGTGTGTTCTTTGTCAGCAGCTGTGGCCAGGACTTCAAGCACCAGCTCAGACACTCACAGGGGTAGGAGGACCTGCAAAGAGCACTCTGCAAAACCATTTTGGTTTTCCATAATTCACAGCAAACTCCACGGTCCTCCATGTCCAATGCCTCAGCCTCAGTTTTCCAGGTTCCTTCCAGGCAGGTGGGGACTCGGGTCCCACTCAGGAGCTCAGTGCCTGCCGGGGAGACGTGAAAGGCCTCGGGCTCAGAAGTCCCCCAGCCTGGGACTCAGTCTTTGCAGAATTCCTGGGACCTTCCCAGCTTCCCAGTTTTCCAGCCCCTGCCCACCCCGAGCCACACTTGTCCCTCCTCACCCTGATGAAATCTTGGTGATAGTGACTATCCTGGCCAAATAACCCGCCTTTCCAGCTCATCAGGCCGCTTCCTGAGGCTCCCCCATTGTTGGTGTAACCTCTCAGGGAACTTTGTCTCGACACTTGTAGGCCTCGCTGCTTCCTTCTGCGGGTAACTTGGCAGCCCTTTTGTGCAGAACATCTGTCTGGTCCTATCGACCCTGCAAAGTGATAGCTGCTGTTTTATTTCCGTGACTCACGGGCAGCAGCAACGACAACAACAAACCTCTCTTGCGGTGTGTTTCTTTATTTCCACCACAGGCTGAAACTCAATCTCATGGCATGAGCACTTTTGGCTGAATTTGGGTTGGAGTCGATGGGCTTTTTCGAGGGTTGTAAAAGTCAAGCTTTTAACGTGTCTCAAACCAATTGGTGTATAAACGAGAAACGCTAAAAGATGGGGGTGAGTGGGGGGCTTGAGAATGCGAGGTGCACAACTGGGCCACAGGTGCCTTTAATAACGCGCACAAGTTTGACTGAAACGTCTACAATCACGAGCAGAGAAGGCCGGAGAGCCACCCTCAGGGGGTTCTCTCAGCTCCTGAGTGGGGACAGTTTTGCCCGGGTTTCAAAATACCAACTCCAGGATCATCCGCCATCATCTAAATTTGCAGTTAATTCTGCCTGAGTTTTCACTTAGACCCAAGCCATCTTGTCAGTAGAAATGCGATTACATTAAAGACAAACTGTTTATACTTCATGAGATATTGTGATAATGAAAAGCAGCAACTTAAATTACCCTTAAGTTAGACAAACATTGTGTTTCACACCGCCTCCCTGGGCCAGCGTGCTGACAGAGACTTGCTTGACTTCAGCAGAACAGGCCTGATCGTCACAGCAGAGGACATATATTTTCCCCCTTAATTGCATGTAATTGTACAGTCTAATTTATTCGACGCCTAAAAGTGTGCATTCATGAATCAAGGGTTCGTTTCGGTGGTGGGAGAATTCTAATCAAGCGTAATTGCTGTCTCTTGGGTGCCGCTTATGAGTGACTTCAGAGCGCGATGATGGCTATTCTGAATTCTGCCTTATTCCAAAGACAGTAAGGCAGGCTGCAGTTAAGATATTTTTTGAGGGCACGTAACAGTGACAGTTTGTCTAGTTGCTTAACCACCCACCGATAGTTCTCTTTTGAATAAGCAGCCAAGTAAGATTGAACATGTGGATTTTGCTGTGCGATGAAATAGAGGCACGCAAGCAGGATTAATACATGTATAACTGAGTGTTAAAATGAGTCACGTGGCCCCTAGTGGCTAGGCTGCAGATCTCTGTGGACAACGCCGAGCGCGTGGTCCTTTGGTGGACAAGCACTTTCTAAAGGGGAAAAGCAGCGTCTGTTTGACAATTGCAGTTCAATTTAGCCCTCTGTCTGTGACAGCACACTGGGGTTTAAAATCACCAACCAGAAGAATCACTTGTAACTGAATAATCACAACCTGATTAACGGGACTGCGAGGCTTCGGATCGGCCCCAGGGCCCAGGTTCTAAACCGGGGCTCTGCCCTCACAGGCTGGTGACTCCTTAGCTGACCTTCCCAAGCCTCAGTTTTCTCAACTTAAGAACAGGAATAATAGCAATGATGTTGCAGGCTGTCATGTGGATTAAATGAGATCCAAACCAAACCAAACCAAACCAAACCCACTACTGTCGAGTCAATTGCGACTCATAGCAACTCTATAGGACAAAGTGGAACTGCCGCATAGGGTTTTCAAGACTGTAATCTTCACAAAAGCAGACTGTCACATCTTTCTCCCACAGAGAACTGCTGACCTTTTGGTTAGCAGCTGAGCACTTAACCGCCGCCCTACCAGGGCTACTTACATACTTGTACACCCATGTTCATTGCAGCACTTTTCACAATAACCAAAAGGTGGAAACTGCCTAAATGTCCATCAACAGACAGACGGGTAAATAAAATGCGGTACATACATACAATGAAATGTTGTCGTTAGGCGCCATTCTGACTCAAAGCGACCCTGTGAACAACAGAACAAAACACTGTCTGGTCCCGCACCATCCTCACAATCCTTGCTGTGTTTGAGCCCATTACAACCAGTGTGTAAATCTGTCTCATTGAGGGCCTTCCTCTTTTTCCCTGACTGTCCACTTTACCAAGCATTATGTCCTTCTCTCTCCTGATAACGTGTCCAAAGTATGTGAGACAAAGTCTCACCATCCTCTCTTCTAAAGAGCATTCTGGTTGTACTTCTTCCAAGATGGATTTATTCATTCTTCTGGCAGTCTGTGGTATATTCAATATTCTTCGCCAATGCATAAGTCAAAGGCATCAATTCTTCTCCCATCTTCCTTACTCATTGTTCAACTTTCACATGCATATGAGGTGATTGAAAATACCATGGCTTGGGTTAGGCTCACCTTAGTCCTCAAAGTGACATCTTTGCTTTTTTAAAACTTTAAAGAGGTCCTTTGCAGCAGATTTGCCCAATGCAATACTTCATTTGATTTCTTGGCTGCTGCTTCCATGGGTGTTGATTGTGGATCCAAGTAAAATGAAATCCTTGATAACTTTAATCTTTTCTCCATTTATTATGATGTTGCTTATCGGTCCAGTAGTGAGGAGTTTTGTTTTCTCTATGTTGAGATGCAATCCATACTGAAGGCTGTAATCTTTGATCTTTATCAGTAAGTGCTTCAAGTCTTCTTCATCTTCAGTGAGCAAGGTTGTGTTATCTGCATATCACAGGTTGTTAATGAGCCTTCCTCCAATCCTGATGTCCCATTCTTCTCCATATAGTCCGGCTTCTCAGATTATTTGCTCAGCATACAGATGGAATAAGTATGGTGAAAGGAAACAATCCTGACACACACCCTTCCTGACTTTAAACCACGCTGTATCCAATTGTTCTGTTCAAATGACTGTCTGTTGGTCTATGTACAGGTTCCTCATGAGCACAATTAAGTGTTCTGGAATGCACATTCTTCACAATATTATCAATACTTTGTTACGATCCACACAGTTGAATGCCTTTGCATAGTCAATAAGCACAGGCAAACATCTTTCTGGTATTCTCTGCTTTCAGCCAGGATCCATCAGACATCAGCAATGATATCCCTCATTCCACGTCCTCTTCTGAATCCTTCTTGAATTTCTGGCAATTCCCTGTCCGTATACTGCTGCAACCATTTTTCAATCATTTTCAGTAAAATTTTACTTGCATGTGATATTAATGACATTGTTCAATAATTTCTGCATTAATTTGGGTCACCTTTCTTTGGAATGGGCACAGATATGTATCTCTTCCATCTGTTGGCCATGTAGCTGTCTTCCAAATTTCTTGGAATAGGTGAATGAGCACTTCCAGCATCGCATTCGTTTGTTGAAGTACCTCAACTGGTATTCTGTCAACTCCTGGAGCCTTGTTTTTTGCCAATGCCTTCAGTGAAGCTTGAAATTCTTCCTTCAGTACCATCAGTTCTTGATCATATGCTACCTCCTAAAATGGTTGAACATTGACTAATTCTTTTTGGTATAGTGACTCTGCGTATTCCTTCTATCTTCTTTTGATGCTTCCTGTGTCGTTTAATATTTTCCCTGTAGAATCCTTCAGTATTGCAACTCGAGGCTTGAATTTTTTTCAGTTCTTTCAGCTTGCGAAGTGCTGAGTGTGTTCTTCCCTTTTGCTTTTCTATCTCCAGGTCTTTGCACATGTCATTTTAATACTTTGCTTTGTCTTCTTGAGCCACCCTTTGAAGTCTTCTGTTCAATTCTTTTACTTCATCATTTTTTCCATTTGCTGTAGCTACTCTACATTCGAGAGCAACTTTCAGACTCTCTTTTCTTTCTTTCCTGTCTTTTTAATGATCTTTTGCTGTCTTCATGTATGATGTCCTTCATGTCATCCCACAGCTTGTCTTGTTTTGGCTCATTAGTGTTCAATGCATCAAATCTATTCTTGAGATGGTCTCTAAATTCAGGTAGGGTATATTCAAGGGCATATTTTGGTTCTCGTGGACTTGCTTTAATTTTCTTCAGCTTCACCTGGAACTTGCATATGATCAGTTGATAGTCTGTTCCGCAGCTGGCCTCTGGCCTTGTTCAGGCTGATAATATCGAACTTCCCCGTTGTCTCTTTCTACAGATATAGTCAATTTGATTCTGTGTCATTTCTATCACCAAGGCCATATTTTCCAACTGTTGGTCCTTCTTTGTTTCCAGCTTTCACATTTCAACCACCAGTAATTATCAAGTGCATCTTGATTGCCTGTTTGATTACTTTCAGACTGTAGAAGCTGGTAAAAAATCTTCAATTTCTTCATCTTTGGCATTAGTGGTTAGTGTGTAAATTTAAATAATAGTCATATTAACTGGTCTTCCTTATAGGCATATGGATATCGTCCTATCACTGACAGTGTTGTACTTCAGGATAGATCTTGAAATGTTTCTTTTTAATGCCATTCTTCCTCAATTTGTCATTCCTGGCATAGTAGACCATGTGATTGTCCAATTCAAAATGCCCAATACCAGTCCATTTCAGCTCAGTATGTGTGCCTTACACCCCTGACTCTGAGCATACAGACTTCTGTACAACTCTGCATTCCTCCCCGTGCCTCTCTTGGTCGGTAGCTGTTGAGATTGGGAGAGGCAGGGGTCAGCAAACTTTTTCTGCAAATGGACAGAGAACAAATAGTTTAGGCTTTGCAGGCATGTACAAATGGACAGAGAACAAATAGTTTAGGCTTTGCAGGCATGTACAGTCTCCATCACATAGCCTTCTTTGTTTTATTTACAACCCTTTAAAAAATGGAAAAAAAAACCTCTTAGGTCGAGGGTGAGAAGGGTGAGGTGGGCGGGGAGATGGAAGGAAGTTGGGCTGCTGAGATGGGTTGGGTGGAAGCCAAGGCCTCAGCCTAGAACGTTCCATCTGGGCTGTGGATAGTGTTGGGGGAGGAGTTGAGACCGGGGTCCCTGTTCCTGGTCCCCAGTCCACACGTATTCACCTCCCCTGGAAGTTAGGAGGGGAGGATGGGAGCTGGGAACAGGGTTCGGCCTGGGGGACAAGAGGATGTTGAGGAACCGGAATGAACCGTTGTCGTTGAGTCGATTCCAACTCATAGTGACCCTGTAAAAAGAGTAGAACTGCCCCATAGGGTTTCCAAGGAGTGGCTGGTAGATTTAACTGCTGATCTTTTGGTTAGCAGCTGAGCTCTTTTACCACTGTGCCACCAGGGCTCCAACCCCTGCATATCTGCATGACCCAGGGCCAGGCCAGGCACACGAGGTCACTGTACCAGCGGGGTGAAGCACCATCCTTGATGACACACAGAGAGGCAAAAGCAGAGGAGCTCAAGATTCTGAGCTTCTCTTACCTCTGTACAGTGCCCCAAGCCCTGCATGGACTTTGGAGAGAGGCCAGGGCCTGCTCAGGCCTGCTTAGTGTCCAGGGTGGCCCCTGATGGGATTCCCTAAAACATTTGCTGTGGTAGGACCTTGCCTTGTTGTGCAGCTCTGCCCATGAGTTGCCATCTGCTGCCATGACTTGGCAAAATCCCTGCCCACTTGGCACCCAGCTTTGTCCTCGTCCCCTGGATTGCTCCTTGGTGACTCATACATTTGTGCTGATATCCGGCTGTCTGTGGCTCTGGCAGGTACCGGTGCCCACAAGAGCTGGGCTGCCGGCCAAGACTGCAGCAGAGGCCTATGGGATGAGCCCAGGTTTACCCCAGTCTGTCCCCTTCACCTTGGGGAGAGTGACTTAGGAGTATAATGACCACCACTTACTGGACACTTACTGCTCAGGTTTGGATCCTCAGTTGCAGACAACAGAATGCACCCATGTTGGCCAGTTTAGCAGGAAAGAAATTTGTTAAGAGATATTAAATAGTTCTCAAATCTGTGGGAGGGTCAGTGTGTAGGCTCCGAAGCTCTGCAGATACGAAAGGACTCCACTCACACTGCAGGACCTGCTTTGGCAACACACAATGGCTACCATGTCGGCCACCATGTTGGCTTCCATGACACTTAGGTCTGGATGCTGAAGGCTCAGCTATTGCTGCCCTTGAAAGAACCAGAAACCTTTGCCACGCATTTTCCAGAAGCTCAACTCCCTCAAGAACAGCCACTACCTCACATGGCTCCATCCTCAATGCTGGTCTCACATGGGCAGGTCTGATTGGTGGACCCTGAGTGATGTGACTGGACCCCACTGCAAGGGACTGTGGGAATGCGAGTTTCTGGAACTGTCTTGGCAAGGCCAAACTCATCATGTGGGAAGTTAGCAAAATCGGTATCAGGTGGTCACAACAGACTAACATCCACTCCATTTATGATGTGCCAGGAGTGGACTGAAGACCCAACACTCTTGTGTATTTATCATCCTTAGGTAAGTTTCTAGTTGGGGAACCAAGGATCAGGGAGGGGAAATGATTTGTCTAAGGTTTACCAGAAGGTCAGACTCCAGAATCTGTGTTCTTCGTCAGGACACTTCACCACCTACAGAAGGCAGGACTGGGTGGGAAATGGCAGACCTCCCAGCTCCCTGCCGCGTGGAAGCCACAGTGCTGGCCTGTTGTTAGGTGTAGCCGAGTCGATTTCTGACCCACAGTGACCCCACGTGACGGAGCAGAACTGCCCCGTAGCGTTTTCTTGGCTGTAATCTTTATGGGAACAGATCAGCAGATCTTTCTCCAGTGGAATCACTGGTTTTGAGCCACCAACCTTTTGGTTAGCAGCCGAGAGCGTAACCATTGTGCCATCAGGGCTCCTTTCAGTGCTGGCCTGGGGCTCTGTATTAGTGTTCTAGGGTGGCTGTAATGAAGTACCACAGAGCAGGTGGCTTCAAACAGCAGAAGTTTATCGTCTCAGTGTTCTGGAGGCAATGCATCTGACCAGGGTGTCGGCCGTGTTGACTCCTTCTGAAGGCTCTGAGAGAGAAGCTGGTCCATGCGCTCTCCCAGCTTCTGGTGATGGCCCACGATCCTTGGTGTTCCTCGGCTTGTAGATCATTTAAATCTCTGATTCCATTTTTCCAGGGCCATTTCCTTCCATGTGTCTGTCTCTGCATCTTATTCTTCATCAGGAAAGTGGGGACTAAAATCTCCCCCCACCACCCTTCTGTCAGTGTGTCATACTATGGTGGCTTGCATGTTGCTATGATGCTAGAAGCTATGCCACTAGTATTTCAAGTACCAGCAGGGTCACCTGTGATGGGGAGGTTTCATCGGTGCTTCCAAACTAAGACAGACTAGAAAGAAAGACCTGGCTAACTGCTTGCAAAAATTGTCACTGTTGTTGTTAGGTGCTGTTGAGTTGGTTCCAACTCGTAACAACTCTGCAGGATGGAGTAGAACTGCCCCACAGGGATTCCAAGGAATGGCTGGTGGATTTGAACTGCTGATGTTTCGGTTAGCAGCCGAGCTCTTAACCACTACGCCACCCAACGAAAACCCCATGGATCACAGCAGAACATTGTCCAATATGGTGCTGGAAGGTAAGCACCAGGTTGGAAGGCACTCAAAATACACAGTGGCAGAAAAAATGGACTTGAGCATACCAATGATTGTGACAATGGCTCAGGACTAGGCAACGTTTCGTTCTGTTGTACACGGGGTTGCTGTGAAACGGAGCTGACTCAACGCAAGCCAACAACAACAACAACAACAAAAATTTC